>NC_134700.1:260309862-260670801 GCF_043290135.1 Rhipicephalus microplus | reverse complement strand
ATTATAAGAGACGCCGTAGTGGAGGGCTCCGTAGGTTGCGACCACCTGGGGTTCTTTAACGTGCACGCATATCTGAGTACACGGGCCTACAACATTTCCGCCTCCATCAGAAATGCAGCCACCGCATGCAGCCAGGATTCGATCCCGCGACCTACGGATTACCAGCCGAGTACCTTAGCCGCTGGACGACCATGGCGGGTTGGATTTATTTTAGTAAATAACATAGGAAGAAGTAAGTACGCAGATCAGCATTCACGTAAGCAGTAAGATAATGTGAGATAGGCAAAATGCGCCTTTTCCATTTTACAGCGAAAGCTGTTATGAGATTAGAACACGGGTAAGGCGTGGCGCTGTAGTTGTCCTATACGTCGCCGCCACCGCCACCACCGGTGTCCGTAACCAGTATCGAAAAAAATAAATAAAACAAACTCGGTAAATAAAAAACAGCAGTGACACAATGGTATACGTGCGTGCAAAGTATTCTATTATATAGCTACGCCAGTGCTTGGAATTCAGTAACAGGAGCAAATTGGGATTCAAACCGGGGTACGCTTTGTGCAAGCCCAGTATTCTACCGCTGATTCACGCCACCACTTAGAACTCGTTTCTAAACTGACCTTAGGCAGGCTTAATGTTGGGAAAGGAATCAAGTTAATATGAGTAATAAAGCGTTTTAAAACATCAGTGGAACAGCCAGGCATCACACAATGCGAATTTCGTAACGACTGGATCATCCAATGCTCCAACCCATTAAAAACCTTGTTCTTGACCACCTATGTACTGTGGCACATACCCATTTCCGGCATATTTCTTCATTGTTGTCAGCCACATCAGAAAAAAAAATTGCACAAAATTTTCAAGAAGTGTGTAGTGGATACCACGCTTCTCCAAAGAATGACGAAGAATAGCATAGTGAACGCTGGCCTTCTACACAAAATTTATGGCTATTTATGGTGCAGTGGGTACCCAGCAGTGTGCTTGTAGCATCTCGAATAGTGTTTGGAAAAGGCTCTGAAAGGCCACTCTTCTAGCTTTCACTGTGACTGTGCTGCGCGTTCTGCGCAGGCCTGGCGTTTTTTTTTTTTTTTGTGCTGCCCTCTGGCATTTTGGTATACGGCTTTGTTAGGGGCCGGAGAACTGGCATTGCTATAACGAAGGCCTCCGAGACCAAAAGGCGTATAGATACGCCAAGGAAGGGCGCATGCGCGGTGACATCGTAGGAAAGGTGGATTGAACCATTTTATGTGGTGTGTAACACATTCCTTTGAGCTTCCCTCTTTTTTATCTTCCTCATCCCTCTTCCCCCTTTCTCTTGTTGTCTCTCCCTTCGCTGTTTTCCATATAGAAAAAGAAGTACACAAGTCGTTCATTTACGTCGTAAGCTCTTCTATATAAATGTTGTTGAGAGGTTCATATTCTAGGAAAGACAGAAATCGCAAATCCAGTGGATGGCGAAAAATTCTTCATGTATGTCTGAGAGATTGCGTATAAGCTAACGCTTGGATTGATCGGTGTCTTTTCTTGGAAAGCCCTTTAGCGTACCGGAAAATCTAGGACCGCATGCTTTGACGTACCGTCCTTTGCGTTTTTCAAAGTATCTCGTGATATTCAGCCGGGGTATAAAACCATCGCGGAAGTAGATTCTAATCGAAAAAAAAAATGAAGACAACCTGCGAGTAACGCTCACCACGCTCAGGTGGGAAAGACTCAATTAGGAGCGCCATTTTGCGGCTGTCGCGTTCGCGCGCTCTTTCCCGAGGATCGCGGGGCCAAGTCCGGCGCGAAACAGCGGCCCGCATTTTACTCCCACGCGACCGGGCGCTACATCCTCGCGTGAAGAATTCGGACGCTCAATGAGGTACATCGCGTCCATCGCGAGGAGCACGCTCTAGCCTCGCCGCTGCCGGCCGAGGTGCGACGCGGTCCCGCCTGCTGGCCGGATCGCAGCCAATTAGCACCCCTTGAACACGGCTCAGTGACTAAGCACTTTTCCGTGTCCGGAGAGTGTGTGTCGGTCTTTATTTTTTTTTGGAGCTGAGTGGCTCTCCGCGATGCTGTTGCGCGCTAATAAGACTTGCGCGGACGCTACACTAATCGGCCTAGTTTTTTGGGGTTGCCGCGTGGCTACCGTCATAAGCAAAAGAAAAAAAGATACAATTAAGCTTACAGCAAAAGAATACAAATGTTCTGAAAGAAAAACGCTAAAAGTAGGGAACGAGTAACATAGAGAAGGAGAGAAAGATAGATATTACTTATTGGATAAACAGGATTTTCCCTGCTTTCTAGCTACTCTGCGTAGGTATGGTGAGTTTTATTCCGGATAAACTCCAGAAGAGAGAGACAACATGATGAAAAATAATATATATGATAGTGAAATGTGCAAGTGAACCTGGTACCAAAATTTATCAATGCGTGCAATGTAAATTCAAAAATTTAAATATGAAATAGCGGATAACTAATTTTCTGTTGTTTAGTGTGTGTGGCTTCATAAAGATACCACCAAAGGGTAGGTGTTCGTGTCGGCATGTTAGAAAAAATGGAAATGATTTGTCACCGTCTTTGCGCGTGAAAGAGAAATAAAAGAGCGTTAATTTATCTAAATACGCAAAAAAGTTTTAAAAAACGCATATTGATTTATGTTGTGAATGCATGAAAACATTTATTTACTATACGGTTTTCGGGCGAGTGGGTGGGGTTCTTTACCTAGGGCTCCAATATTCAAGAAATATGATTAGGAAAAATGTAGGCTGGAAAAAATGTCCCGCTTGCCAACTCTATAGTAATTGAAAAAAGCGAGGGGTATGATAATGATCGAATTCCTTATTACTGTCGCACTTACTTCAGCTTAACATCTTTCCCGAAGCTCGGGCAACGAGTGAAATTCACTACCTACGTTAACCGCCATCGCTTGTATACATAGAGTTGTGCTCACAATTGAATGTTTTGAGAGTGAACAAGTTTTGGCCATATGTACAGCCTCTCGTAGTAAATGAGTAGAAATAGAGCAAGAGAAAATAACAAGGGATAGAAAGGCTGGTCTGGGACATGAGAATCGTATTTGCTATCTACGTTTTGTTGATGAGAATCTTGTTTGTTGTGCACCCACGTTGTTAGAAAAGGGGGTTGGGGGTTCAGAAACTGGTAAATCAGAAACTGGCCAGTAATTTTGAAAAAAAAAACTGCCATGTTTTTTTTAAAAGTCATCTTGCTTCTAAGCGCCATCGGCAAATGTTGGAGTTCAAAAAACTCCCACTTTGGAATATGTTCTGCTGAAGTGCGGTCGGCTTGGCGCAACCTGAATATAGAATGCATCGAAGTGAAATACACAGGAAACTTTCGATTGGCCCTTCAGACCAGCATGTGTAGCACATCAGTATTTTAGTTGCGCCATATGAGAAACAATACGCGTTCGTAAATGACATACAAAGCCATAGGCGGTGTAGGAGTATTTCCACCCTACGGCATATGCTTGTTGGGATAACGGGTTGCGTAAAAAGCGTGTCAGGACTGTAGATGGCCGGATTATGCACAGTGTTCTTGCGTATCATCACAATCTGAGTACGGAGAATGCACTCTAAGCGGAGAAATCGATGAGCTCTCGGGGCGATCACACTCCATGTATAAGATTACCTTCACGGCACCCCCCCGGTTGTCTAGTGGCTATTTTCGGCTGCTGACCCGTAGGTCGCGGAATCGAACTCCGGCTAAGGCGACTGCATTTTCGATGAAGGCGAAAATGCTGTAGACCCGTGTGCTCAGATTTAGGTGCACGTTAAAGAACTCTAAGTGGTCGAAATTTCTGGAGCCCTTCACTACGCCGTCTCATAAACGTATGGTGGTTCTGGGATGTTAAACCCCATAAGTTAATCGGATAACTTCGCAAGGACACCACAGTACGTCTAAATGTACGTTTGTGCGCCAGTATGGTGTCGCGAGTTGATGTCTACTTCACATTTTACTAGTATACAGATAAGGTGTCACTGAAGTGGTTTTAAGTGCATTGCACTCTAGAGACGCATCTTGTCGTTCATCTGTTTCATATATCGGGATCGCGATCAAATCAAATAATAAATAAATGCTTAAGATATGCTCAAAACTAGCTTAAAATAAACGACCAAGATTCCAAGTATTCTATTGAATGGAGATAACCGAGAAGTAGCAGCAGTAATGAACTTAAAACTAACTTACACTCTTCGGAAACATGCGGTGGACTCCCGCGCCGCGCAGCAGGGGGCGCCATCGTCTCGAATTTTCTTCTCCCTCCGGCGTTTCTCCCGTGTCTTCGTTGCTGCACTATAGTGCAACTGCTGCACCTGTCGGGGCAAACAACCTGATGAAACTTGCTGCACTCGACGCGTATATAAACTGCCGTGGCAAGCAGCTGGGAAACCGATAAAGTGCAGCAAAAAGTAGTGTGCATGTTTCACATTTAGCGCGCGAATCTATAGCGAGATCCCAGTGGTGCCGAAAAAAACCGTGTATGCTTATTTCAAACATTAAAGTCATCGACGGTTTGGTAAGCGCACCGGTGGTAACTCTATGAACGGAAATCACTGGATGCTCGTGCTACGCACTTTCTCAGTTTACACCACAGTAGAGCAGCATTAGGCGCAGCATTTAAAACTATGCAATGCTTTATATCAACAAAGTACCGAGCATAAGGGAGTCGTGCCAACGATAACAATAGACTGAAATTGTACGCGCCATCAATTGAATGTATACTTTGTTAGGCACAAACGATAATCGAGAGCCACTGGCTTCTAACCTCGCTTTTTTCCTCCGTCAGTGCTCCTCGGTCAGAGGTCGGGCGCATGCAAGGCTGGCACGTGCACTGCGGCTGGCTAACGAGGTTTACATTGCTGCAAACTGCCGACAGCTTGAACTTCGCATGGTTAGCCTTGCTCCAACACTTAGTTGCTCTCAAAATTCACATTAGGCACTATCGTAATAATAATAATATTAATAATAATAATAATAATAATAATAATAATAATAATAATAACATAATAATAAATATAATAAATATAATAATAATGTCGTCGTTTGGTTGTTGTTACCCGTAGTGAGCAGGGAGCTATTCATCATCATCATCATCATCATCATCATCATCAGCCTGACTACGTCCACTGCAGGACAAAGGCCTCTCCCACGTTCCGCCAGTTAACCCGGTCCTGTGCTTGCTGTTGCCAATTTATACCCGCAAACTTCTTAATTTCGTCTGCCCACCTAACCTTCTGTCTCCCCCTAACCCGCTTCTCTTCTCTGGGAATCCAGTTAGTTACCCTTAATGACCAGCGGTTATCCTGTCTACGCGCTACATGCCCGGCCCATGTGCATTTCCTCTTCTTTATTTCAACTATGATATCCTTAACCTCCGTTTGTCCCCTAATCCACTCTGCTCTCTTCTTGTCTCCTAAGGTTACACCTACCATTTTTCTTTCCATTGCTCGCTGCGTCGTCCTCAATTTAAGCTGAACCCTCTTTGTAAGTCTCTAGGTTTCTGCTCCGTAGCTAAGTACCGGCAAGATACAGCTATTATATACCTTCCTCTTGAGGGATAGTGGCAATTTACCTGTCATAATTTGAGAGTGCCCGCCGAATGTGTTCCACCCCATTCCTATTCTTCTAGTTACTTCAATCTCGTAACGGGGGTTAAGGGAGCTATTATTGAGCGGAGGTTAAGTATAGACAATGTGTTTTAACAGTATGCAGGCATCATTAGAATAACTTCACCAGGATTACCCAACATCGGCCCTTGCCAACGAGTGCCCCGCCGTGGTGGTCTAATGGCTAAGGTACTCGGCTGCTGACTCGTAGGTCGCGGGATCGAATCCCGGCTTCGACGGCTGCATTTCCGATGGCGGCGAAAATGTTGTAGGCCCATGTGCTTGGATTTGGGTGCACGTTAAGGAACCCCAGGCGGTCGAAATTTCTGGAGTCCTCCACCACGGCATCTTTTATAATCATATGGTGGTTTTGGGACGTTAAACCCCACATATAAATCGATCAATCAATAAATCAATTGCCAACGAGTGTCGGTAGTATGCAAGCGAATACATCCACCCAAGTCACGTAACTATCTGAAGCACTGTGCTATATTTTTACTCCTTCCGGATCAACCCATACTCAGGTTCCAAAATCGGACATCTTACCGTGGTACAGGATGTGGTTAGGATGCGACTGATGAAGACAGTGTCTGCAAACAGTGTAATGCTACGGATCGCCTCATACAGAGAAACGAACCCTGCACTATGACGAACCCAGCAAGCTATAACGCTGGTGGCTTCTTTCAGTGGAGAAAAACGTAGACACCGACGTGCCACCAGCGCAAACAGCAAGGAAAGAGCGTCACTCGCAATTGATTTTATTCGTAAGAAATGACCACAGACAGCAAAACCAGCAGCCCATATGCGTAAGCAGCACAGCACATTTAGTGTGAATATATTATGTTGCCAACGATGCTTTTGTGATTATTTTTTCTGCTCGTGGCACTTCGAAGGCTCAGTTTTTCTCGAAGTTTTATATCAAATAGCCAAGAAAAAAAAAGCGCCAGGCTTGCGCGGAAGGCGAAGCCCAGTCACAGCGAAAGCTAGAAGAGCGGCCTTTCAGAGTCTTTTTCTAAACACTACTTGGGCAGTATTAACGTGATTGCTTTCCCGACATCAAGCCTGCCTAAGACAAGTTTGCCAATAGGTCTCAAGCACCGGCGTGGCTTAGTGGTACCATGCTGGGCTGGCACCCAGCGGACTCGGGTTCAAGCCCCACTGTGTCACTGGTGCTAGGTTTTCTCTTTAGAGGTGAAGCTCTTTAAGTAGTGGGTCGTGCGTCCGCGATGTATGGTAGTAGTAGCAGTCGTCGTCGTCGATGCAGTAGTGCGTCGTAGTAGTACGTCGCCACCTCCACAGCTGGACCAGAGAAGCGGCACGCACGCACGCATCTGAATTGAGGGAGAAACCCTCGGAAAGTATTCAGAAATAAAAAAGATAGTTATTTCTGATTAAATCACCTACAGAGACTTGCATCAGGGACGTAATCTGCAATAAAATTTGCCTTGAATGTGATGATTACTAAAACAAAAAAAAGACTAGTATTAGAAGGATACACTATGAGCACCATCTGGTTGCCACGTTGAACTCGCTGGGCGTAGCCTCGTTGTTTTTAGCAAGGTTAAGCGAGTACTGGGTCGCAGTTCCACTAAATAGAGACGGCGAAAGGTGGGAACAAGACACAAAGCGCAGGCTGTAAGAAAGTGCGCGCGTGCTACTCCTCTAGTCCGGCCGTGCCACCTCTCGTTTTTTTCTTGGAATATCTGCTGGATGGCGGTACTTTTATATGATGAATGCGAGATTGTGGCACTTGGAGGGTTCACTAAATGAACGAACGCATGGACAGACGCACGAACGGAGAGACAAAACGGAGAGACATCCGTCCGTCCGTGCCTCCCCCGCACGGACGGACGGACGGATGCATGGACGGACGGATGGATGGATGAACGCACAGACGGACGCACGAACGAACGGACGGATGGTCACACAGATAGACGCACGGACGGACAGAAGCAAGAACGAATGGATGGTTAGCAGCGCAGATGGACTGGCGGATGCTTCACCCCACTCATCATCGTGCACACCATAGATATGCTGTGATTTTTGTTTTCTAATTTCATGCGATGTGGTTACGGACACCAGCGGTGGCAGTGGCGGCGGCGGCCAACTGCACGTGACCCGAGTTGTGATCTCGCAACAGCTTTCGCTGTAAAAGTTTCGCTAAATGAGTCCTTTACAACCTGGTTGCATGAGGAGGGGCATTCAACGCACGTTTGCCTCCTGTACGCACCAGTTGACATATGCAGTTGACATGCGGCTCGGTGAACCGCAAGGATAGCTTGTCTTGCGAACGTCCCTTAATGTCAGCCACTCGGCAACGAAGATGCTCTCCTTTTCTCGAGAAGAGCTCTAATCTAGTCGAGAATTGACTGAGCTCGCACAGCGTGTGGTACTTGGGGCGTACCATTGAGGCACCGTCTCGAGTGAAAACGGCGAAACGCGCGTTCTCAGAGCTTGAAGTCTTCAAGGAGCGCCGACTGAACCAAGTACGGTCGCTACAGCGTAGATGTCTGGAAGCTGTCGGTCTATTGAACGAAGACGTGGTTACAAGAACACTAAACAAGTTTGAAAGAGTTGCGAATTAAACTTGAAGAATGATTGGCGAATGCAATTCAAAGACTGCAGCAGGCTGTCTTCTGTTGTATCCTTTCGCCCGAGGCTAAAACGTTAGCTCGAGACTGGATATCCAGCGAACCAAGAAATCGTCTAAACGTTGGAGTTCCTCAGTCGTATAGGGAATAGGGCACTGTCGCTTTGCGCTAGGTATACGGCACCTTCAAGCACACTTTCTCTGCGCACGCATCGAGGAACGCGTTCGGCGTTTTCACGTACCGCGAGTGGAAGGCTGCAAAAGGAGCAGTGACCTGCAATGCCCCCACATTTTTTTTCCTTCGTTCAGCCCGCACAGCAGCCGGCCCGTTCGCTGTTGATGTTTCATCGGCACCACAAGGTGAAGTAACGTCGTGCTCCCAGCCACGGCTGTGTCGAAAAAAGGCACGTCGACCTGTACGTCGGCGCTGTCTCGCTGCTCCTGCAGAGTCAACAAGGGCTTGTTGACGAACCGGGTGCCACACCAAATGACTCTGGGACAAAGTGGAACCTCGTATCGGCTTCTCTCGGCGCCACGGCGATGACGGGAGGGGAGTGGGGTGATCCGCGATGAGTTCGCCAATAATGGGAATCGTCCTTCTCCTTCACTTCGGCTGCCGGTTATCTGGGCACCTAGTAGAGACGTCGGCAGGGTAACTCTTCCCTCGGCTGCGGCAGGCGCCTCCGCTCAATTGCTACTGTTTTTGTCAGTGTGCTTGTACAACACAAACCTGTCACTGTCTCCGTCTTACTGCTCCCTCTCACTGTGTCGCAAAACGCGTCTGCAGGTAAGACCACGCTGCGAAAGCCCGCTACCCTCATTTTGTGGTTGTGCACGCGTGTGGGTCGGCTTTCGCGGTTAGGTAACTCAGGGCTCACGTTCAAGCCACCGCACGGTTCCTCCTGCTCTCAACTTTGCCGCGTTCGTTTGGTAGTTTAGATCCAGGCTGAGAGCAACGTCGGATTAAGGTAAAACGAGATACCTCGCACTGTATTCGCAACTCGCTAACTTTCTTACGCGCTGGAACGAAATCCTAATAGAAATGCCAGTGCTCCTTCTCACTTTACTACCTCGAATCTCCGGGCTTTCTGTTTGGAAGAAATATGAGAAGTGAACAAGCTTAGTAGTCTTGTCAGACATGCAGTGAAAATATTGCCACAATGTTACCGTTATGCAATAATTAAGAGCACGCATGACAGAACCTTTGCTTCAGTTTTAACGCAATTAACGTAATATTTTTGTGGCACAATGTAAATTACAACTATAATTAAATAAAAAAACTTAGCGTTTTGGATGCATGAAAAGTTTGCTTCAATTTCCGACGTGTCTTCCTACGGCCTTCAAGTTCCCGCTTCTCTGCCATCCTTTCGGTTTTATCGGATCAAAAAGTAATCTTCTACCTTTATTGATCGACGCTAGCGTTGTACAAATGTCATTAACGGGTGCAGCTGTTCCCCCGGCGTTACGCGTACATCCCGAAATCACGAACGGTTACAATAGCAATAAAGAAAAAAAAAACGAGTATATTTGGTGGAAAACAACAGGAGGCGAATTATTACAATATCAAAAATGCCATGTGCAGCCCTCCATTATAGAATTAAAGCAGGACCCTGTTATTCATATGGTAGTGAACGTGCAGGACATAACCAGGCCATATATACGCACAATCTTGTAATAGCTTTCGAGGGCATCCCCTGTACGGTCAGTGTTCCGACAAACAGCAAGTATGGGCGATGGCGTAGAGTTGTGCATTGGCCTTGGGGATGCCCACTGTGAGACAGAACTGCTATTTATAGTATTAGCGTCGTAGCATAAGCTACCAGTGTCTATCGTGTACATTGTGCAGATATCCAGGTAGATAATAAAAGAAAACCCCTCATCATGCCAGAAACTGTTATATTAGGACCGCAGTTTACTCTTGTGGCTGAAACAAATTCGCTGACGTAGTAGTGCACCTGTAGCACTATAGGTTTTCGATTGTCACGTGTGCAACGGCACGCAAAGAGTGTAATGTTTATGCGGACTTAAGTCTTCTAGTGATTGCACAAACAATAAACATACATGAGTAATTAGGTACGTAAATAATTGAAATAAAATCAAAATACGGTACTCGCTTAATAGTGCCAGGAGTTTACGTCCCGAAACCACGATATGTGTATGAGACGCAGCATAGTGGAGGGCTCCGGAAATTTTGGCCATGTGGTGTTCTTTAACATGCACTGTTATCGCACCATACTCCGGCCTCTGCTGCTTCGCCTTCACCAAAAAACGCGACCACCGCTGCAGGTATCAAACCCGTGACCTTCAGGTCGGCAGCGGAGCTCCGTAGCTCCTGATCCATCATTGCGGACACGGAACTCGATGCGGCATAATTTTCGAGGCCCATGTCTAGACTTCAAGGCTGATACTGATGTTGTCCTGCACTCTGTCCTAAAATTATGTAATGTGCCTTTTGGGGCTCGTCATACAAGTTTAATCTACATCTACAGCTTTCTTAAAGTTTCTTAAAGTTTTAAAGTCACAGCTTTCTTAAAGTTTGACAAAGAACTGCTCAAATTGTTTGAAGGAAATGTCTGTCCTTTCCTGGGCAGACAGGGTAAAATTTTATAAGTTACTATAAGACTCGTGGGAAAACAACAATAAGCCTCCACTGCAATGCGAATTTCTGCCAATATGCTTACAATTTTGTCAAATAAGCTTTATGAATTTCTCGGACAAATATCTGAGTTTATGGTACGAAAGTGATTCTGTCTGTGCTAGAAGATCTATGTCATACGATGAACATTGTCTCCCTATATACGTTTCTTCTTTTGGAAACCGTTATCCGTGTTGTGAAATCATCAATCACGCCTGATTCACTAGTTTGAATCGCAATTCGAGGCACGTGCCGCCCCTGAATCGTCTACGACGCGTTGAGCGAAGTGTGTCGCCAGCTGGCAGCCAAGCACAGCTATAGAAATGGTAACGCCACTAAAGAGCGGGAAAGGCTGCACGTGCTTCCAACGTGCGACTCCGTAGCTTCGTCCGAGAAAAATAAAAATGCGAGTTTGATTAGTCTGCACCGCCTTTCATCGTGGCTACCAATGGCTCGCACGCCCTCTATCCTCCCTATACCGTCCATGATTGAACGTGAGGCCCGTGTCGAGCGCACGATCCTGCTTATTCGTTTTTCTCGCCAGAGGCCTCTGGTTACGGCATGCGCCGGAAGGGCAGCCAGAAGGCGTGGCGTGTACGTGCTTCCAAAGCACAAGGCGTCGGCACGCCGAATCGGTAACAGTCAGTCGGGGGGGCCCGGCATACGAAACCCCCTGCGTAGCTCCGCAAGTAGTCATGTAGGCAGCGAGAGGAAGCTGCAAAAGCAGAAACAAAGTCCCAGTTGTTGAAAGGAGGTTGCGATGCGACTTCTTCCGTTTGTTCGCGCACTTCGCCACCCACAGGCGGCAGCGATGCTTTTTGTACGAGGCGACTTCCAGAGACGACGCCAACGCCAGTGGAGCCAGGTGGTGACATCTGGTGGGGAGCGTGGGGAGAAGCGTAGGGAAGCGAGCGGAGGGTTAGGAGCGCGTGAGGAGGCGACCAACGCTTTAGGATAAGTAGCCATTTCACCGCGACAAAGCCTCGGCGCGCGGCAGTTGACGCCGGGTGCGGCTTGGGTCTTGCAGTTCGCTGCGAGAGTCGAGATTACGAGTCGCAGTCACGTTTTTCTGATGCCGGCCGCCCAGCGGCGTCAGACGAGCGCTGGGAGGGTGGTGATACTTCGCCTTTTTTCCTAAGTGTACTTTTCTTATTGTTTATGTATAAAGTATTTTATCACAGCTCCTGATGAATATTTCTCTGCTTAGTTTTGTGCTATGATAAGTATTTGTTTGAATCATCGTGTGATCTTTCCTTCTTCATTTTTTTCAATACAGAATGCGCCTCCTTCCGAATCAATGTCCAATAGGCATTAGACTTGTGCTGAATTTTCCAGGTGAATCGCTTGGTATGGAACATGTCTTTAGGGTGCCTCCAGTAGCATTCACAATATGAATATATTTTGAGATAAGCTAAGCTTTGTGCTAATAATATACGTCAATGAAACAATCTGAATACGTAGATGTTTCGCGCTCATACAAGAATGAGTATAACATTTATAATAAATTTAAAAAAAGAAAACTCAGAATTACTGAATAATTTCTTATGTCTACAGAGCTTCTGAGGTTTTGTGCTGTAGGAGGTAATAAAATGATATCTTGTGAATGGTGTTGAAAGGTTATCATGGATTGTTGTGATATAGGAACGCAGCAGAGGAAGTTCTAAGAAGGACGTTGCTTAGTGCTCTCTACGTCACACAGTATTGTGAAAACGAATTTCATCAATCAATCCGTCAATCAATCAGTGGGCTTGACGAATGCGTAGATTGGGCAAAACGACATTTTTCTTACTCATCGCAGGGATGAGCAATACACTGGGAATTGGGAGAATTAATTTATAGAAAAGAGAACTTCTTTGTAACCCTCTTACTGACTTGGTATCATTTTGTTTTACCATGTACATAAACTGACACAGTAATATTTTCGGTATATTAGCCGGTGTCAGTAAAGGACCAATTTAGAATCCTTGTTTGATTGATCAGTTCAAGTCTTTTGTTTTACTTCTATCTTACACCCTTGCCATTACATATTCTGTTCCATCCGAGCTTTATCCTTCGCCTCACCAGAAAATGCCGTTCATTTTCAACCTTATCGAAAAATGCTCCGTCCTTTCGTAGAAATAGCGGGCCTTGTCTGACGCATATGCTAAGTGCGGCATAAATGCTCGACATGTATTACTATTGTAAAATGGGCAATCGAATCAACTCTAACTTCGCCTCAAGCCGCGCAGGAGGAAAAAAAAAACAAATAAACCAATAAATTGGAATTCGAGAAGACGCGGAATTAGTAGCACCCCGTCTCAGTTAGCAGACATTACTTGTTTTCGTTCTCTCCGCTATCGGTGCCTCGTGAATCTTTCAAGAAAGGAAGAAGACATGCGCCGATTACAAGGAAGCGACAGCGACGCGGTACGGGGCGCCGTACGCCGGACGCATAATAAAACTGCTTTAAGACGGCCCCAAAAGGGCCGCCTTCCGCCATCGCTTATGCTAGCGGCGATATTCAACGCTCAGAAACCGTTTATCAGGCTGCCTCGTCGCGTCTGTGTCGAAATCCGGAGGGGCTTTGTTCTCGCTCCGGGGCAAGGCAAGAACACCATTTGGCTCTCCCCTTCGCATTCCATCGGCAGCCCGTCTCTCGTCTATGGCACGAGCATGCTTCGTCTTTCTCTCTCTTTCTCTCCTTCTTCTGTTTCTCGTTTTTGTTGCTCTGTCTTTCCTCTCGGACAAGCCTCGGAGGCTTCAGATGCGATGTACACGCGGGATTCATTTTCCGCGGGAGCGGCGGCAGTTAGGCTTAGGACATCCCGAGAGCTTTGTCCTTTCATTCCTTTCCCCAGCATTCGTGTTCGTTCTCTCTCAGCGCGAAATCGTACCGGGCACTGCCAAATGTACACAGACAACGTGACAGCGTATTCGTGCCTTGCGCCACGTCAGCGGTGGTGGAGGCTGCCACCAGTGGGCTGACATCTTTAAAAAAAAAAAGCGATGGAACCATGCATTTGGAAGGGAGCGTAGAAGCTTGTAAGTACGCCGAACCTGTTTCCACTTCCGCCTTTTCTGTGTACTTCCGATTCCCCTTCAGTGTGCCTCAATGGCCTCAGAGAGCGCGGAAGTTTGTTCCGGCCTTTAGATATGCGCTCTCTTCTCGCTCGCGTACCGGGACTTCGACGCTCGCTGTCGCCCGTCCTCGCAGCATCTCGTGCTGCAGCTAGAACGGCGGTTCGTGTTCGCCCGTGAGGAATGAGCGTGAACGCTGCGCGTTTTGTTGAGCTGTAACACGCACGGGTGGAAGCAAACGTGAAATATGACCTAGCGAGCAGGTACTAAGAATACTAAAACGTGCCGCATTGGTAGCGGTGGTACTCGCAATAGCGTCGTGTACCGGTGAGGGATGGCGTTCAATCTGGTGCACCTACAGAACTGTTTTTGAACGAGTATGTTGAAAATCGAAGAAGTCTGCCGTAGCCATACGTTTGCGAATTCTGAGAAATATGTATTGAAATTGGCGAGAAGGAACTAACAATTCTCTACGTATATGATAAGTGTGAAGACTATAATAAAGGCGATTGTGGTGCATAAAATTATTCGTTCGCAGGTGTCTTGCCTAATTGTATTCCAGCAAGAAAAATTGTTTACAAGGAAATTCTATGTACATGTTGGGATCTCAATTCTCTGCTAACGACGTGGTGCTTTTTATACCCAGATAATATGTTACGGCAGGTTATTACTCGCGGAAAAGTGGTATATTTCTGCATGCTTAAAATAATAAACAGGTAAAGACCGAATCTCAAAGAGCTTAAGGTAATAAAACCAGATGCCGGCAATTAACTTCTAACACCTGATTTGTGGTTGAACTTTGAATCTCATCGACTTATGTCTTTTTTGTCCCGGCACTTTACTCGTTAAATTGACTATGAAACATTTATTTCGCCATATGCATGTGCCTTGGGTTATTCTATGCACTTCGATGCAAGACGGAGTATCCACTGCCCTGTGAAATTTAATGTGCAGAGTAGAAAAAAGAAGAAATACACATGTACTATCTTATACCTAAATGCGAGTGCTAGTAAGTTATGCTTGCAAATAAAAAAAAGTTGAACTTACTTTACAACAATACATTGAAGATAGGAACGCGCAGCAACGTACATGCATGGAGAACAGTATTGCCATGGAAGATTACTGGCGTAGTTATTGGTTCACCAGACAAGAACGAACAGTTATGCACCACCTCTTTAAAAACACGAGAACGAACGATCTCTCTACATGCATATGCCCACAGAAGCGTTCTAAACATAAGCTGGGCTCCAAGACAAGAGAGTATATTCAGAAGCGTTGAACCCCACAAATGAATCAGTATATTCAGAAGCCTGGTTTTGGACGATAAGGCGCCTAACGTCTCTGCCACACGAACTGAGCAGTCGATAGAATCAAAATTGAGAGAATAACTACACAAAATAGTAACATGAAAGGTGCCAAAAAAAAAAAGAGAGACTTTAATATTTACGTTCTACCACTTACTGAAATAAGACAAGAAAGGATCTCCTATATGTAAAGGTAAGGCTAAACAGGTCAAAACAAAATGGTTAACAAGTAAAAAAGCAGAAGTAAGGCGAGAAAAATGTAGCCGAAATTTCGTTAAGAAGTCCCTATCGAATAGAAGGCGGCTCGCATTTCCCCGTATTCGACCGCGCAGGACCATCACCGAAATGATGCCTGCTGCCTCGTACGCGGGGTGGAGAGTATACGCCTGCCGTTTTGGTAACGTTGAATGTGCTGTGCTTCTTGAATTTTTCTTTTCTGTTTTCTTATTACTACTGTATTGGCTTCACGCGCCGACGTAGCTCCACAGTATACCGCCCCGTTTCACGGACCGAGAAAGCCGCATACTCAGTACGGCGCTCAGTTGAATTCCCAGTCTCGTTACCGCAATCTGGAAGCTTGCTTCACATCATGCCAGCCCTGTGTAAGAAAAAGATATTCAAATTGAGCCTTTTTTCCTGTGGTCAATGGGCCACCGCGATCTCTTTCACGAACGCAATGATAATAAAAACAACGAGGGGAAGTGGACCCCCCGACTGTACGTATTTTACGGTGCTGTACTTCGATCTTTCCCGTTATCGAGACCCACGTGTTGGTTTTCGCGTCCTTATGCTGCGGAAGACAGACGCGCAAAACAGAAGCGGTCACTCACAGTTTGTGCAATTTATTAGGAACGAGAGTTTGAGAAAATGGCAACTGGCGAGTTAGTTCTTAACGTGGGAGACTGGGATGTAGAAAGCTCAATGACATGCCGGATATCCTATCACGATATGTTACACTTTTGTATCACGATTAAGATATACGCTGGGGCCATGTGAACACACGTTGCGCATACATTCACAACAAACTCGCGCGATCATTTATGTATTCGCCTAAGATGACTTAAAAGAGAAACCCATCTTCTTTTTTTTCTTTTCGACCAGATGTATTGATCTTCCCCTCCACCCCTCCGAAAGCTTTTTGTGGTTTACATCGTTTTGCACGGCCTCCAAGATTGGAGGTAACGCAAGCGTTTTGCACCTACCCTGGTCCATCAATGCCTTCACGGTTGTGCGTACTTTTGACAACGTGGCTATGTCTTGTCATGACATCCTATCACACGACTTCATTATAACTTGATGATGCCGCAGTTGATGATGTCAGAAATTTTGGTGATCTGTGGCGTCGTGATGACGTCATATGGTGACGCTACTTCCGTGATTGTGATGTTTAGACTAACTCGTTTCGACGCCAACGTTCAATTTCCGCGTTCGAGGAGACCTTGTAAGGGTTTCACCAAATGCCCATATGATGAAGAGACACGTGACCACAATGCGAGTTTCTGTCGTGGTTTCGTTGGCACGGAAGGCTTCTGATAACAGAAAACAGTGCTCGAGAGAACGAGACAGTAGAACAAGAGTACCCTTTGATCGCCTCAATTTGCCCTCCTTGCCTCGTATTGGCTGCTGACTCGTAGGTCACGGGATTGAATCCCAGCTGCGGCGGCCACATTTTCAATGGAGGCGAGAATAATTGAGGCCCATGTGCTTAGATTTAGGTGCACGTTAAGGAACCCCAGGTGGTCGAGATTTCCGGAGCCATGCACTACGGCGCCTCTAATAAACATGTGGTTGATTTGGGACGATGAACCCCAACAATTATTACTATTGCCTCTCGTATTTTTAAGCGCAGTGTATACTGCTGTAACGACGTGATCAAAGAGAGGCAGAGATTAGAGACAGTTACGCACAATGACCAGACTGTACCTGGTCCATGCTAGCTGTACTATAGATGAATATCAAATCTATGAAGCCTACTGCGTAGTGCGCTGAAAGTGTTTCAAGTTTCTAATACTGTTGTGAGATGTTTATTACAAATCTACTTTATAATACGGGCAGTGAACACGGTCAGACAACTTCTGAAATATTTTGAAGCGTTGGCTGGTGAATTGCGTCTGAACAGAATCGCGTAACACGGCTAGGCATTTGTGATAACACGGCTAGGCATCTGTGATATGAAACTCGTCCAGCACGACTGGACGAGTTAGTAAAACCAAGGCTCATCATACGATGCTCAGTGTTTCGAAATACGTACATCAGGCTTTACGCCCCGTTAGATATTTCAATGGCAAGTTAAACAGTAAGCAATATTTGTACATTCATAAATAAGAAACAAGTGTCGATTTCAAGCTTTTCACGTGACTGCCGTATTTGGAACGTTATTTGTTCGCTATTCGAGTAGATGTTTTCAGGCAGATTTACTCCACTCATGTAGTCATTGTGCTATAAGGCTTGCACAACCTTCGGCGAACATGCTCGAATGTTTCGCAACATTTGAGTTCAGTGAGCATCAAATGACCATTGAAGTCATATATGCGAAATACATCTAACCTCATTTATAAGATTCCCGATAGCGCAAACCAGTCACAAGAGCTTAAAAACACACAAGTGCCATCGTATGATTTGCAAAGAGACTCTTGTTACGGTGAGGTTAATGGTGAAATAAAGAGCAGTTCGTGCAGAATTTCAGTAAAGTTCATCTCCCAGTTGCGCAGATGACATGGCGTAACCCTTCGGTACGACACATACACGCCAACAACTCGTGCTTGGAACTTAGCAAATATCGGTTGTTTAATGGTTACGCGATAGCGTTAAAAAACACGTCACGAAAAATACTTTGTGCGTATTGCTCGGTGAAGTTTTTTGGTAACAAAAAAAAAAGCGTTCGAAACCTAGCCCCATAGCCCGACAACACTATCACGCTGCACTAATATATGCGAGGATCATGCCTCCAAGTTTTCAAATTAACTCAAAATAGCTGCCATTTCAATGGCAAATAGGACACTTCCAACCAAGACTTTCCATGATATCTAGAATTGCTTCATGCGATAAGTTTGAAGGACAGCGCCATATTTGTTCAGACTGAGGATGGCACAACAACGCATCGTTTCATCTTTCGCGGCGTGCCTCAAGATGGAGTTCTTCTCCCCACAGTTTCTAAACTAGCGCTCCTCGGCCTGATTTCCGTACTTCTACGATCAATCAATCTATCAAAGTATGCAGATTACATCTGCATCTGCACGTCAGGCGTGACGTGCTTTAATGTGCGTGCCAGACTTTAGAGAGCGGTTACAGTGGCGACAAAGTACTTTGAAGTATGTGGACTAGAGCTGTCATCGGAGAAGTGCTCGCTTATAGGATTCACGCATAAGGCGACGGGCCCGTATGTCTTTAAAATCAAAGGACACACGATCAGCTGCGTGAAGATTCACCGATTCCTCGGAGTCATAGTTGATAGCGACCTCTCCTGGAGCCCCCACATCGCCCTAATGAAAACAAAACTCGCCATGATTACCCACGTACTAAGGTTTCTTTCCGGAAAAATGTGCGGTACATCTGAACGAGTGATGCTTAAATTTGATATTGTTCCGTTCCTCGCTTTTATGTGCAACAGCTTATCTGTGCTTTGCGAAACTCGATCGATTGATATGTGGGGTTTGACGTCCCAAAACCACCATATGATTATGAGAGACGCCGTAGTGGAGGGCTCGGGAAATTTCGACTACCTGGTGTTCTTTAACGTGCACCCAAATCTGAGCACGCGGGCCTACAACATTTCCGCCTCCATCGGAAACGCAGCCGCCGCAGCCGGGATTCAATCCTGCGACCTGCGGGTCAGCAGCCGAGTATCTTAGCCACTAGACCACCGCGGCGGGGCTTCCAAACTCGAGAAAGAAACATGCGTGTCCTCTAGTGACTTCAAGTCCAAGCACTGATAAATATGCTTTGGCCTTCCCAGATGCGTCTCTACAGCAGCGACAATCGTCAATGCGCGTGATTATCCAATCAATACTTACATACACTTTGATGCTTTCAGAAGGCACTTAAAACATTTCGCTTAGATTCCATCGCATCACCTCGCCTCATTTCGAACTTATAGACCCCACTCAGCGTTAAGCACAACTCTAGCTCAGCATTGCGCAGTGCTTCCATCGCACTTCACGTATGCAGCACGGCCGCCACTCCCATATGGAAGCCTGCACCCACTCAAAGCTCTCCTTATCATTCCTGCCATCTAAAAGAAGAAACAGTGGTCACATCTAGCCATGAAACAGGCCACGTTACTGTTCCTGCACGAGAAGGACAACGGGCGCTTTTAGGGCTACACAGGTGGTTCTGTTTCTTCACTAAGCTCAGCAGGGGTGGTGGTTATTCCCGTGAAGTCCGTCACACTTAAATTCAAGACGTCGCCTTTGACATCATTGATGACTGCAGAACTCACCGCTATTCGTGTAACACTGTAATTTCTTACTAAAGAACCTTCGCAAGCTTGGCACATCTCGCACTCGAAAGCAGCTTTTCAATATCCCTTTTTCATGAACCTAGTGAGCAGTTGGTTGCTGATATCAGAATTGTTTATCAACAAGCAATCAAGAAGCTACAAAGCATAGCGTATCTGTGAATACCAGGTCAGAGCAGTATATATGGAAACGACCACGCTTGCAAGGCGGCTAGATCTGTACATGATGGTACGCAGGACACAGGCATACTGTTCTCAAGAACTGACGCAGCTAAAAAGATTTGTTTGCTGGCACGAGACCTCACCATGGGACAGTGTCATGGCACTCTATAGCATTCAGTAACGCTCACCTACATAACTTAGATTCGTTTGTTTGTTTGTTTGTTTCCTTGAAATTGCGATCTCAAGGTTCGTTTTCCCTCGGGAATATTTCGTGCTGAGGAGACACTTCTGTGCCACCTGTGGCTTCACATGGCCTTCTTTCTTATTAGTATGGCCAGCACGTCTACGTGTCATAATTGCAGCAGGTCTGAAACAATCACCCATATTCTGTGCGAGTGTCCTCATTTCGAAGCGCCAAGACAAGAACTTACCGCTGCTCTAGATAGACTAGATGATCGTCCTTTGTCGGGATGAAGAATTCTGGATCATTTACCGAATACATCCTCAGCCCAGAAGGCTTTGAAAGCTTTATAACGTTTTTTTTTGCGTAACACTAGCCTTAGAAACAGACTTTAGTGTCGTATTCTTTTTTATTTTGCTTCTTTTTATTTTTTGTCTTCTCTCTCTCTTTTTGTAACATCTCTTTTCTATCATCGTTTATTCCCCTCACCGCTTTCTCTAGCACAAGGTAGCCAGCCAATCTAAGAACTAGCTAACCTCCCTGTGCTTCCGCCTATTTATGTCCTCCTCATCCTTTTCCTCTAAATTATCTCCCGTGCTTCTAAATATTTGAATAATCTCGGAGTATTTTAAATTTTTTGTCGTGCAAAGATTGATTTTACCATTTAATATACCAACCACTCATATAAACCACGTCAATAAAAAAAACTATAGAAATATTATATGAACTCTGTCCTCTATTTATTTTTGATTCGGTGGTAAAGTAGGGCAACACTTCTTTCATGTAAAACAAAATCCTTCTGTAAAATTTAGCGTACCACACGGAGATAAAGAAAATGACAGATACGTGCCAACGGGCGCTCTGGGAAGCATTTAATAATTGATTGATATCTGGGGATAAACCACCATATGACTATGAGAGACGCCGTAACAAAAAGTCACGCAAATTTAGAGCTCCTGGGCTTCTTTTAACGTGCAACCAAATTTGAGCACACGGGCCTGTGGCATTTACGCCTCCATAGAAAATGCAGTCGTCGCAAATATAATTTGATCCGGTGACGTGCGTGTCAGCAGCCGAGTACTTTAGCCACTAGACCACCACTGTGGAGCTTTCTAGGAAGCGCCAAGAACACTTAATCGTAAACGCTGCGTATCTCGCGGAAGGGGTATTTCTACGTGTAGCCTTATAATGCACCATTGGGGAATAAGAGCTCCTGGTTTCGTCAAATGGATTAGCTTCTTAAAAATTTGAAAATGACCTGAGCCATTCAACCTTTTTTATATATTTTTGTCTAGTAAGTAGAAAAAAACACAGAAAAAATGTTAAAGAAATAGAACACAGAGCATGTTACTACTGCTTCCTAAATACTTTTTAGGAAGTGAAAGCACAAAAAAGAAAAAAGTGTTAGGACCTTCAAATCCACCGGCTGCGAAAGAGCACGTAGTGTGCAGCCGTTTGTGAAATAAGTTTAAGAAGAACCGAGGACGAATGCGCAGCATCCCCAGAGTAGAGTGTATTTGCTAGTAGGGCGGATAAGCCTTGCAGAAACTCCACCTGCGCATTCATTCGATATGTTTTCATATCAATGGCTGCGGAAATTCTATTCCACAACTGTGTTGGTGTACATTTAGTTTGAAAGGCGTTTCCATGCTTTCGCTTCTTCACCAACCCCCCCCCCCCTCACAGGAAATAGCATTCCAAATTAAAAAGAGATAGAAAGCGTAGGTATTGGATAAAATAAGTAGCTTTAGTGGCAGAAGTTTGCTTCTTTGAGGAACGCAGGCGGTGTCAGGGAGGCGTGCGCCGGAAATGCTTTAACATCTTCGGAGATTCTTCGAAAGGGCTGTCATGGCAAAGCTCACTGAGTGCTTACTGTAATAAGCTACGTATGACGGCGTCATTGCATCACTGGAAGAATATAGCTATTTTAAGTACGCTAACATACTTGAAAAGGCTACAAACTGTTTTCAGTGATTCTTTTTTAGTTGTTGCGGTTCAGAAGTTTGGTGTCGAGAGGTGGGTTGACGAAGATATTTAACGCCGATAGGGGATGTGCTCCTAAACTCTACAGAGGGGCTGTAAGCTTTCTACACAATATTTTTTCAATAGCATCAGTTAAGTGCCCTAATGCATGAAAGGCGAATCACTAGAACATGTTTTCGTCTTCTGCGATTCACCAGAACGATTGCAGCAGTATTTCGTCACGAAATATGAACCTATCTCTGGGTATACTGTCTCTCACATGCTTGAATATTTTCGTTAGTGCCTTTTCCAACTCCAGGCTCAGCTATCTGCGTCAGTCTACAATGTATACCCTATGCAATACTTTTCAATGGCGTATGTTTCCAGCGTTTCTTCCTTTAATCCGATTTCACGCCAGTGGTGAGATCTTCGTTGCTCTAATGCCTCCAGCAACTGCAAGTGTGCATGTCAATTTAAGGACGCAGGTTCAGGCTAGTTGGTGCTCACTTGAAACTGCTATATCACAAAATTCAGAGATGGCAAACAAGTGAATGCGACACGCACAAGAGCTATGTGTGAAGTTCGCGCTATAGTATTGGCTATTTTAAAAGTTGAAAATAAGTCTGACTTAGCTGATTTCACCCTAAAACGAGCCATTCGGGATCTACTGCATCCGACATACCCAACGTAGGCGGCATTCATGGAGATGTTGCATCTGCTTTAATTATTACTGCCCCTCTAATTCGAGACTTATGAGAGGAGTGGCGCACAAATATCCAAAATGTCAAATACAAATAGAACCACCTCTATTACAGTATCGGTATTGATTGCTTCAAAAGTGTGCAGTTCCAAGTTATGCTATATTTATTGTGTTTGAGTATTAGGAGTATCAGCACAGCCGCCTGTTTACACCAACACGCACTGTGGTCATAAAAGAACTCATGTTCAAAGCTATGCTTGATTGATTGTCAAGTAAGATTTAACGTCCTAAAACCACCATATGATTATGAGAGACGCCGTAGTGGAGGGCTACGGATATTTCGACCACATGGGCTTCTTTTAGCGTGCACCAAAATCTCAGCACACAGGCCTACAGAATTATCACCTCAATTGTAAATGCAGCCGCCGCAGCCGGGATTCAATCCCACGCACTGCGGGTCAGCAGCCAAGTACCTTAGCCACTAGACCATCGTGGCTGGGGAAGCTATGCTTAAGGCCCGTATACTCGTATTTGGGTGCACGTGAAAGAATCCTTGTGCTCTAAATTCCTCGAGCCTTTCGCTGCGGCATTCTTCATAACCATATCGTAGTTTGGGGACGTTAAAAAAGGTTTTAATATTACGACACGACTACTCTAGTGTTGGAATGACTCATAATTCAGGCGAAATATGGGTGTTTGAAGAGAGAAAACCTTGAGAAGGGGTTGTTGCTGGCGTCAACGCTTCGACAAGGGGACTTGTACTCCTCGAGCAACACCCCATTTTTAAGGCTTAATCATATGTTAAGTTCCTAGCACGCAGAAAAGGTCAATGAATGACCGCAAGAAATTGAGTCGCCATATCACAACCCATTTCATGAAAACATTGTCCATTCCATTTTGACGGTACGTTAGGCTTCTCCACAATAAGACACTACTTGCGGCAAAGCACGCTCTACAGGCACGAAGAATGTGGCTTGCAGAACGCTAGGGGGGGGGGGGGGGGGAGTAGGCCAGGTTAGCGCCCACTCGTCCACTCTGTCGTCAAGCTTCACCCTCGCCTTTCTCGGCATGGCGCAGCCCTCCCTTCACTGTGGCCTCACTTTCTCCACGCCGCGAAGCAATGTGATCAGCGCTACACTACCAGACGGAGAAGCCTCGACTATGACTCGCTAAGAATAAAACGCCGTTAAGGAGAAAACCCTTGAACAAAGTGCCGTGTATGAAGGACTACAAGATAACGGAGTGATAATATCTCTAGATTTTACTTCCAAAACTGCGATATTATATGAGAGAAGCCATAGGGGATGTGCTTCGGAAATTTCGATCATCTGGCGTTCTTTAATGAGCACTGACATCGCACAGTACCCAAGCCTCTACCAGTTGCTAACGCATGATGTGACTGCAAAAAATTGCGCGAAAACGAGACAAGAACACAGAAGACACATGCCCAAGTGCATACCAGCGACTGAAATTTTATTGAAGGAAACACACATATAAATAGCAAGAAATGACGTAAAACTTTGGATGTTGCCAGTTAGGTACGTACTCTCTAGTTGGTGCAATGTGATCGAAGGCCTCGCTAAACGTGTGTCCCCATATTTGTGAATATAAAAAGCCTCGGCAACCTCTCTCGCTGTTTTTTTTTCTTTTTGCCGGGACAACGCATTTTTCTCGAAGTAAATGGTGACACTTGTGCTTGTGCGTGTGCCTTCTGGGGTATTGTCTCATTGTCGAGCAGTTTTGCAGGTATGAGTTACCAAATCACCCAGGGTTCAGTACTTTTAAGGATATTGTGATTCGGAGTCTAACGAACGGGTACTTAGCTGAAACATATATTTATGACTTGAAGTGCTCATTCCTGAAATGAAAAGCAAATGTACAGTATTCGTCGACGATTCGTGTTGGCAGCAAGATGAAATTTGCGAGTCGCCGCGCTGGTACAAGAAAATGAGTAGCTGAACTAGAAGCGTAGTAAACGGGAAACCAGTAATGACGAGCACAAAAAAAGATTGTATAGCTGCAATAAATGTTACCGAATCATTCAATATTTACGGCGAGTCCAGAGACGAAAAAAATAACATACATAGCTACCTATGCAAGTGGGCGATGTTCCACATCCAACAAAGCAATTTTCCCCGACGCTTTTATGGGAGCATTTATTTAAGCAGGAGCCATTTCCCGTGATACTTAATCTGCTCGCGCGCACATTGTGCTTTCACCTCCCACTCTTGCGCACGTTCTTATTCCTGTAGCTGTGTCACCTCTCGAACGTTTGCCCATATTTTCAAGAATTTCTTTTTATTTCAGCCTCAGTTTGTGCTGTTTCCCGAACCCCACTCGTAGCTATTCTTTCTTTATATTTTATTGTTTCTTACGCGCTTAAAACATCCTGCGTGTGCTTGTGGGGGAGTGCCGTACAAGTGGGTCCATTCGCACGAGCGCACTCGAGGCCATTTCTCGCCGGAGGTCGCAGAACGTTGACCTTGCAAGTTTTATTACGCTGCTCTGGGGTAGGTCATCCCCTCCTCTCACCGTTCACATGCAAGACCCCCTACCCCCCCCCCCCCCCCCCGCATCTGTGAGCACACGACGAGAGAGTTACGACGACACAACGTTGGTGCGGTAAGGGCTCCCCCGACCAAGACCGGCAACAAGGGACTGCCTCCCGAAGAGGCGATTAATGTGCGTCGTAAGACCCCTTCTTGTCTCCCGCTCTCCGTATGAAAATTACCTTTGCCAGTTTAGTGGGCGCTTGCTTATACCCGGTAGTAACAGGGTAGAGGGAAAGAGGAACCACTGAAGAGGAAGAAGATAGAGTGGACATGAACTCTCTTTAATTCACGTCGAAATCTAAAACAGTAATCTTACTTTTGTTGCTCTCTGCCTGTTTCTCCCTCTTTCTCGTATACAGTCGTGCTTTCAAGAAAGCACACTCGACACCTCTTTTACGGTGTTTCACATTCTTACGCCATTTATCACGCAACGAAGTTCGTTTTTTTTTGTTTCTCACTTCTGTAATACTATTTATATCTGAGTACTCAGCTGGCAAAATGTAGGCGCTGCGGCATGGGCGCCGTTGCACCAAGACTAACAAAATGGTAGGCGCACTTGGGGTGCAGGACCGCCCATTCTGCGCTGTTTGTACGGCCAAGCGGCTTGTTACGGCACAGCCCTGATCTCGCGGTCCGTGTGAAGTAGCGTTCGCGAAGCAGTGACCCACATTTTCTCGTACTACCGCGCTGCTACCCTTCGCGTGCCCGCCCTGCTACTACGGCCTATGGTGCCCCCCGCTTCCCTCCTCCCTCGCGGGATAGGGTTATCGCGCACTCACTGAAAAGGTGGAGGCATTTGTGTGTGTATGCGTGCATGCCTATATAACGCCCAGGGTAATGTTTTGAACAGGAGGTGGGCTCTCCTCCTTCGTAGAGCACAAGATTAGGCCGGGTCATTTTCTTCGAGACGACGAAAATGACTTATGTCCCGAGAAAACTTGGCGGACGAAAAAAAAAGCGTTCTAAGGAGGACGCCGAGAAATGGAAAAGAAACAGGCGCCCCGTTTCTTCCAGTAGAATTGTCTGGTCCGCGAAGGCTACTTGATTTTTCTGCGTTTTATGAGCCAAATTTGTTGTTTCCATGAGATTCCCTTCGTTTGTATTTCTTTACATTTTTCAAATATTTGTGTCAGAACGTGATAAACAGCCGATTTTCTTTAGCTAAAAAATTGAATTTCTTTCAAGCTGCAGAGGCGCACTCGCTTTGCAACCTTCTTTGTTTGCCATTTGTAGGGTCGCAGTGCACGAGCTCTCTAATCGCATTTTCATCGCATAAAGGACCTCAAACCACCTAGAGGTTGAAATTCAGTTGTGGTGTTGCAGTTGTGCGCAAGCCTACGATGAACCTGTAGTTATGTTCACTATTTAAGATAGTGCTGTAATTGCGGAGATGCACGCGCTTGACGATCGATAAGAGACGTTCACTCGTTTTGTTGTTTCCTCTCCTTCGCTCCTTTTGTGAATTCATCTCTGGAGCAGGAGCAAAGTTTCACCTACAGAACAGGGAGGTTAGCCAGTTCTTAGACCGGCTGGCTACTTTGTGCTGGTGAAAGGGGTGAGGGAACAAAAGAAGATAAAAATAAATGTTTCGAAGAGAGAGAGAGAGAGAAATGACAAAATTCATCTCTCCTTCTCACAGAGTGTTCCTCCTCACAGGGCGTAGAGAAACACTCCGCAGGAAGCACACGTATAGCTGCTGCAGACAAACTGGTTCCGATTCATGCTTACAGAACGAGATGCGGGTGCGGACGTCACGTGCAACGCTAGAGAAACGGAAAGGTGTGGCAGGAAGCATGGGATGATTTTTCTTTTTTGTGGCGCACCCGCTGGTCGTGGCGCTGCCACTTTTGGCACTGCCGTGACATGGCCGCGTGTGGCATTGTGCTGGCGTGGGTCGTAACCACATTCAAAGCTCTGTGCACGCGTTCATACTCGGCATGCCAAGAAGAATACCGGAAGTGGTTTAGGTTTTTAAGGCTTTGCTAACCATGCACCGACCGAAGTTAAGCTTCAGCAAACAAGAGACTGTTTAAGGGGTTAAATGTAGCCGTAGCGTAAAAAAACACGGGGCCAAGGAAGAGGACAGGACATGCGCTTCCTGCCCTTGTCTTTTGTGTCTGTGTCTTGAGCGTCATTGCTTCACTGCATGCTTTGAAGCAACGAGCCCAAAAATTGGTACTCCTAAAAGGAAAGCTGGTTTGGTCGCCAAACTACAGCAACCACACAAATATGAAAACTAGTGATTTTTCATCATTCTTTTCTGAAAATTGATAGAAATTCCAACGTTTTTTTCTCACTGCGGAATCGCGTACGTAGTCGACACAAAAATAATGTCGCCAAATACGTGTTGTTATCATGGCAATTGACAAAAACTTAGACAACAAAAACTAGTTTAAACCTCGGTCCTTCAACCTTAATAAATAGAAAGGGAAGTTTTAAAGATAATACTCTATACTTTTCAGCACAAATTTCCAAAATTTATGTTCGCACACTAATGAGCGTAAAGCTTGGTACACGTCGGCAGTAATTATTTCCGTTAAGTACAAAAGTGATTCCCGAGATAAAACAAATACGAGGAGACATTATGAAAGTCCCTATTCCCAGAGACGTTCTTTGTAGGCGTACGTATAGATTGCAAGGCGACGTTTGGAAACAACCCACATTACCATGGATCTCCAACCGTATGTGGACAATTAGGCTTATCGGACTGCGTAAAACGTGGATCACGGGTGACGCGCAGATATGTCTGCCTGTTACCGAACTGTGCACAAATGTGCGAGATGGAAGAAAATATAGAAACAAAGGTGACTCCCGCTTCAGCTGAGCTACTGGAAAGCCCGGCAGCGTTCACAACGGCGGCGCTTACAGAGATAAGCGTGGCCTCGCGACGCGCACTCAATAATTTACCGTGTGTGCGATCCCAACTGAACGTCATGGCGGGAACAGAAGCCTTGGACCCCCTCAGGGCGCATCAAAGATTCACGCGGATAAGTAGTCGGCTGGTCGCCGTGATTCATCTCGCCATTTCATTAAGATAAGCTGCAGCCGCCCACGGCGTGTTTCTGGTTCCCCCTGCATTGTACACCTACAGACAGCATGGTGTTGTTTGATTTTTTCCGGCAATCGCTGGGAAAACAAACGATAGAATTGAGACTGGCAGCATTTTCGGTTCGCTACACTTCTTCGTAGTGAGCTGTAAACATAGTCGGCCTATTACTGCCCAAAACGGACGTAAGGTCGGTTGGTTAGGTTTACCGTGGTTACGATAAGCAAGCCCGCTCTCGCGATTACTACTTATACTAATTTATTTTTCATTTATATTATTTATATGTGCTTAACAAGATTCTGTTTGCCTTCCTCACGGCATGAATAGAAGATTGTTTTTTGAGAGGCATAATGAGAGCCTAAGGAAAATCGAAGCGACGTGGACACTGGGTTCTCGTAACGCCATTTCTAGAACAAAAAAAGAGGACAGACTGTTTGTGCTTATTCTGGGTAAGCGATTGTAATTAAGAGAAAACTTGCTAGTACTTTGCGGACTAGCACTGCAATGAAAGTTGCTGTTTTTTTTACGCTCAACAACATGGCAAAATGAAGTCCACATGAATATCCACATGAACAAGGGCCAAAAAAAAAAGAAAACATGCAGGATTTTCGGCACTGACCAGAAAAGCGCTCGGGTGGACTGCAAAAAAAAACAGTTTATGCCGTTTTCACATATAGTCACACAGAAACGTCTTATACTGCTTGGCGCATGAGCTCTCAAGCACATCGTGAAGCAAAAACGATGAGCTCCTTGTTTGTGAGTCTTCCCATTAATGCGAAATATAAAATGTTCGTTATCGCCATTAATTTAGAAGTGCTCGTAAGCGCGTATTTGATTGGAAAGTTCTCGCAAGAGTAAATGAATAACTCGGAGATGTAGACTAAGCTACAGCTTGATAACAATATCTTTTTTTGTGCATCTGAATTCAACTTTTTTCGTTACCATCGAAAGCACCGAAGGGGCGGTGGCGTCCTCCTTTCCGTCAAGAATGATCTTGTTGTTACCCCCATCTCAGTATGTTTCTTTTCTGGAATGTGCCTTTGTTTCATTGAAGCGTGCTGGTAGCCATGTTATAATTGCTGTTTTTTACCGTCCCCCCGATATGAGCTGCACGTTTTCGGATGAACTTTCTCGTGTTCTGGGCGATATTCACACCCGTTTTCTGAACGCTGTACTTATCATTTTCGGTAATTTCAATTTTCCTGCCCTTAATTGAGTGCCCTTACTGTTCCACCAAGTGATGTTGAAGCGCACAAATTTTTGCAGAGTTGCCTGGACTTTTCTTTAACTCAACTCATCAATTTTCCTACACGCTGCTCAGCGACAAGTTCAAATACCCTTGACCTAATTTTAACAAATGAACCCAATATTTGCTCGAACATTAATATTTTTGATGGTCTTTCCGGCCATGCGATTATTACCGGAAACTTGATTCGCCCACTTGTCGAAAGAATATCAACTAACAAATCGATTAGGTGCTATAACAGAGGTAACTTTGATAGCATAAATAATGAATTGTCGGCCTTTTACGAAGAATTTATACATGGTCACCTCCAGCGCACCATTCAAGAAAACTGGTTGCTGTTAATAAATAAACTTACTGGCCTCATCAATAAATTCATACCTGTCATCACCGTGAAGTTTTCTTGGTTTACCCAGCAGCTCCGACGGTTGAACAACAACAAAAAAAAAACGTTTATATAAACAGGCCGTCCAAAAGGATACCTTTAACTCTTGGACGAAATACAAAAAATGCGATAAGGAATATCAGTCGCTTTTGAAATCTACTCGCCGCCATTTCTTTAACCATGATTTATCATCTATACTTGCAAATAATCCACGCAGATTCTGGCGCGTTGTTAACCCCAAATGTTATCCTGATATAGTCCTAAGCAATAACGATGGTGTTTCAGTTCCCACATCTCAATAAGCAGATGTCTTAAACCAGGCGTTTTCCTCAGTTTTTACCAGAGAAGACGTTTCATCCGCTCCCATATTGCATAGTTTCAGCAGCACAGTCATGCCGGAGATTGTTATCAGTGAAGCCGGTGTTCTGTCCCTTTTACAGAAACTAAAAATTTCTTCCACCTTGGATAATATAGGCTTAAATAATAAAATCCTGAAATCTATATCATTCAGTATCACCCCCTTCTTATGCGCTCTGTTTTCACAGTCTTTGTCTACCGGAACTCTACCCCAAGATTGGCTATCAGCTAAAGTCGTCCCCCTCTTCAAATCAGGTGAACATTCTTCACCGCTAAATACAGGCCCATTTCCTTAACTAGTACCATTTGCAAACTCATGGAGCATATCATACACACTCAAGTAATAAACTATCTCGAACGTCACAATATCATTTTCAATTTTCAGCACGGTTTTCGCAAGGGATTTTCATGCGACACCCAACTTGCCGGTTTTGTTCACGACCTTCATAAATCCATGGATGCTGGTTGCCAGGTCGACGCCATTTTCTTAGATTTCGCTTAAGCTTTTGACCGCGTTCCTTACCACAGATTACTACTAATACTAGAATAACTTAACATTCACCCTATAGTTCTTGCATGGATAAAAGCTTTTCTTTCCTCCAGGTCTCAATTCACCTTTGCTATGACTTTTTATTCTTCCTCTTTACCGGTAACATCTGGTGTACCGCGAAGTAGTGTTCTTGGTCCTCTACTCTTCCTCGTTTACATTAATGATCTACCGAATTCTTTATCTTCACACGTTCGACTTTTCGCGGACGACTGCGTAATATACCGTAACATTTCTTCTGATTCTGACCGCTTAGCTTTGCAATCTGACCTTAACAAAATTAACCATTGGTGTTCAACTTGGCTTATGTCGTTAAATGTTTCTAAAACAAAGTGCATGTCCTTTACTAACGCTGCTACACGTTTTCCAAGTCAATACTCGTTGAATAATATGACACTTGAGTTAACATCTACCTACAAGTACCTCGGTCTCCACTTTCAATCGAATCTATCTTGGCACCATCATATAGAAGTCACTCTTGCAGCTGCTAACCGGTCTGTCGGGTTACTGAAACGAAATCTTAAACAGGCTCCATCGCAGTTAAAAAAACTTGCTTTTACCAGTTTAATTCGCCCTAAAATAGAATATGCCAGTGCCATTTGGGATCCTCATCAAGCCTACATCGTATCAAATATTGAACCTTTGCAAAACCGAGCTTCTCGTTTCATTTACTCAGATTAATCTACCTATTCCAGCGCAACTAACTTAAAAATTGTGCTGAGCTAGAGGATTTGGCCATTCGTCGGAAATATGCACGCCTCTCACTTTTCCACAAACTTTACAATCACCCATCATTACATGACAGTTTCTTTGAACCCGCCTGTTCCATCTTTCCCCACCGTGATCATCCTAACAAAGTCAAACGCCCGCTATCTCGCACACTTCGTTTCGCTCAGTCATTCATCCCGCGCACTATTATTGAGTGGAACAGTTTGCCTGCACATATTGCCACCGAGAAAGACTCGGTAAAGTTTTCAGAGCTCATGCGCACTACGGTGACTAACTAAATATTTTTTGCTTTTGTTGTTTTGTTTTCTTTCGTTTTTTAACTATTGTATAACGCCATGCAATTGCTGCCCGTATTCATGGTTTGCGCTTTGTTGCGGTTGTCAGGTTGCACTGTATCTTGCTGTAAACCATGTTGTATTGCCCCCCCCCCCCCCTATGTAAGACCCTCTTCTAGAGGGCTTTTAGGGGTAACCCGAATAAAGAAATAAATAAATAATTAAGCTCAACCTATAAATTTCTCATAAGAAGAAAATGTTTTTAAACGACCTGATTGAGCACAATGAAAAGTATGCACCACGCGTCCCTTAATTCCTTTTCGTATATTCGATGGTCTATTCTAACTTTATGGTCTTGTTTTCTAGGCTTTAGCAATAAGGATATCTATCAGGATGCTCTTACGTATAAACTCAAATTTTCATCCAAAGCGAAATAAGAAAAAAACGAGACTGACAAGGTTTTGTATTTTCTATTACTTTCATCTTTTGCCGATCTTTGAGCTGCGTTATAGACACTGATTCCACTGTTTTGTTTGTGTTCACAATCACGGGATAGAGCGACACTGTCTCTCGTGCACCGAAGTTCAATGTACTCTTGCGAAAGCTTAAAGTGAAATTAGGGTTTACAAGGCCGCTCTGACGACAGAACAATGTAGTAATTTTTTTCTTCCCTCACTGATCTTTATTATTTAATTTTCTTTTGTATTTCTATCGAACAGCATAAATGTTAGCAAAGAGGTAGCACACACCATTGTTAATATGCTGGTGACCTCCTCTCCCCTAAAAAAACACAGATATGTCTGTCACGGGCCAGACGGCGCTTCGTTTGTCTGTCTGCGTTACATCTTGGTTCTGTTTTTTTTCTTATGCGCGTGCGCAATAGTCCATATCCAGAAATATCGGAACTAGATGATTTGTGCTACAGTGGACACGGTGGCATCGCCGTGACAATGACGCCTGACGTACCGCTGTTCATGCAGGTCCTTTGCGCGTGCCTACGCTTCATAACCGGAGGCGCCGCGGAATCTTTTCAAACTGGAAGCGACGAGCTTCGCTACGATGCCGGCCTGCCGCCATCCTTCTGTGTGGGCGGTGATCCCTTCCGGCTTCATGAGGGTGTCTGCAATCAGCAGCTTGATCACATCGACGATCATTTCGGACAGCCACCCGGGAGCACGATGACGTCAACACGCATGCCCACAAGGGTCCGCCTGTATGCTTTAAATCTGGGACCATCGCCTACCTGCTTCAGTGGACACGGTGGCATCGCCGTGACAATGACGCCTGACGTACCGCTGTTCATGCAGGTCCTTTGCGCGTGCCTACGTTTCATAACCGGAGGCGCCGCGGAATCTTTTCAAACTGGAAGCGACGAGCTTCGCTACGATGCCGGCCTGCCGCCATCCTTCTGTGTGGGCGGTGATCCCTTCCGGCTTCATGAGGGTGTCTGCAATCAGCAGCTTGGTCACATCGACGATCATTTCGGACAGCCACCCGGGAGCACGATGACGTCAACACGCATGCCCACAAGGGTCCGCCTGTATGCTTTAAATCTGGGACCATCGCCTACCTGCTTCAGTGGACACGGTGGCATCGCCGTGACAATGACGCCTGACGTACCGCTGTTCATGCAGGTCCTTTGCGCGTGCCTACGTTTCATAACCGGAGGCGCCGCGGAATCTTTTCAAACTGGAAGCGACGAGCTTCGCTACGATGCCGGCCTGCCGCCATCCTTCTGTGTGGGCGGTGATCCCTTCCGGCTTCATGAGGGTGTCTGCAATCAGCAGCTTGGTCACATCGACGATCATTTCGGACAGCCACCCGGGAGCACGATGACGTCAACACGCATGCCCACAAGGGTCCGCCTGTATGCTTTAAATCTGGGACCATCGCCTACCTGCTTCAGTGGACACGGTGGCATCGCCGTGACAATGACGCCTGACGTACCGCTGTTCATGCAGGTCCTTTGCGCGTGCCTACGCTTCATAACCGGAGGCGCCGCGGAATCTTTTCAAACTGGAAGCGACGAGCTTCGCTACGATGCCGGCCTGCCGCCATCCTTCTGTGTGGGCGGTGATCCCTTCCGGCTTCATGAGGGTGTCTGCAATCAGCAGCTTGATCACATCGACGATCATTTCGGACAGCCACCCGGGAGCACGATGACGTCAACACGCATGCCCACAAGGGTCCGCCTGTATGCTTTAAATCTGGGACCATCGCCTACCTGCTTCAGTGGACACGGTGGCATCGCCGTGACAATGACGCCTGACGTACCGCTGTTCATGCAGGTCCTTTGCGCGTGCCTACGCTTCATAACCGGAGGCGCCGCGGAATCTTTTCAAACTGGAAGCGACGAGCTTCGCTACGATGCCGGCCTGCCGCCATCCTTCTGTGTGGGCGGTGATCCCTTCCGGCTTCATGAGGGTGTCTGCAATCAGCAGCTTGATCACATCGACGATCATTTCGGACAGCCACCCGGGAGCACGATGACGTCAACACGCATGCCCACAAGGGTCCGCCTGTATGCTTTAAATCTGGGACCATCGCCTACCTGCTTCAGTGGACACGGTGGCATCGCCGTGACAATGACGCCTGACGTACCGCTGTTCATGCAGGTCCTTTGCGCGTGCCTACGCTTCATAACCGGAGGCGCCGCGGAATCTTTTCAAACTGGAAGCGACGAGCTTCGCTACGATGCCGGCCTGCCGCCATCCTTCTGTGTGGGCGGTGATCCCTTCCGGCTTCATGAGGGTGTCTGCAATCAGCAGCTTGGTCACATCGACGATCATTTCGGACAGCCACCCGGGAGCACGATGACGTCAACACGCATGCCCACAAGGGTCCGCCTGTATGCTTTAAATCTGGGACCATCGCCTACCTGCTTCAGTGGACACGGTGGCATCGCCGTGACAATGACGCCTGACGTACCGCTGTTCATGCAGGTTGGTGACCGGAAGGATAGCTTCCGTAGCGATTCCATAGCTCTTATAGTGCTGCCGTGTCCACAAGTTTTGGCTGACTGTGTATGTGACTGTTTTTCTATTGTGGGTCTGTTGTTGAGTCTTTCTGGCGATGTCGAGCTGAATCCGGGGCCTATAACGGACGCCGTATGCAAAGAAATGCTCCAGAATCAAAAAGAAATTTTGTCTAAACTAACAGCGGTTCAAGAAAAGCAAAATTCGTTTGAAACTAGAATTCTAGACATGCAAAATCGGCTTCTTGTTATTGAGACTAAGGTGCAAAGCTTAGATGAGACTCGCAGCAGGCTCGCAACTCTTGAAACAATTGTGGCTGAATGTCGTGACAAATCATCTAGTCTGCTTGATCAGGTGGACGATTTGGAAAATCGTTCGAGAAGAAACAACCTTATCATAAGGGGAGTAGCAGAAGATGAGAATGAAAAAGAAGAAACTCTACTAAAAAAAGTAAACGAAGAAATCTTTAGCTCTACCCTAAAGGTAAACATAACGTCTATTGAGAGAATTCATAGGATAGGAAAAAAAAATTCTGGCAAAACTCGCCCCGTCATCCTTAGGCTGGCAGACTATAGGGATAAAATGAAAGTCTTGCAGAGGTGCTCAAGACTGAAGGATACGGGTTACAGTATCAGCGAGGACTTCTCGAAAAGAGTACAGGGAATAAGAAAAAAACTTTGGGACTCTGCTATCGAAGAAAGAAAGGCAGGAAAGAAGGTAAAACTTGTTTTTGATAAGCTGAAGGTAAACAATACTCTTTACTGCTGGAATGAAGCGCGTGCCGAAAGAAGCAAGCTTGGAAATGATGATGCAACACGTGATAAGTGACAGGCACAGGGACAGAAAGATAATTTTAAAATAATCAATTTAAATGCCCGAAGTGTATCAAATAAATCACATATGCTTGAAGCCTTGGTTATCGATCACGAACCTGATATTGTTTTAATTACGGAAACATGGTTGCACGAAATTATACCTGATACTGAAATCGCTCCACCCGGTTACTCAATGGTTCGGAGGGATCGTGATGGAAGAGGGGGTGGAGTTGCTTTCTTAGTCAAGAAAGGCGTTAATTATAGTTCCCTGGACGCAGCAGATGGTATTGAGGCCGTATGGATTAAAACAAAACTAAATAATCGCACCGTGTTTATAGGTGGGGTCTACAGACCTCCAAATTCCCCTGTTGAGTACATTTTGCAACTAAGAAGATTCATGGACAGCCACTTTAGAGAAAAAGACAATATCATCTTACTAGGTGATTTCAATCTTCCGGCTATTGATTGGCATTCGCATGTGGCCGTCGACTCACATGATGCTTCTTGTGACTTATTTCTCGACTTAATATTCTCTTTCAATTTACATCAGGTTGTAAATGAGTTCACTAGAGTATGTGCAACACGGTCCTCTGTACTTGATTTAATTTTATTATCCAACGCTTTGACTTCATATGTGAATGATTGCCTTGTTGAAGAGGGTTTATCAGACCACAAGATGATTATACTGTCCATGAGCATGTCGTCGTGCACCTCACAGCAGAAATCGGGCATCACTTATCCGAACTTTCAAGCTGCCGATGATGTTAGTGTTTTGGATTTTCTTGAAAGGTCGTTTTGTAACTTCACTGCTATTTATGAATCAAATGGTAGCTCTAACTGCTTGTGGGAATATTTTCATAATATAACAATGGAATGCATTAGGCGGTTTATTCCTAAAAGTTTTAAAAAGTGTAAAAGAAATAACCCTTGGATCACGAGAGATATAATTCATGTCAAACGGAGGATTAAAAGGAAGAGAAAAGCTTGTTCTCGTGATCCAAGTGCCCAGAACAAGACTGCACTTCATAACATGAGGCTTGATCTAAATCGTCTTGTCAAGGAATCTAAGGAAAGATTTTTTAATGTAACATTGAAAAAATTTCTGTACGAAGCACCTAGCAAATTCTGGAGGTATGTAAACCCGTCCGAGAAACAGAATACACCGGTCGATGAAAAAATTGCCCTTGAACGCGCGGAAAATTTCAATTCTTTTTTTTCTTCTGTTTTCACCGAAGATGATGGTACCCTTCCGTCCCTTTCTGACGCTTCCAATCGCCCTCCGGTATCCGACCCGTTAATCAACGAAGAAGGAGTATTAAACCTTCTTCTACACATTGACATTAAGAAATCCGCTGGTCCAGACGGCATTCCGAACGAGTTTCTATATAGATATGCTCAATGGGTCGCAAAGTATCTTACTATAATCTTTCAAACTTCAATTAATCAAGCCTCATTTCCTGTAGCCTGGAAAGAAGCTAAAATAATACCAGTTCACAAAAGTGGGAACACTTCTGAAGTGGGTAACTACAGGCCTATCTCTCTTACGAGTACCTGCTCCAAACTGCTTGAGCATATACTGTGTAAGCATCTCTCTAATTATTTAGACACTCACAATTTATTATCACCTGTCCAACACGGCTTTCGAAGGGGATTATCTACAGTAACGCAGCTTGTTGTTACAGTTCACGATTTTGCGCAGGCAATTAATCGACGGGAACAGATTGATCTAATATTCTTAGATTTCGCCAAAGCCTTCGATAAGGTCTCGCATCCCAAACTCTTACTAAAAGTAAATGAAATATTCAGAAACTCAAATATTACTCAGTGGTTCATTTCTTACCTCCATTCTCGTACACAGTACGTAGAAATAAATAAAATTAAATCGAAGTCCAGACCCGTTATATCCGGTGTGCCTCAAGGCAGTGTTCTGGGGCCTCTTTTATTTCTTATTTTTATAAATGACCTGCCCTCAGATTTGTCTGTTCCCGTGAGATTGTTTGCAGATGACTGCGTTATATATAACAAGATCACATCCCTGAGAGACCAGGTAGACCTGAACAACAACTTAAACAAAATTTTACTATGGTGTAATGAATGGCAGATGGTTCTAAACCCCGTAAAATCAGTTTGCATGAGCATAACAAGAAAAAAGGTACCTCTCAAATATAATTACAATATTGGTTCCCACGATCTAAAAAGGGTAACAGAATATAAATATTTAGGGCTAATATTCACTCCAGATTTGAGGTGGAATACTCACGTAGACGTCACCTGTAGAAAGGCAAACAAAACTCTATGGGGTCTGAGGCGAAGGTTACATGACGCAACACCCGAAGTAAAAAGTCTTGCGTACAAAATGCTAGTACGCCCAATAATTGAATATTGTAAAATAGTATGGGACCCTCATACCACCACTAACCTACATAAACTGGAGAAAGTTCAAAGAATGGCTGCCAGGTTTATATTCAATAAATATCAACGCATGCACTCTGCTTCCGATCTTTGCAACCGTGCAAACCTACAAGCCTTAGAACTTAGAACTAAGTATGACCGTTTGAAATTCCTATTCCTCATTATTCGTAGTCAGGTTAAAATCAACTCATTAGATTTCTTTGAAATTTCTCCAGATCCGCGCTCTAGACACAAACACACTTTATATATACAGCCACCAGCCACCCGAAACGACGCATTTAAATACAGCTTCTTTCCGAGGGCAATTAAAGAATGGAATGAACTACCAAACAAAGTCGCGATGTCTTCCTCTATCACGGCGTTTTCTGCAGCTTTAGAATCGCTTATTTTCTCCGAAATAGATGCGTCATAATTCACGATGTCAATGTATATTGCCTCTCGCTTTGTTAATTGTTGTTTTCTATGCGCAGAATGCAAGTGCACATGCCTGTGTTTAACTTTGTCTTTTAGTGTAAATACCTGTGTTCGCTGTATGTCTCTATTTTGTAACGTATTTCATGACCATTTCTTTCATTTGTTTTCCACTCCTGTAAAAACCCCAGCTGGGGTTGACAGTATTAATAAACAAACAAACAAACAAACAAACAAAGTTTAATCAATCAAAAAAGTGCCGATAAAAAGTTGTAGTTTGATTGTTTTGTGGATTTTAACATCATGAAAGCAACTCAAGCCTTAAGAGGTGCTGTAGTGGAAAGCTTCAAATAACTCTCACTACCCATGGTTCTGTAAGATGCGCTGGCGAACACATCCGCTGTGTCAGGGATTGAATCGGGTCTTCCGGGACAGCGTCTTAGTGCCGCAACCACTAAGCCATCACGATGGCAGAAAAGTTCAATGGTCACAACAAGCTGTCACTGTGGTGATACACGCCAGGCACTTAGCAGTAAAAAGAAGACACATGCCATTTGAAATATTTGCTTAACGTTGAAAAAATACCTGGCACACGTTGTCACTGTATATTGTCCTTCTGTCTTACTAAACATATTTCCACACCATATAGATTGCATATGAGTCATCGTTGATATTGTTGAGTGACTTTATTGCATTCTGTTGTGCAGGTATGCACAGACATTATAGGTGCATTTCTAGACTTCCTTTCGCATTTATTATTGGTTTCAAAACTGCACAAGCCCTTTGAATGTCTTTATTTATAAAGGAAGAGTACGTAGCGAATGCACTGGCTATCGTCTGTCCTTTTTATTGAAATTTTCCGGCGCCTCTTGTGATGTTTGCGAAGGGAAGGGGAGTAGCGGGCGTCAGTAAGAGCACCAAGATCACATACAAACTTTCAAAGCAAATTACGACAAGGACATACTGAAACAACTGACGTTGTAGGGGCTTGATGGCGCCCCGCCGAGGTGGTCTAGTGGGTAAGGTACTCGGCTGCTGACCCACAGGCCACGGGATTGAGTCCCAGCTGCAGCGGCTGTATTTTTGATGGAGGTGAAAATGCTGAATACCCGTGTGGTCAGATTTGGGTGCACGTTAATGAACCCTAGGTAGGAGAAATTTCCGGAGTGCTCCACCAGGGTGTCTCTCAATCATATAGTAGTTCTGGATTGTTAAACTGCACATTTGAATCAATCAATAAATCAATCATTCGATCATTTAACAAACCAATCACCCACTCAATTAATCAATCATTCAATCATTCAATCAATTATTCAATCAATCAATCAATTATTCAATCAATCATTCAATCAATGGGCTTGATGGCTACACTGAAGCGGTGCAGTACATAGTGTCACGAGATTAAATCCCGGTCATAGTGGCCGTATTTAAATAGCACGAAATGCTCAGACATTTACCTATTAAATCTTTATTGGGCGCTGAAGAACACCGTGTAGTAAAATTCATTTCGCAGGGCTCCACTACTGCATATCTCATGAACAGATCATGGTTTTCTGCCCAAGAATTCTGGAATGTATATGTATAAAAATAGAGTGGTAAGTCTCTTCAGAAGTAAATGAAGGCGCAAACCTACGCATTATGATGTATTGGAAATAAACGAGAGAAACAGGGAGAAAGATAATAACGAGGAAAAAGCAGGGACGTAGACTGAATTGCCAAATTTGGTTTGCTACCCTACGCTAAGGGAGAGGAAAAAATTGGGGGACCTTAATGTTTTCTCTTTAGGAGTCGGAACGCGATAGCGATTTCTCGTTCCCAGTGCGTACTTCAAACACTTAGTGAATTAAACCTCTTCGTACTTGCTATGCATTCACTACGTGGCCTTAAGGAAACAGTGACATTAGCGTGTTTTCTGTAGTGGGTGACTGGTTTTAAACCCCAAAGTCATTATAATAATCACATCCTCTGACGCCGGCTGGCAATAGACGTTTGTATGCCGCTCAATATTGCTGTAATATATGTGATGTTTTATGGTGAAGGATGTATACAGGACACGCGTTTTTGTAAAGCATGAGCTCCTTTCCCTGCTTTTTCAGGCAGAGGGAGCCCATTTTATTGTATTCACAAGGGGGCGCGTGGCCGAATGGTAGAAGAACCATTTGCCACGTAAACGACACTGTTCGACCTTCACTTGGACTCGAAAACCTAAGTTCGATTCAAACTCCGGCCAGGATTTTTTTTTGTAATTTATTTTACTTGCATCGTTCTCATTTGTTTAGTCACGCATAAGATGGTTTTTCGCTCACAATCAACGACACCGACACTGACGCCGAAACTTCTGCGAAACCAGTTCTTTAGCGCCATCGCCTTAATAAGATCTTAAAAAAGAACAAAAATAACAAAGCAAGCGAGGAAAAAAAAACGGTGAAAAGTTCATTGCTCACGCCCCCTACCTCGCGAACACAAAGTGGACTGTTTTCATCGGAGCTTCCTGACAGTTTATTTTCGTCCCTTTTTATTCTTATCGGCCACGCTACAACGCGTATTTTATCCTTTAGTTTGGGGTTGCTGCATGCTGAACGCGCTGGTGGAGGGAAATAACACAATATATGACATTATGAAAGAAGAAAAGTTGAAAAAAAGAAAGAAAAAATTGGATCGCACTAAAAAACACAGGCGAGGTGGCCGGAAGGGATGGTTGGGCGATGGTCGAGACGTGTTCTAAAATGGTTCCGCCTTGCCGCAGCGTGTACTCGTTTGAGGAAGCGATGTTCTTTGCCAGTGACGTCGGAAGCATCCGGGCAATCCCCGATGCGGACCATCACGTGACGGATAGGACCCTTGGGTACTTTAGGTCTCCGACTCGGAAGGTTCCTGGCTCCTCCGAACCAGCCCCTTCTACTGCACCCATCGCATGCCAGCTTTTTGTTTTGTTTTTGGACGTGTTATGCACCCTTCCACTCAGTTGTTCATCCTGGTCTTGTTTTTCTGTTTTTATTTTGTATATAGCTAGTATTTGCGTTTGGCGCCGTTTGCAGACACGTTCTCATTGTAGCCCACTGACGGTTATTGTATAACATGTTCATGTATCTTTACTTTCTCGGCAATAAAGCGGCAACTTGCAGAAATCCCCCAATTTGTTGCCTTTGCCTTGATTACGTTTTATACATCGCTTGTCTGCTTTGCCTGTAAGTATCTGCACAGCACCTGGCGGTCTTCATTTTCTGCTCATCTGATGGCATCGTTCAACGTGCTGATAACGTTCTGATGTCTTTCCTTATCTCTATTGGTTTTGGTCACCATATTTTGGAACAACGGTTATCCTTGGCTAAACGACAAAGATCAGCCGCTGCTTCGTAAAGGCACAGACGTTTGCTTGTATATAACGCTAATAAGCGTAATGGTCAATATATATTATGACAACTTTTTCATTGAACTTGGTGAATAAAAAGACGAAAAGAAATCGGTGCCGCTTATGTCTTTGCTGAAGACAATATTTTCTTTTCGATCGATGTATCGATCCTCCCTTGCCCGCCCTTTGAAAGCTTTCTGCAGTTAACATGGTTTAGCACGGCCTCTGCAATCGGAGACGTTACAAGCATTCTATACGCGACCTGGTTATGCACTACCTTTGTGGTCGACCCACTTATAGCAGCGACGATATATTATGACGATGTCACTGCAAGACGTCGCTTTTTGTTGCATATGACATAAGTTATCGTGGTATGTGACGTCTCGTTAGATTCAATATGGGGACGTGATCACTTGATGCTGATGCCTTTCGTCACTCAATTTGACGTCAACGTCGAAAGTCAGTTTTCGCGTTTGATGAGGCATATAAAGCTTTCAAATTACGATCTAGTGGCTAAGGTACTTGGCTGCTGACCAGCAGGTCGCGAGATCGCATTCCGGATGCGGCGGCTGCATTTTCTATGGAGGCGAAAATGCTGTAGGCCCATGTGCTATGATTTGGGTGTACGTTAAAGAACCTTATGTGGTCAATATTTCCACAGCCCTTCACTACGTCGTCTCTCATAATTATAGGGTGCTCTTGAAACGTTAAACCCCAAACATTGATTAATCAATCAGACAATTCAATATTTTACACTAATTAGCAAACAAACAAATAATTTGTTGAGATGGGTGTTTTGTGCAACAACAAATTGTCGGGTGCCCAAGAAGCTTCACATTTTGTCTTCTTGTCTCCTTCAGGGATTCGTGGCAACAAGGCCACTGGGACGTCGCAGACAGAGCCCGAGTTTGCAGAGCCGATCCAGAACATCACCGTGCCGGCAGGACGCAAAGTCACACTCGCCTGCGTCGTGGAGAACCTCAACAACTACAGGGTCAGTGCACGCCTACCTGCTCTGAGGCAGCCAGCCACTCTCGACCATATTAACTCGACTCCAATGGTATTTCAGTGCAATAATAATTATATGGGCAACATTTATTTTTATTGGAAGAATGGACCTTGCCTGTAAATGAGTTTGGAAAGAACTAGGTGACCAGAAGAACAAGAACCATAAGAATCGGTAATCACCAGATGGTTTGTTATTAAAACAAATTGCAACCCGAGTGCTTTTTTTAGCCACGACGCTTGGTAATTTTGCGCGTATTGGCTGACGGAAACATATTTCACAATTACTTCCGATTTCCGTGCCCAATTTGCTGTACGTGTGTTAAAAACGCTCAGCACAGTTTAATATAAGGCTAACAATATAAAGGTTTAATATAAGGCTAATAACATAAGCGCAGCCAAACGGTCATTTTGCGATATGCCATGGTGAAATCAATTTTCGGGGGAGAGGCTTGGGGCCGATGTGCCACCACCTGGCTACGCCACTGCTTTCCCTAGAAGCGCAAGAAGCGATGTCACCTCTGTGTTACACAAGGCACGAGCGAACGAGTGCTCGCGTGCTAACCCTTGTTGGTTGTTACTGGTGCGAATTCGTTCGTATGCAGTGCGACACGCGTTATTATGCCCTCGTTTGAAGCGAGACTGTGAGCTGCGCGGTAAACGACGTGAACAACGCTCGTTTGCTGACAAAGACCTGAGAACTCTTTATTGCGTTATTATTGATTCGGGCACACGAGATTCCTCTTTCTAAATGGCATCGTTCATATTTTCACAAAGCGCTATTTCAGTGAGAAGCTGTCGCATTGAAATGATACCATGATTGCACTTTGAAATGGTCTTGCCCATCGAGACAGTTACATAGAAAATAAGTCGTTAAATAACAGGAATAAAACAACAAAAAATAGATGGGCGGAAGCGGAAAAGACCAAAAGAAAAGAGCGGAAGTCGTTAAGAGGGGGTAACGACAGAATCGACATTATGTGGGAGGAAATGGTAATAAATATAAAAAACGTTGCTGATGACCGTGAAGACTGGGTGAATCAAATTGTCGAAACGGAACACATAGAATAGTGCGGCACGTTCAAGATGCCCGGCGAAGATTTTTCAAGAAGCCAACACTTAAAACAGTTCTGGCTGAAAGGAAGAACAAGCTATTGCAGCGAATGAGCCCCGTTTGACAATATCATCCTCCTCCCCAAACCCATACGAGGCAATCAATATTTTGACCGGAAAAATAAGCTCGGTCTGAGGTCGCCTGGGGAAACCCAGAGAGCTCCCCGACAATGGCGCGACGATGCACTTGCGTTGTGTGTTTGTGCGTGCGTGTCATAAGTTGGACCTCTTTGGAACACACATAGCGCAGAAGAGAGAGAAAGGGCGAGAGAACCGTTTTAGAAAAACGCGCGGAGGACGGTGGTCGTGGTGGCGGCAGTAACAAAGCGCCCAGACACTGACAAAGAAGCCATTTCGTAGGCGCCAATTTTTGTTGTTGCTTCGAATTTTGGTGTACTGTTCATTTCTTTCTCTCAATTTTTGAAGTTTTCTGATTTCGCAACCCCATTTTATTTTATTTTTGTTTTGTTGAGGATACGCACACGCATGCTCAGGGTCCGGATAAAGCAGGCCGGAACGAGAGAAGGTAAAAGAAGGACGCAATCATCGCACACGGAGCGACGGGATTCTTTTAGGCTGCGTAAAAACGCAATTGAGAAAGGAACTCCTTCGTACGGCGTCTATGACTTGGAAGACCTGTATAGCCCAAATTGAAGACTCCCACTCTCCTTCCGCACATTCCCGTACAGCGTTGACCCCCTTCCCTATCTTTCTCACTGGTTTTTTTTTCTTCCTGCGTGTATCTTAATAGAACTGAAAAGAGAAATAAGGAAGGAGAATTTTTGGGTGATGACCGTCGCCTGGAATGGGCAAACGGTGCAGCCGTCGGCTAAGGGATGAAATAAAGTGTCGGGACAGCTACGGAAGAAGTCGAGATAAAAAAGTGAAGCGAGATTGGGAATATGTTTAGCACCAATAACCAAATAAACTGAAACGTAACGCAAAGGCGCTATAGAAACAGAAAAAGCTAAGCAAAAAGTGCAAGCGAAGATAAACAATTTCGCGCGTACAACTCATTGAAAAAAAACAACGTCAGAAAACGATAGTAGTAAAGGATTTGGTGCATGAAGGGGGAGCTCATTTATGAGCATCGATATGGCGGGAAGTGAACAGCCAGCAAGCGCCGATGAGAGCAGCGGCACCTTCTGTTTCGCAGCAAACGACGCCCATGTTCTTAAGCAGGCCCGAAGCGCATGATCCGACTGCTGTAGTGGTGACGGCCAATTTCTGCTAGCCGGGCTTTGACGATCGGGCTAAAGTGTACACATGCGTTGCCCCTGCGATCTCCACAATGAGTTGCGATACAGGGTTCCGCACGTATACATCCGAGGAAATAAACCAAAGAAAGCAAACTTGGCAGTGTGTGTGCGTGGCACAGTTGCTCCGCTTCCGTTCTGTCTTAGAATTGCTCCGTGTCGTAGAGTGCGAGTCAATTCGAGACTCAGTTGAGAAGATAGCCGGAACGGGATGTAAGAAGCGTTCGAAGAGGGGAGAAGGAGTAAGACGAGAGAGAGGGGTGACAGAGAAGAAAAGACTTGACGAGTAAGTAGGCAGCTTCGGTGTCGAAGCCATTTCTCGCTTATAACTCGCGGTGCTATTGACTACCTGGGGTTTTTCGTTTTGTTTTTTCGTGTCATTATCTCAGGCACAAACGAATGGGAAAGTTAATCAAATTTTTGTGGAAAGAATGAATTGTGTTGCAAGTTCCTGCCATTAAAGGAAGCTAGTTAAATATTTTTTGCCATGTTTGTTCTCCAATTTGCTACTCCAGAACGCAATACTTTCCAAAATGAGGTTGATTAAGATCATGAAGATGCTGAGGTCATTTGCATATTATTTTGTAGTGTTGCGACCATATTGACGCGAAATGTTTAGAATTGCGCGAAGAGCAGCAGTCATTTTCAATGCAACAAGGCCGGAAGAAAGCTTTAGCACCTAGCATTGGAGTAGTATGATAATTTTAAATGTTTATAGAATAGTGTAAAAGGACACATGTGCTTTGTACGACGAATTCGTTGTATTTAGAATAAGTAGACCTAGGTTATGCCGTAATTGAAGAGTTGAATGCAGCATGCTAGAATTTAAGCAGAGTACTTAAGAAACGTCCAATTTGTAATGGTCTGAGAGCGTCACTTTGAACTCGGCGTATTGGCATTTTCTGCGCTAAAAGAAGCGTCCACTCCTGAACCCTCCCAGCCGACAGCTTTTTTGGACACGTTTTCATCGCTTTTACTGTAACTTCCTACGTATACAACCAAGTGCTGTAAACCTATCCTTATTCGTATTTGTCTGATTTTCGCTCGCGCCTATTGCTGTTTGTTTTTGTGCGCCACTTGAAAACAATAGTTAGTCACCTACGCGTTTTGCCGGGAGCCTTCTACTTCCAGTGGTCGGCGCTCCAGTGTACTTCGCAGGCGCAAGTCGGGTTCGGTACTCGTGACCCAAGACGGCAATAGAACGCTATCCCAGCACTCCGTAAGCTGCTCAGTGCAGCGTTATGGCACGAGATCGCCTGGGCGGCCCACACTCGGGGAGCCCCCCCATAGATGCAGTTCATCGCGTTAATTTGACTACCAAATGAGCGCCATAGCCGAACACCATCCGCTACTCAAACACGAAAGAGCTGCTACCTCTTCTTCATTCGGCCTCGGAAAGCAATCTTCACCCCTCGCCAAGGCGTCGTCGTTGTCGTAGTCGTGCTTCCTTCCTTCTTTCTTTCTTTCTCGTCATTTTCATAGCCTGCCATGCCTGTTCAACCGTGGCTCCCACATCATCGTCGCAGAGTTTGCGTGCCTCCGTAGCTTTCTCCTTCTCGCGCCCCCATCGCGTGCTTTAGAAGGAAAGGAGCAGGGTGGAGAGCGAGGAATGGATTGACTTTATGGCAACACGGGAGCCCAGTCAAGCGCGCAGTTTGCGCTCGCCTATTGACATACGACGCACGAGTATATGTACAGCTGTTTGGTTCTCGAAACTGCCTCCATGTTTTTACCATGTTGCGAAATCCCCTTTTCTGTTAGTTGCCGTGCATTTGAATCATATATTATAGTTGATATATATATATATATATATATATATATATATATATATATATATATTGTTAACTATGTAAGAGCTTACAAAATCACTCAAAACACTGCAATTCCTTAGCAAGAAGAATATGTCAAGACAGAAACGGAGTGCTGACCGGAAAAATAGCGCTTAGTCATAACGCTGATTCATTATTATTATATGGAACAGCATGAAGAAGTGTTATTTGTTGCTGTATCGTGCAGTAGACGGACTGCTCGATACAGCTTCGACCGACCGTACAGCATCTTCACCAGATGTCAGAGTCAGAGGGTCGTGATGCTGTCTTAGCGGATTGCAGAATACAATAAATAGCCAGCTATATATATATATATATATATATATATATATATATATATATATATATATATATATATATATATATATATATATATAGCACGCCAGCTTGGTCTGAGTGAATGTATTACACTCAGACCAAGCTGGCGTTTAGTATTAATGTGTTAAACTCTGAACAGAGACGATACATAATAAGTAGTATTCCGCTCCCGTTATGCCAGGTGTGACACTATAGGATCGCAAATTCAACTTGTTTGTGGAAAAATAAAACAAAAACTAGAGAACAATAAGTATTTAGGATTATTATTGGACTGCCATTTAAACTGGAGCCACACAAATCTAATTAATATATGCACCAAATTTGCGTTCGCTTGCTTTTTGATTATAAAAGGCAGAAAACGTCTTAATGTTAAAGTACTAATAATTGTTTCATTTTTTATATTTCTCTGGCACACTATATATTGTTCAGAATTATGATATGGTAAATATAAAATATATTTAGACCCTTTAATTCAATTCATTTACGAGAAAGTGCCTTGCGCATTACGACATACACACCGCACGGTGATAATACCTTGCTTTACAATCAATTCCATATGCTACCATTCTCCATGACAACTAATATGAAAGGGGTCATTCTGATGGATGGAAAGCAAGCATTCTACCCCTCGACCACTTCGGTGGAACTGGGCCATTCTGAGAAATAATATTTTACAGGTTATCACCAAGTTTGTTCACTACACCTATTCTTGACCTAAGGATCACAACAAATATAAATTTCAACCTACCAGTTACTCGGAACACGTACGGCACAAGACTGCTCACTTTTCATAACGTGAAAACCTAGAACGCACTACCCTTGGAAGCAATAATGGCCAATAATTTCACGTCTGGGGTGAAAAAATATTGCATCTCAAAAATTATGTCATTTACCCCAATTTGCTTCTGAAGCATTTCGTACTGTGCTAAATAGATTTTTTTTCTTTTCGGGGCTCCTGTATAATGCACTCGTTGCTTTTACCTGACGTTCATTTCATTTATTTTGCCTCACCATTAAGGTTTTGTTCCTGAGAGTATGATATGCGCCAGATGTAGCTGTTATACCTGTATTGACTAAGGGCCTACACTAGCCTTTGGCTACTGACCCAACAGTTCGCTGTACAAAGATTGTGTATAAATGAAAAAAAAAGTGAATGCCATTGAATTGAATTGAGCTGAATTAATGACTTCAGTGCCTATTCAAAGTGTGGTGACATTGGTTGACGATACCAGTTTCACCCATCGTATTGCCGCGGAAGCTGCATTTATGGAACTGCAGCTATAGCGTTTGTTATCTCGCGATACGAGAAAATATTTTTTCTCTCATTTCTGTGCTCATCCGCTCATGACCTGCAAATATTTTACTAGTAGAAGCGATGATTTGTTGTTTTTGCGCACAAGTTTTTGGTCAAATATTACTACAGAAAACAGGATACGACACACGTTCAAAGGTTTTGTTCTGTCACAGTGGAAACAGGGATTAGAAGCAAAAAAAAAAGGAAAACTGGTACAGCCTTTTATGTTACACTAGCGTCACCGTCAAGGCAGCTGGCGCTTAGTTAAAAGTTGTCTTCTAGTTTTAAGCTCAACAAAGCTTACAGTTCAACGTGGATTATTGCTTAAACACAGAGCATGACTTGGCCCTACATTTTTTTAGGCTTGGTGACAAAAGGAGAGACTTAACACGACTGGATGGTTGATTAATAATGCCATATATCACGGGTGCGTAGTTTTGTGTTCTGCTGTAGGGATCTTGTAGAATAATCCAGGTAATAATGTGCTCGGCACAAAGCAGTTTCTTGTCGCTGAGTAACAAGGACCCGAAAAGCCTGCGTGCTCTTGATAGCTGAAGCTTTATTATTGCTGCGTTCATTCTATGTCCGGTCGACCATGCCGTAGTTTTCACATTGCGCCGTATGACACAGCTAGATAATTTACGTAAGTATAGTTAAACATGAATTGCTCTCTGTTTTCAGAAACGCGGCGGACATTCTATGGAACTCAGTCACTATAAATTTCATTTCGCCGTGTGTCCGAATCGCTGGCAGTTATAGCACTGAAGTGCTGGACCAAGATATTCTTCCACTGGGTGACAGGTGAATCCTAAGTAGATTCTTCCTGGAATCGGGTGGTCATCTCGAAAAGTCAGATTAACTGAGTGAAGTGGACGCGACGTTACTGCTTCATCGTCCTGGCGGTCAAAGGCTTAGGAGTAGCCGGCGCCATAATTGTGCGCCAACATCTCCTTTTATATCATATAAATAAAAGAAATGTCTTTTTTTTCACGCTTTTCACGTGAGGTTACTAGTAGTGTTGGTGTCTAATCTTAATGTAACGGTGTACAGTCAAAGTGTTTCACATACTTCTTTTTCTTTCGTTTCGATATACCTGCCAGAGCCAGAAGTTCTTTTTAAAATTGATCTCCCACCCAAACGTAATTTATTGGTGAGTATTACTTTGAGCAATGAAAATGCCAGTTCTCCGTTAATTGCCAGAGCGCACTGAAACAATTCAAGCCTTGAGACATATTGGCATTTCACATTTACATCAACGTGACTATGTCCGGACTGAGAAGCTTGCCATGCATTTTGTCTGTGCCTTTGTCTTGCCATGCATTTGTTGCACTGTGTGAAGGGTAATACGTTGAGTTCGCTTACAGTGTCTAGAGTTCCCAAACAAGCAATATTTTTCTTGTGCAATGGCGTGAGGAACGTGTGATAATCATTTTTGTCTTCCATGCGCACCTAGATGAACACTGTCTTCTTACCTAACGATTATTCAGAAAAAAAAGTCATCTAAAAATAAAACTGACGTGAAATTCGTGTCTCAGTTTAAGGCAACAGTTATAGCGGATGAGTATAATACCACCACCCAAGTTCACTTAAGAGTCGAATAGTTGTCCGAACTATGATTGAAAATCAATTAATTTGAGTGAGCTCACTGAAAGAGCTAGCTGGTGGCTTTCTTGTGAGCAGCGGGGAGGGTTGCTGCACCAGTGAAGCAGATCTTCAACACGCACTTATTTCTACGCGGCCTCCGAGAGCCGCATCCGCATTGCGACGAAATACGGTAAACTCAAGGTATGCCTTTATTCAGTGTTTGTAAACGGCGCTATAGGCACCGTCTACATACTGAGACACTCGTAGCTACGTCGCGGTGCGTCAACTCCGCCAAGCCCAATGCTCGGCATCCCGCTCTATGATCCCGTAATTGGCGCAGCAACTTCAAAGTTGCCTCCGATTAAGCACATCTTGGATCGTCTTCCCGACTCTATGTGTTCCAAAGCAGGTTTTGAGGACACATTTAAACTGCACCAGAAGTCAACACGTTAGACACATAAAACAACCATACACGAAGCGCAGGTGTCTATGTGTCTAACATGTCTTCTTCGCACCGATTAAATATTTCTTCAAAGTCCATTAACCAACTAGCCCAACAATGTGCATTAATTCGGACGCAGCTTTGCTGTTTCTGTCATTTGGGTATATGACACCATTTGTAGAGAGAAGAGGGGGTGATTTCTAACTCACCTAGAACTGATGGTACATTTTAGGCCTCATTCTTCGCTAAAATGTTTGTCTCATGCGTTCTCAGAAGCCTCGACTATACCCATCAGCAATGTTTTCTGATAATGCTCAAAAAGTGTTTCAAAGCTCCTTTAAGGTAAATAATGATGATAGGTAATGAAACGGAACTCATTAGAAAACACCAGTGTGGGTTAACCGCAGTATGCAGTAGGTGAAAGCACGGCAAACTATATACAAAATAGAGTATTTTCCACGATACCACGCTGCCATCGATATTTACCAAGACTCTTCACTGAGTATTCCCCAAAGTAATAATGTTTCCTTATTGAGTCTCCTTAGTGATGTTTTTTTTTCCTGTGTGCTTTTGTTTTCTTTCTCTCTTTTCCTCTTTTCTCTGAGACGCAGAAGGATGTGTCATACTCACATATATCCTTCAAAGTTTGTTCGGGAGTATTTTTTTTCAAGGCAGGTGACGGCGCTTCAAAACTTTCAGGTGACTCTCGCATCGTAGGCGATGTGCTAAAAGCGAAGCGATGTCGACGCGCCCCGCCTCCACTTCATTTTTCTGTTTTCGCTTTTCGGTTAAACTTACGACGTTGCTGAACTCCTAGTCACAAGAAAAAAAAAGGAGGCGTGAAACAGGAAAACAAACATTAGCTTTCGCACAGACGTTCTTGCGAAAGCAGCCGCAGCGAAATGGTGAACAGATATAAAGATAAAAGCGAAGCACGTGCTTCTACTATGCTGGGATGAACCAAGAAACGAAGATTTAGTACGCGTTCGACACAACACTCAGTTGAGTCAGTGTTGAGCGTGAGGCAAGCAAAAAAAAAAAAAATCGCGTCATATTCATCGCTCGCGGGAATACAGGGAGGACATAGGCCTGTACTCCCTTCTATACTTGGACACCTGACAACGTGCTCGGAGAACGTTGCTTGTAATATATTATCCTTTCTTCATCATTACTTTTGTCTGTTTGTAGAATAAAGAGAACTCGAAGAAAGAGGTGCAGTGGCCAGATTTGGTAGAGTGTTAATGATAAGGCGGACAGCCAAACTGCTTCTTTTCATAAATGGTGCCTCTTAAATAAAATATTTTGAAAAACCAGCATGTTTAGGTTTCGAATCACTGTCTGAGTATACTTGACTAAAGCGTCGAAAGTGATGCCGTCTTCGGCTTGCATGGTGCTTCTGTGTTTCAGTGGAACAGTTTTGATGAATTTTTGTTGCACTGGTGGATCATAAACAATATGCGAAATTTCGGTTAATACCTTTTACAGTATGTAGAGACAGTGGAAAGGGAAAAAGTTAATGAATGCTATTAGTATATGACCGCGCGCTATCACTCCCTTCTGTGCAATATCATAGCGTTCTCGCTCGATTAGCTTTATCTATACTTGTACTGTGTTATCAAATTTTGTGCGCGACAGTGGTTCTACGCAACATGTGAACATTATCATTTATGTAAGCATTTTACTCTTTCCCCCTTTGTTCTTACTTTGACAATTTGCTTTAATGACGTCACGTGGTTTCGTCTGCTACACCGGCGTTAATCGATTTTGATGCATGAAATGTAAATGTTATACGCCTTCTATTTCTTTTATTTACATGCCCTACGTTAGCACGTAACTAACGAACCTACTTTTTTTTTATCCGAACTAGGTCTGCAATATTTTTGTCGACATAGTCATTCAACTTTAGCAGCGAAATCCAAAGTTGGCTGGTAACTCGTCAAGAAAATACATCCCCCCCCCCCCCCACCCTCACACCAAGAAGGAGAGAGTTCAAGAGATGAGTCGAATAAAAACGTAGTTGAAATGTTGGGCCATGCACATTCGCTACCAGCGTGCAAGCTTGTTCTCTTAGTAGATAAATATGCCTCTGGCGTATCAAGGGGCCCATTACTACTTGCCGGAACCTCACTCACAGGTGAGGAAAGTGAAACTTTGTTCCAAGAAGTTCCTTTGTTTTCCTTGTGGGAGGATAATGAACAAGAACTTGGAAACTCAGTTCTCCAGCGTGATTACTCTACAAATTACTATCTTCCTTCCTCGCACTCATCATGTAATACCCATGATTCTCGTGTCCGTGCATTGTGCCTCTACACAAATGCGCAGCGCGTCTCTGCCGCCGAGATGCTGCCGCAACATTCGCAGTTTTGCAAGTAACTCACGCCTCAACTTCGTTGCAAATTAATCAGCGCCTCGAACAAGGCGAGGCTCGCTTACACGCGCTAATTCTTTCTGACTCTAGACGTGCCAAGCTTGCTACCCTTGTAGCGCATCGCGGATGATGGAGACCATTCGTGGCGGTCACTAAACGAGGCGGGCGAGCATTCGCGAGGCATCGCTTAACCCGTGACACGCGAGCACCGTCGCAACTGTACACGGAGCGCGCTCTCATCGCGGCGAGGGTTGGGAAGAAAGGAAAGCGGGTTGCAGAAGCGAAGCCGAGCACATTGTTTGTGCAGCGTTTCACTCACGCTACGCGCAACGGACAAGCGGATTCAGCGAAACCCTCGGAGATGCAACGCAGAGGAGAATTCGCAACATGTATCTCCGGCTACATTTTCTCAGAGGCGCCTCCGCTGCTGCCATGCCTGGATCGCAGTGGTGGTCGGCCGCCCTTCTGTGCGCTGGGTAAGCGAAGAGACAAAAAAGGAACTTGAGTGTGAACCCTGCACAAATTTGTTGGATTCACGCTCCCGTACATGAGACTATGCCAGAACGCGCTCATGAGGCCCTTTTTTGTGTGTGTGTGTGTGGTGTTCGCGGGGAAGCAGCTCTCTAAATGGTTTGAGGCAGCACGGCGGTACTGCAGCAGCTTGCGGGTGAAAGGAGCCTTACTCGCGCACCGTGGAGCATTCAGTAGGAGACTCACTCGTGCAGCGTTCGCGAGAAAGTTTTCGCTGATGAACTGCTGGTGCAGCAATGAGAGTGAGTGTTCGTGGCGGCTGCTTCTGCGTTGTTTCTCCTTGGCGACGTGTTAGTGGCGGCGCTGGATCGGTTCAGACTCTGGTCGAGCGTGCCGTCGAGTCGCGGTTAATGGCCACGAGCGCAGGCCACACCACTCAGTTGGTGCGTGAGAAATCTCGCCTTTGCAACGGACCTTCCACGTCCGCGTTCTGTTACGTCCGCCACCCCTGCATGCGACGCCCATGAAGGTGTGAAAGGAGTGTGCGAGTCTTGCAGCTCGCGCTATGGGCAACTAAATTTCTCCGTGCAGGAACGTTTGGCCGGTCAACAGCTACGGTCAATGATCGGATGGTTGTACGCTCGCTAGAGTTTACGTTTGATTTTATGTTTGCTTGTAGCTTGTTCACCTTCTGTCTGGTTATCGTCAAGTCAGCAATATTCTTGTGGACAGAGTAATGAATGTGTCAGTACGAAAATGTGCATCATTCATTTTTTCTGCAGACAACTTCAAGCTTTCAGATTTGGGCGCATGGTAAAGAACCCCAGGGGGTCGAAATTCCCGGAGCCCTCCACTACGGCGTCTCTCATAATGTTATGGTGGTTTTGGGACGTTAAACCCCACATATCAATCCAATCGGAACTTCAAGCTTTCACTTTAGGGAGGCGAATGACCGTTAAAATGGCACAGCGTAGTTATGTGAGGTTACGCACTGATAACCCAGTTTGCCTGAGGGTGATTGATTGATTGACTGATTGATCAATTTCTACTTTATCATTACATCCCTCAGAGTTTGCAAACACTGCATCGGATTTCCGCACAGGCTATTTCGATGAAAGCCAGCCACTCTAGAGGCCGCATTAAGCTAACTGAACGTTCCCAAAAAGAGAAAGTAGGCTTATGCATAACGGACTCTACAGCTGTACGCACAGAAGTTGCCAGAGTCCTCTATTATAAAAATTGATTACATGACTAAGCATAATTTGAAATTTTTCGCAACAGAAAAGTGGGTATAGGGCTGAGGCGTGCGCAGGAGGGGGGAGAAGGGAAGCGAGAGGGTGGCACTTAGTCAGCCCCATACATTGATATGATAGAGAGGGAGGTGCTGCGAAGAAGATCCTCCTCTCACCACCCCCTGAAAGGGAACCTTGCACACGTCTATCAGCAGGACAAAATGACACTTAATAAACCTCGGCTGATTGCTCCTGCATATTCATGAATTAGAAAAACGCTCTTCAAAAAATTAGAGGCATTCTTAATCTTTGATTAGGTGTCTGTTAATGGCACTGAGACGAAGGCATCCACGCGTTTTCCTTTGAACTCACTTCGTACTTTGTCGCGTTGTAGAAGCGTATCTCAAAAGTGACGTAGAGAAGAAAGAGCGCATGCTTTATATCTGCTCTTCCAGGTGCTGCAAAGATCGCAGCTGCCTACAAGAAAACCTTCGGCTCTTTCAAGGAACTCATTCAAATACTTGTCGTTAATTAACATGGCAGTTAATTGGTTTTTATTGTTTCGCAGACTTATGCTCCAATGTCCAATATTATGTGCATTCAATATAACTGTAGTCGAACAAAACAATCAATGTGCCACTTTTGTAGTTCCTAAGCCTTTCCTGACTATCCTAAAGCGGAATTAAGGGCGTGACCGAATGTGCTCAGAAGAAAAATGTGACTGTTATTTGGGGCTCATGCCATTACATATGACGTTCACAGTATTGTCAGTGCTTCGAAGAGAAAACACGCAGATGTAGATCATTCTCGCCTTACACGAAATATCTCCGTCGCATGGACATCAAAACACACCTTTGAAGACATGCGCACCTTCGTTCTGTCCTGCGTGTCGACATTTACCCAGTTGAGAACAGCCTGTTCAAGGAAACGTATAAGCTGAAGCAACGTTCATGCTTAAGGGTCACGCAAAGCAAAAAAAAAAAAAAAGACCCAGGCTTTTAAATCGAAACAAGCATGCGTTCCCTGTCGCAGGTTATATAAATAACGTTTTTCTCGACGGAACATTAACTCGGAAAAGCGTATGGTTAACCTTAATCAGGTCATTAGGAGGGCGTTCGTCCTAATCCTATCAGAGGATTACCTCCTAGAGGATTACGGCTGCTTAGCTAAAGCTTCCGCTACAAAGTGGCCTAGAGTTCTCGGCGCTCTACGTCGGCTTCCTTATTTTCTTTCTCGGTCATGTCACCGTTCGTCTTTCTTTACTACAGCGTTTCTCTTCCGGTACGCTCAGGAGAAAGCACGAGAAACGATCCGAAAACACAAAGAAAAATGAAGCACTTCGACTGCCGACCCCGTTAAAGTCTCATCCGCTTGAAGCAAGTGGATTGTCGCTTGACAGTGACCACTGGAAGATTCCTTCCGTGGCGAAATGTCGGAGGAGAGATTGGCGCAAACCGGATGTGTCTCACGCTTATTTCAATCGGTGAGTGAGAGGATCGCTCTGTTCTGCAGCTTTTTTTTTATAGCCTAACAGAGACGGCTGGCAGAAGCGAACCTGTTTTCTCTGTTTTTTCTTCTGCCTCAGACAACACGCGCCCACATCGATGCTTATCTGTACTGTCTTCTTTTTTTTTTGTACTCCATGCGTACTTGCATATTTAGCTTTCGCTTGGGATGACTGCCAGTTGGGTATGTTGGTATAGGTTCATGATGAAAGAAGCATCAAAAATTACAGACACTCAGAAAGACCACAGAACGAGTGCTTACTAGCAACTAAAATTTTTATTTCGAAACGAACACTTACATATGTACAACACGCAAATACGTCATTTCAAACCACCCCTGATATTATCAACAACGTGATATACAAAAAAACCACTCCTATTATTGTAGTCATTGTAGCTTTCGCTCACAATGACGATGTCATCTCTATTATGTCATGCCTATTATTTATGTGCCCACGACCACTACCATGTAAAAATGACGGGAAGCAAAGTTTTGCCAATGAAGCATTTAGTACGATTGCTATAACTATTATTAGATAGAAGAATTTGTGGGGTTTGACGTTCCAAACTCACCATATGATTATGAGAGACGCCATAGTGGAAGGCTCCGGAAATTTCGATTATCTGGGGTTCTTTAACGTGCACCCAAATATTAGCACACGGGCCTACAACATTTCCGCCTCCATCGGAAACGCAGCCACCACAGCCGGGATTAAAACCCACGACCTGCGGGTCAGCAGCCGAGTACCTTAGCCACTATATAGACCACCGCGGCGGGGCGCTATAAATATAATTGCGACAGCAGTTATATGGACACTCCTGACTGATTTTTGCCGTTGCCGTCATGTCCCTGATATGTATATGTACCTATATATGTAAAAGGCATAAAGAAAAAGGATGCAGTAAAAAAAATCCAAAACATACCGGAGGCTTGAACCAGCGACCCCGCGCTCCAAAGTCCGCTACGCTAGCCAACGGAGCTACTCTCCACGCTTGAGCTAGGGGTGTAACGACCACCTATTCATACGCACCATTTATACCGCTCGCGGTACGCACGCCTCGGAACAGCTGGAGGGTATTTGTATCACAAATGCTTTTACATTTTCTTTCAAATTGAGAACTGCCTATGAAACGCGCAAGAAAACGTATTCCCCTTCTGTACTACTCATGACGCATAACAGAAAAAACACACACACACACACGGCAAACTAGGCATCAGATTCTATGCGTGGTAGGAGACGCAAAGGGGTCATTCCACGTGCCACAGTTTGAAAGGAAAAGATCAAACAGCCTAGGTTTCTGCATACTGGACATTTTCAGCGCGTTCCTCAAATAAAAACACGTAACAGCTATGACGGCCGTAAGTTCACACGTGTCCTGTGATATTTCAATTTCTTGCTATCACATTCATTCTTGGCCTTAGTGACAAAAGCGTTACGTTTTACTTGTAAATCGTTTTATTAGTACTAAGCACTTCACTCTTTCGATAAAAGGAACTTTGTAACAGAAAACAATATGCAATGGGCTGGATCGGCATTGCAAGGTGTGGATAGCTGACTTTTTAAGAGGCTGTGATATCTGCTTAAAAGGTGAAGTTTTGTTTGGGAAGTTCTTCTCGTTTTACTGCTTTTCGCTGCTGTACAATGCTGTACAACACAAGTTAATTCTGGATAGGCGTTACCTGTCTTTCATTTACCTGTCCATTTCCCCTTCACTTCCGGATATATCTTGCCTGAGAAAGGCCCCTGGGTCGAATTTGATCAGTAATGATCTCCAACGGTGCGCCGATTGAACATCGTAGCAAAACGTGAGTGAGAGAAGCCTAGAAAGTCACAGAGCGTCATGATATTTATTTATTTCAAATGTGAATACGTCGTGTCATGCGAGTCTGCGTGAAGTACAAAGACGCAAAGGTGCCTCACTGTATGTATATTCAATTGTGGCAGCCGGGTCGTTAAAGGTCTCTCACCACAATGAGCCGGAGCCATAGCATTCATCGTTGTGAGGTGCATCGGCTAATTAATCATATGGCGTTGTACACTCGGGACACCACTTTAATTAAAAACTACATTTGTCAGATAAGGTATCTTTAAGCGTCACGCGCTCGGGAACAACCTCGAAATAGTCGCGACTGCTGCTAACCCGTGGTAACGGATAATATTTCACGATTGGCCCAACTGTACTAATAGGAAATCATGAGCCATAGTTTCGCCTGTAATGTACACGATAAATACCAGTAGTTTTGGAATAAAAAGGAAAATGCCTGCTCAATAAATATATAAAAAGAACAGTAGAATATGCTCTACGCTAAGGAACACCGGCCGTAAGAGGTAAAGGTGGTCTAAAAAAAAAGCATTACGGGAAAGATTTTCGGTTCCTGCTTGAGGAACAACTGCTTGTTCAGACAGATGCCAACACACACACGGTGGTGATGGCCGTGCCATCTTTGCACACAGAGAGAGTGGGAAAGCAGACAAAGAGGAGACATGATTCGGTTGTTTAGCTACCTCATCGCATGCCGTCGGCAGCATTCCTCTCATTGTCGCGGAATTCCTCGGCAACAAGGAGGAACACGCGAGCACAGATGCAACGCCAGCTCTTTCACACGTTTACACCCGTAAAGGTGTGAAGTCCTCCCCTTTCTCCCGCTTTACCAACAGCCCCGCCACTACGCACCATTCTTTCGCATGGTGCGTCGGCGAAAATTTGGTGTCGGTCCTGGTCTGTTAGAGAATGCACCGGTACTGGCAGATGCCGCTCGTGAGCTTCACGTTTTTCAGATCGATTGCCGTGCTTTCTAAGCACCGTACTACGCTCAGGCGACGTACGGGAATCCGCCACCTTGCGGAAAAGAGTGGCGTGCGCATTCGCCGCTGAGACACGTATCCTGAGCCTTTGCTCGGCTGCCTGCTGTGCTCGTTGCAACACAACCAGATGCGATGACTTATAGGGTAGAGAACCGTGATTTCTGCGAAGAGAGGAGCTGAGGGTGCGTGGTTGTTGGGCTGCCTTTATGAACGAGCGGAACAAGCGAGTGGAAACCTTGATAAGGGCTCAGTCGGTTTTCCGCAATCGCGAACGCGCGAGCTACTCGCTGAATTAGACTCCCAACTTCGTGCAGATGGGACGAGTAAGCCGTGAACTTGCAGAGGAAAACGAGTTGAGCTCACTTCTCGATAAGAGGACGACGCTGATTTCGTCATGACTCAAATATAAAAATATTCCATTCAGCAAACATGTAAGGATCGTATATAGTTTGTTAAGCGGGTAATGAAATGTTTTGCACGTTAAAGAACCCCAGGTGGTCAAAATTTCCGGAGCCCTCCACTACTGCGTCTCTCATAATCAAATGGTGGTTTTGGGACGTTAAACCCCACAAATCAATGAAATGTTATGCATCTAATTGCGATATGTCTCCCGTTTTAACAAGAAAGTGTTTTAAGCCAGGGTTCACCATGGCTCCACTCACTAAATTACGTCACGGATATCTCGCTGCAAAATATACTGTAAAATGACGAAGAAAATAACTATAAAAAAAAGCTCTGTCACCGAAAGTCAAACCTACGACTTCAAGCTCCGCTGTGCGTGGCGCGTAACAACTCGGCCACAAAACGTACGATCTTCGTTGTTCTAACTATGAGCTATTTTTATACAGCGTTTACTGCCGGCGGTTCTCCGAGCTCGGTGACGTCAGCCTGTCCGCGTCATGACTTGTGAGACATGGCGATGGGCATGAAGGTACGCTTTAAAGGCCGTCGCTCCACGCGTTGCGACGTGATTTCGTGATAGGGGCGTTTTGTACGTCTTGTTCTGGAGTTGCAGTTCCAACGCGCACGAAGGTCACTTCACTCTCTCTAGTGGCAGCGTTTGCGAAAGAAGCGCGCAGCTCAGACACGATGTAACTGTCGCAGTTGTTAGTTTGCACTGACCCGTGTGCTCAGATTTAAAAGCAGGGTAAACAACCCCAGATCGTCGAAATTTCTGGAGCTCTTCACTACGGCGTCTCTCACAATGAGATCATGGTTTGGGGACATTAAACCCCAGTTCCTATTGTCACCTCGCAATCATCCTTTGTACACATGTGCGCTCGTTTCGCGCATTCTTCTTTGTGTTTGAGCATGACGCTGGAGGTGTCGAGCTGTATCAGTTGTTAATTTACGCTTTTCTTGCATATTTGTTTTGCACGACCTTTCTGCCTGACGAATGAGCGGCAAGTTTCCAGCTTCTTGCCGCGTTCTTGGCATTACAATTCGTTGTATAGCAGTAATTCCCTTGCGCCACACCGCGGTGGTCTAGTGGCTAAGGTACTCGGTTGCTGACCCGTAGGTCATGGGATCGAGTCCCGGCTGCGGCGGCTGCATTTCCGATGGAGGCGAAAATGTTGTAGGCCCGTGTGCTCATACTTGGGTGCACATTAAATATCCCCAGATGGTTGAAATTTTCGGAGCCCTCAACTACGGCGTCTCTCATAATTATACGGTGGTTTTGGGACGTTAAACGCCACATATCAATCAATTAGTGATTTCTTTGCCCTTTTGGCAAATAATGCACAATAAACGACCATAAATTTCTGTGAACACAAGTTTCATTTTCGAGTTTTACTGAATTCTATGACAAAATGATCAGCAGAGTTTATTTTTTAATTTACACCTAAGCAAAGTTTATACATATTGCATAAACAGGCCACACTGATTCGAATAATAATATCACGCAATGTGTATGCTTATGCACGGCACCCTTCACAAACCACGCCGAAATGCTTTAAGCCCTTTGCGTATATGCACGCTGGAACACACACACAGCTATACCTCGAGTACGCTGTTTCGCCCGAGAGAACTATCGGGAGCGAAGGCGCATGTGAATAGTAACGGGAGATATTCGTAACTTCGTTTGATGCCACTATAGACCTAGTGTAGCAACTATCGATACAGATCGGCTGTAGTTAAAATTGTGGACACAATATCCCACAATTGTGGCACCCCAGTTAGCAATATTTATAGCAAATTTCACTCTTAGTTTGCTTGAAGGCTGACTGTGTGGCACGCGGCTGTCAATAAATGGGCAATGAAAAAGACTGGCACACCTGATCTGTGACACGGACAGTAAAGGCTGTTAATAGGCCCGCTTTATCATAGAAAATAATGTAACCTATAACGACTAAATATATTATAACCGTGTCCAGATCGAACAATCGCCGTCCTCTGGCTAGCACTCCTGGATGTCATCAATTTTTTTGACATGCGAATTGAATAACTATAAAGCAACTTCCATTGAGGCAGTATACGCCTGCTTAACTCTGACGAAGCCGCGAGGCCTCGAGGTATCAGAATCTGCCCAGAAGTGCTCCGTATTACGCAGTAATTGTCAAGTTCAAATGATACATTTTCTTCTATCTGCACGCCTTCCTCGTTCGTTTCCAGACAGATCACTGTCCTCTACGTAAGGGCTCCTGTAGTACGCAGGCCACCTTTTCACCCATGGGATATTTCCTGGTTTATTCATTGTGTTTACTTATTGAACGAATCATTTCTATGTTATCCACTCAATCTCACCCACGTCTTTGCACAGCCTATTCTTGTAGTATATGCCCCCAGGTATCGTGTCCCTCACTCCCCCTCACTCCATCACCACCCGCGAACATTTCTATTTCTCGCACATCCCCCTGCAGGTTCCTTTCCTCTATACTTCTTCCTTGCTTGAAAAGCTAGCTACAGCTTCTTTTATATATAGGTTGCTGGTTCGCTGTTTTTGTTCGCTGTTCCCTGTTTAGTTTTGAATTCACCTTCTTCGCCATTGCTCTCAAGCGACGTGCATTACTTAATTTGCTTTCCGCATTATTTGGGAATACAGTGAAAAAAAATGCTAGAGAAGGAACAAAGAAATAAGAGCAAGATAGAGCGAGAGCGACCTGCACGCTGCAGTGTCCTTGGGGTAGTACTGTGCAGTATTCGCATAGATGAGGCTCTGATACGCGGGATAAGTTATCCTGCATTTGAATACTGGCTTTTTAGAAATGGGGAAATATTTGATTATAAGTTAGATTAGTTAAATCTCATAATCTTCCATGACTGATATCAAGAGGCGCTGCGTCGCCACTGCATGTTTTTGTATGTACCTGGTGCCGACGTTTCTATTCTTTGTTTTATAATTTTAGTCCTTCCTTTTAGGTTGCTTTCCAGCGAACGCCGCTATAATGAGCCATTTTTTCCCTTCCTACACGTGAACGCTGACAGATGCAGCACCGATAACATCGTACACAGCATCACAAACTCTGTGTCTTGTCTCTTTTATTTCTTGCAATCGTGAATGGCAAACTCAACGGTGTGCCGAAAACTGAGCCGCAAAACGGCATTGGGTTTCAGTGACATTTTTAGATGCGGAGCATCTTATACTCGCGCCTTGTAGTGCGCCGTCCGCGCCGTCCGCACCGCTTCTTGAACATTCGACAGCTGACGCGCGCGCATGCGCCGTCGCGCTGTCGCCCACTCTTGCAACATCTGTGCATCCCTTCCTCCTCTACACACCGCGCGCGCTTCACTCCTCCACCATCTGTGCACCCTTCCTCCTCTACACACCGCGTTCGACATCTACAATTCTCCTGATTCTCCAGTGGACGCGCATGTGGCGTCGCGCTTCGAGAACATTCAACAGCTGACAGTGCATGCGCCGTCGTGCTGTATATATACTCAACGTCGGCGCTCGCTCGCTCAGTTGCCGCTCGTCGGTTGGTTTGTACGGCGCGTCGACGTCCAAGGTCGCGGTGAAATGAATTCCAACGAATCCACAAACACAATGATCGACGTCCCTTCGACCAGCGCCGCCCTTTCGCATACGTGTGTACGTGTTCACTCATTTAACACCCCCTCCTACAACCACGTTAACCAATTTAGCCATCGACCCAAGTAAGTCGCAATTTAACACCCCATTTCACAACCACGTTAACCAATTTAGCCATCGACTCAAGTAAGTCGCACTTTAACACCCCGTTAACCAATTATATGGTCCGCATCCTCCTCAGTGTTCCCCCGAGGGAAGCTGCGGGCAATTTTTTTGTTATTTATTAACATATGAAATTCCGTTTCACCACAAGGGCCAAGAAAATATTGCGACAACAAATTCTTGTGTTGACAACTCTTATTAGATCTCATCTTGGGTAAATCTACAAAACGCTCTGTAAGAGAATACGACAATCCTAGACCAGAGCCCGTAGATGGGCATACGAGCCGTCTACTAAGACCTGCTAAGATCGTACGCATGCCAGTGATTGCACCATGCCCTTATAATCAAAGTTCAAAATTTCTGCCCGAGTCATAAAGCACACACACCCCTCCACCGGCGTTCCTTCATGCTCCTTCAAGACACGGCGGGCGTTTTCTCTCTGTCTAGGCAGTATCGGTCGGCAGACCTGGCACGCTGGGTGAGTTATAGCATACACCTTCCATGCGACGAATGTGGGCCGACTAGTTTGGGCTCTGCTTCAGCAGCGTTCGTCGCACACGCTCGCGTGAACTAATCTGCGGGTAGAACATGCGATGGGTGAAGGGATGTTATCGATTACTAATATATACAGAACACGACATTGACGGCGAAACTGCCCCGCCGCGGTGGTCTAGTGGCTAAGGTACTCGGCTGCTGATCCGCAGGGCGCGGGTTCGAATCCCGGCTGCGGCGGCTGCATTTCCGATGGAGGCGGAAATGTTGTAGGCCCGTGTGCTCAGATTTGGGTGCACGTTAAAGAACCCCAGGTGGTCAAAATTTCCGGAGCCCTCCACTACGGCGTCTCTCATAATCATATGGTGGTTTTGGGACGTTAAACCCCACATATCAATCAGTGACGGCGAAACTCGGTCGTGAGTATCCTTGTAATTTATATTTTTAGAATAATAGGAATAACTGATAAAAAATGACAGCATGTCCACGGGGTGAAGTGGGGAGAGTGGGGCGAAGTATCCGTCCGTCTATTCGTTCTTGCTTCCGTGCATCCATCCGCCCGCCCGTCGTGCGTCTGTTCGTGCGTCCGCACGTCCATCTGCGCGTCTGTCCCTGCGTTCGTCCATGCATCCGCCCCTGCGTTCATCCATGCGTCCATTCGTCCGTCCAGCCATCAGTGCGTCCATCTATGCATCTTTCTGTGTGTCCTTCGTCCATCTATTCAACACTCCAAGTACCAGCATCTCGCATCTTTTCATCATATATTCCGCATATAGAAGCACCGCCATTCAGCGGACATTTCAAGGATGAAACTAAAGGTGGCACATGCACACTTTCTTTCGGCTTGCACTTCGTGTCTACTTCCCACCTTTAACCACCTCGAGTTCATGGAATATACTAGTTAACTGTATTCATCGCACTGCGGCCCAAAGCTCGCTAATCTTTTCGAAAATCAGGAGGTTAGGCCCAGCGAGTATAACGTAGCAAACCTTTTTTGTCAGATAGTGCTCAATGTACATGGCAATGGCGGCTAATGGAGAGTGAGAGACAGGAGAGTTAGGCTTTAGGTTAACGCGCTTGTTGCGAATTTTTTTATTGTTCAACAACGCACAGGAGAAATCTCCCACCGGCACCACCTTGCAGGTCAAAACGTAAGACTGGTTACGCTCTACGATGAGGGATGAACGGATGCTGCTTTAAGGAGCTTCGCCCCTAAAATGAGAGAAAATGATAGCATGGCACCCTCACGAATGAATGCGCCGCTCATGTGCTAGTGCTTGTGCCAACTGGTGAACCTCTGAAATCTGTACAGCTTAAGAAGCATTTTCGCCGCAGTAAGGCAGCATATTGTACATAGGTACGCCATCTTTTCACCTTTCTTGCAAAAATTTGCGTCAGCATTTATAGCTTCTCGTTTTCTTTCCAGTGATTTTCACACTTAACCTACTACACCTAAAGGCGTAGATGCCTGCGAATCGCTAAAAAGGCTGCATCATTTCTTTCAGCTAATACAAAAAAGAAACTAAAGATTTCGCCTGAATGGGTGCCAGCAAAATTGCCGTTTATAGTTTCAACCAAAGGTTAGAGTGCATCAGCCAAACGCGTTCATTTAAATAGGAGTCATAGCTGAAACCACATGAACCCTAATACTACCATTTCGCTTTCGCCAATGGAGGCGAGGCGGAAAAGTTGTAGGCCCGTATGCTCAGATTTGGGCGCAAGTTAAAGAACCCCAGGTGGTCGAAATTTCCGGAGCCCTCCACTACGGCGTCTCTCAAAACCATATGGTGGTTTTGGGACGTTAAACCACACATACCACCATCGCTTTTGCCAATAAACTGCGGTCATTTTATCGCTACTTGTGCGCTCACCTATACGCTGAGTAACGAAGAACTGCTGCGATCAGGACTTTAATTAAACCGAGTACACTATTGAAATTTAGTACATATACCCCTAACCACGTCTCTTTTTTTTTCGTTTAAAACAAGCCTGTGCAAACTTTGTGGGTATTTGTCCCTAGAAGGATATCTGAATGAAGGCTAGAAATTTCATCCTCACTGTGCACGGGGCAAATACATAAAGCTTTCTGAAAAAGAGAGATATGAAGAAGACCGAGAGGTTAACCAGCTTTTAGCATCTGGTTAGCTGCCCTCCAATGGGTACACGTTATCACAAGAATTGTGGGACTCTTAAGCTTCGTTTCGAACAGTGTAACGCGATAGCGATGTTCTGTTCCTTGTGTGTACTTTAAACACTTTTTGTACGAAATATTTTCGAACTTGCTATATGCACCCACTGCGTGACCTTATGGGTGCAAGAGCGTGGGGTCTTTTTGTAGGGGGTGACTGGCTTTAAACTATGAACTCATTATTATAATCTTATGTTATGACGCTTTATGCCAATGTACGCTTGCACTACAAACTATTTCGAGAATGTTTCATGTTGTATTGTGAAGCATGCCTACAGGGCACGTAGTTTGTGACGTACAGAAGTTATTCACTGCATTTTCAAGCAGAGGAAACTGTTTTCACTTCATTCACCAGCAAAGGCGTGGCTCTGTGGTAGAACGCCCCGCCCACTTGCCACTCAACTGAGTCAGATTCGATCGCCACTCAAGCTCAGAACTTCATTTCATTTGCATCTTTTTTGAATTTTAGGTCACAGAAAGAATATAATTTTTCGCTTACAATCAACTACGCCGATGCCATAGGTTCGGCGAAATGAGCTCTTTAGCGCTCTCGCGTCAACACCGCGGAGCCGTAGAATTTCTTCGTGAGTTTTAAAACGTACCAAATCAGTTTGCTTAAGTTGAATGCATAAATGCTCTCAGTATTACCTCGTTCACTAATACATTGCGTACTTGTGTACAGAGATACGGTCAGTCTGGTATCCCATTTGCTCGCACCAGATTCTACAGTGTTGCACTTTTTCTTTCTTCCCCGAAGATTTCTCTTCCTCGTCGAAACCTCAGCACAGGCCTGCCGGCGCCTTAACTCGACAAGCAGTGAGAGCGAATAGAAACGAGCAGCGGTTGCCACGCGAAAGGATCAGGCGGGGAAGCATCCGGAGGCGGCTGTGATGGAGAGTAAGCTGGTCTAAGGGAATCAGAAGAGGGTGGACGCTGGCGAGGCCATAGCGAGGCACCGCCTCATTTCGCTGTTTGTACGCGGGCACTCTGGCGTGCTTTGTCGAACGAGCCCGCTAGACGCGTCATTTGCGCTACAGACGCCGATTCGGGGAAATAGAGAATAAAAAAAGACGTGAAAGCGTAGGAGGCGAAGGAGCACTGTGTGTAGTCTAACCAATACAGCGTGGCGGCTGAATCGACGAGGAGTGCCTGAGAATTTCTTTCTAGTTTGCACTTGCAAGTATTAACCGACATTGGTGTCGACTATTATTGTTTTTTTCTTCCTATACTTTAATACTGTAACGAAGGCTCACGCATCTACTTTTTTGGGCAGGAGTTAAATTTTTTTTTTAAATGCAGGATGGATATCTTTGCTCATTCACTTCGCAGTGGGGTGTTTAGGGAGATTCCGTGACTGTGTTATTGGGAAATAAAAAAAAGGGTGAAATGTTATTGCAGTAACCTTATACCACGACGCAGAAACTTCCCATCTGCTTGCCGCCTTCAGGAATTAAGGCCAAGCAAAAATATGCGGTTCGTTTTGCTGAAGTAGTTACAAGAAAAGAAAAATGGAATTGCATGAGATGACGTAAAGCACGGACAAATGTGGACGGCAAGAAGCGTGGCTTGACGATAAGAGCAAAAATAGAAAGAAGAATTGCGAAGAATCTTGTCTGACGAACAAAGTGAAAGAGAGAGGAAGGAGATGGAACGGGCCTCGAAGTGCGCGAGATAATTCTTGCGAACGGTGCCGCGACTGCCCACGTGGTGCATGGCTTTAGCAAATTTGTTTGCCGACAGTCGTGAATTCTTGTTTGCACCGGTTTACGCGATGGCAAATCCGGCTTCTCCGTGCCGTACACCACACGCGTCAGATGGAAAAAAGAAGAATGAATAAAACCGTGTCGAGATAGAGGAGAGAGAGAAGTACGGCTATGTGTGGGGTGGCTATTTGTATGAAAAGGAAGAAGAGAGCCTCCTTGGGGAGGAGTGGAAAGGCTGAGAAGGAGAAAGTTTTCGCGTGTGAAACACTTTGGTCACGGGTTTCCGCTAAACCTCAGCTGCTCACCAAGCAAACACGGGACGCGAAAGAGTGAAAGAGAGCGGAAGAGGAGCATGAACTAGACCTTTCTCTGGAAGAAGAAAAAGAAAGGTGAACAGCAATGAAATCATCAAAAAAAAAAAAAAACGCTAGAAGTAGAGACTGTGCACTGCCGAACAGATAGGGGAGAAAAAGAAAGAAAGCGAGCTGGGAAAGCGGAGTTTGTCCTGGGATGAGACTAGAAGCACGGATAGGGAAGGTAAAAGGGAACCCCAAGATGCGCTCTGCAAATAGAAACGAACAGTGCGTGTGTGTTATCGCACGCGTATGTGCGGTTGGGCGCCTGCTCGAAAGAAAGTAAAACCGCACTGGTGCGAGTCCTGTAAACCGCCGGAGCAAACACACAGTGGGTGGAAGACGTTGCACCGGCACGCCGCCAGCGGCAGCGCTCCGGAGAGAGATCGCGAATGCCGTAAACATGTTAAAGTAAACACAAAAAGCAGCACGCCTGCTTTCCGCGAAAGCCACGGTTTGGCTTCCGAGAGGGACAGGAAGGGACCCGCCGTTCCCGAAGCCAAAAAGGAGTGCGGTGGACGAGTGCACAGATGTAACTCGAGGGTCGACCACGCGGAAGAGTGGATCGTGCAGTCATTTGACGAGTTTCGCAGTTTAGACGACGCGACGTGATTCGACGAATGTGGCAGAGTTTAGTGCTACTGCATGTCTGAAAGGCGCCGACACCATGTAGTACGTGCCAAGGAGGCCACGCAATCCGAAACCCGCACTGTTTCACGCGTCATATAGCAAAAGCTGGAGCAGGACCCTGTTACTATAACAAAGCTGATCTCCTGCAAGGCTTACTAGAACCCGACCTCCGCTGATTAATGAACGTGAATGAGGCATTGCATGAGATGAGGAGAGAACTAGCAGCCTATATGCTTCAGACCGCGAGCCTGGATTCAGTATCTTCAACTGGAATTGAACTGCTACAGTACAGCTTTTTCTTTATTGGCTGCATTCTCTGCTCCCACTCGGATGACAGTGTCGCAAAGTTTAATCATTTATACTTCATGGAGCATATTAGTTAACTCTGGATTAAAAAGTTTGGCTCCTAGTAAATTTCTCAAAACTGCTACAATTAAACGCATTCACGCAGAATAATAGTGAATGAAGTGCAATGTTTTTATATTGAGCTAACTTTCTTATTACTGGTGGCTATCTGAATGATAGTATTATTCTTAACGTGTAATAAATTTCAATGCGCTTTCATAATAATTGGTTGCTATACGAATATGTCACAATTGACTACGGATCGATCTCACTCATTCAGGCCCATGCCACTGAACTTCGAAGTATTGTTCTAAGCAACGTACTTCGCTTAGACAAATCAAATGCAACTAAAATATTTATTGTAGATCAAAGTGAAACATAAGCCATTCGGTATAGCAGCATTTTTTTTCTCTCCTGAAAAAACAGTCATTTAAGAATCCCTTTTTGGGTAAATGTACAGGAACAATGTTCTTCTGGGCGAATGTCGGGATGTAAAAAAAAAAGTCATTTTACAATGGCTTACAGTTGTGTTTACAAAAGCTACAGCTCATAAATAAAGGTTATGGGGGGCTTTCGTAAAAAAAGTGAACACATGTCTTTGTTTTTGGAGTTTTGCGTAAAAAATCATACTGTTCGCTGTATTATTGGGTCCCATAATTCCTTCAGACGTATGACATCTCAACGAAGGCTTCTTCTGACGAGTTTACATAGCAACATATAGTATACATATTGTGGTAACAATAATATTGGAAATACATGCGTGGAGTTGAGAGCATACGTAAACAAAGGACAACCTTAAACAATTTCTTCTTTTGCAGTTTTTTTTGTGTTCTCAACTTAAGAAATCTCTTTCTGTCTGAAAAGTAGATCTCTCCCACTGTGTGGCGCACGAAAGCCCCGCAGCCAAATCCACTTGCGTTTGAAAGTGGAACAACATGCCGCATCTCGCAAGTGCTCAGAAATGTGTGTTTTGAAACGCGAAGAAGAAAAATAAAGGCAAGAAAAACAAAACACGGCAAAGTTCAACCCGAAGTTCACTTCTTGTTACCGCGAGCCCGAGATACACAAGAATTCCGAGCCTAAAACCCTCATGAACCGAGAGAACAGAAATAAGCGACGACTGCGCCCTAAGCGGCGTATCTAGGAAGATCCGGTGTGGTTCAGTAGACACAACTGAATACAAAACAAGCACGCAGTGACACAATTTTACACTTTGTTCCAGCTGCAGCGCGCTGCGTCGTGTGTCGCCGACTGCGTTTTCGCCTGGTTATTTCGGTGCAGAAGAGCGAGAAGCCTTCAGTAACCCATAGCGGGGCACTCTCGTTCATGACTTAATTGAGTTTTTATCGAACGTGTTAGGGGTAGTATACTTAATGATTACCGCAATGCACGTTTTTTCTATTGTTCCACGTTCACTTTTAATAAAAAAATCGATAAATGTCTTGAAAACTGCAGAAGTAAAAAAAAAATGTCATAGGCTTAAAATATCGAAACGATATGTACATGTTTCCCATGACTTCCCTTCCTTCGTCGTGCTTATAAATTAGTTGAGATTTTGGCACACTTACGAGTCCCTTGGGTCTGCTTTGGTATGTGCGCGCATGTATAGATACAAATACTACCTCATTGGATCAGTGGCTGTACTATTGTAAATAGCACTTGCAGCATCCATCTTATCATACTACTCTATGTCTGATGTGTTACGCTAAATGGCAGTTTTAATATATGTAATTACTAGCCCAGTTCCAAAGCACAAGACTTAATGATATGGGAAGAGATATCGTTCTAAAAGAAAAAGATTTGTTGTCTTACTTTAGCTGAATTTCGCCCAAAGACTGTAAACATCTTTATTTGAGCCTACATCCGCCAAAAGAATATTACATATACCTTCGTTCACACTATGTGAGAGTTGCCATCAAATCTGCAGAATCCGTTTAGCGCTTCCACAAAGCCTCCTGCCCTGGGCGTACCGTCCCTTGGCCGGTAGAGTCTGTGGTTTAGCGTTGGAACAAGCAGCACTTGTATAGCTCGCACACCACAAACTGATTTCTATGATTTAACTCGTGATTATGTAAGCGGTTCACGCGTTATCAAAAGCTACCGCCGGATTGGCCAGTCTCTAACCGGTCTAGTCTGCTGTGCTATCTGGCATTTACATCTTTACGAAATAGTCTCTTATTTCTTATATAATCCGGTTTGTAATTTTTATGCATGTTCTCCGGCGAAGCGGGTAACTTAAGTTATAAACCATATTAGGGGTTATGACGACGAGAAGACGTTTATAGACGACCAAAAAAGTGGTTGAGTATGCAGGCGTAGCGACAGCGAAAGGAGCCGGAGCCCGGGCTACGGTGCACCGAATCAGTAATACGTTCCTCAAAAATGCTCTTATCCGAAGCCGTTTGCATCTCGTCCTTTCTTGTTTCTCTCCTTTCATATTTCGCACTTGATATCCCGGCAAACAAACTGCCACAGCTACAACGCTGCTCATCTGTCAGGGTTATGCTCCCACCGGTGCGACGGGACAATTTCGTCGTCCCGAATCTCCATGAGTCTCCTTTTACACCTCGAATGAGTGTTCTTGTTTTTGTTTTGTTTTTTGCGCAAGAACACTCGGTATTCAGAATGACGGCAAGCATACTCGCTACTTTACGTGGCCTCGCGCGGGTTCATATGTGGTTTTACGCTTCTAAAGGATTCACAAGTTAGCGTGGCTAGGCTCGCGGTATTATCGCTGGTCCCAGTAATAGAGAATAAGGTAGGCGCAGAGACAACCACCGCAAGTGGAGTCTTGCTTTTGACCTGAGTGTTGGCTTTGCTTGTATAAATGTATGTTAAGGTAAAGAATAAGCGATGCTCCAAAGACGTAGGTCACAATCTACGCTTATAGCGTTTCTTTACATTCCATAGGAAAACTAAGGAATAAAGGATATTTATGAGTTCACACTACGCCTGCATGCAGAACCGCACTTGAATCGAATAACTGTTGTGCGTTCCTGGTGGAAACAGCCAAAGCCCACATAAAAATAAGTAGAAAAGGGGAGGTAACCAGGTAGAAGCTATTCGCAGACATTTTGAGGTGTGCTTATATCAGGAATGGCCGAGTACAGCTTGTCACAGTAAGGGGTTGGAAAGTGAAAATAGGATGAGTGTGAGCTTTGCGGCTCAAGGACGTGTACAGTAAAAAAAAAAGTGAGGAAGGAGAGTTATGGTCATGCAAAAATACATCATCAAAACAAACGGAATGGCTATAGGAAAGAATGCTCTGCTCGAAAATATTACGTGCCTTCCCCGCAACTAACATTAAAAAAAAAAGGTTTCACCGATTTTTTTATAGTTATAGCTTGATGCTCTTTCTGTGGATCCTAAAGGCCCCAGACAATTAAAGTAGTCGGCACTAAAGCCGGAAGAACGTGTCTTTGCTGATATTTCTTAATACCTCATGATACACTGAAGGCATAGGCACAAGCAGTAGCTTACACTAAGAAATCTGTTGCTGGCTTTGTCAATCATCTTTGTGTTCTACTCTGTATCTGTAAGTAGAAGTACCATTGTTCTAATGTCTTGTCCACGTTTTCTGAAAACCATCGCTGCGAAAGTGGACGTCTGCGTTTAATGAGCTCAGGTATTATGGAACCAGTATTTTTAGAAAACGGCGTATAGTTTGAGTGCTCCACGGAAATAAATAAAAAACAATGCTAGACGTTGAAAAACGAAAATAATCTCGAGTCACACTTTTTGTCGAGGAGCTCGTTTGCGTGTAGCGCGACCTCCTGCTCGCTTAAATTGCAACAACACTGTTACGTGTTAGTTAAATTCATACGCTGATAGCACTACGATACGGACTACCTGTCGGTGAGTGCTGTAGTGATGTGTAAATTATTCATTGCCATGCGTAGAATAATATTCGGTGTGTGGAGATCAGACCAATGAAAACTACCAATATGCCGGAACCAAAGCAGAACTATGAGGTAACGCATGTTCTATTCAGTCATTCGGGGATCGAAGCAATCTCGAATAGTACAATAACCAGAGGACATGCACCATTACGCTATAAGAAATGACAAGGTAGCAGCAGAGTAAATAGAAAAGTAAAGAAAAAGTCTGTAATAATTATGATTAGGTCGAATAGTCTAGCCTGTGTATAAAGTCTATCGCAATAGAAGAAAATGCAGATAAGGGTGATTGCAGCTGCAGATAGATCTGACATGGTACATAGCGCCGACAATATCCTCTCACCAGGGCGTCACGAATGAATGAAAGCAAGTATGAAACCTATCTCGCTACACGGGCAAGCTTATACGTACAGGTAATATAATAGAATGGCGTTTTTGAAAGCGCAGATGGCGAGCGAAAAGTCTCAAGATTCCAACTTGTGACAAAAGCACACGCGTGTAGAAGACAGCTGCGTATATAAGAAATGGCTTGTAGGCTGTGTCGGGCATATGAACGTTACTATCATCATCATCACGGGATGGAGTGACAGATAGCAAATATTTGAAACGTCAGTATGACGTCACAAGTTTCGGTGCGATGTCATGTGACGTAACGCCGCGCAATGTTGTAGAGCGGTCTTTTTGCGGTGAACAAATTCGGAGAGTGCGTGACCTCAACGATAGTAAATAAAGGCGGCTCTTTGTCATTGGATGCGTGAAGCCCTGCTCTGTTTTGCATTTAGCACAGGTTGCGGTTACGTACACCGACGGGGGTGTTCAAATGTTCCACCAAAATAAGCTGTTGTTGTCCCGTAACAGTTCTCGTTGCAAAAAAATACTTGCGTTCGCATGATTTTCTGTTCTTAATCATTTTTTCTTCGCAACCGATGTGATCAGTATTGTCGCAACCCAATTCGTTCTTCGGAATCGCATCTGTTCTTGGTACTCTGTGGTAATCATCGTTTCGTAGAGTTGGCGCTAGCCGAAACTTTACGAAATGCTTAAAAAAAAAACGACACCAGTAGAGCAAATACAAAATAAAAAAGAAAACACTCTCAGTTATTACCGAAAGTCAGCAGTACGTCAGTTGCGGAAATTTATTTGCGTTAAATTTCCATAACAACTTCTTTCAAGCCACGTGCTGTTGACATCGGACCTCGGACGTGAGTGGACCACCGCCCGCATGAGCGCAGTTTGAGGGCCAAGAAAAGTAATAAACCGAGTATACAGGCGTTGTTCGCAGATGCAGTGCGAAATGTGCGGCACGCGCCACACAAACGTGTTGAGCAATCGCTTTCCTTGGCCTAGAAACGGTGCTGCGTATAGGACATGCAGGATAAAAGACCAACAATGAAAGAAGAAAAATAGCGTGTGAAAATTTCGTGGACCCTCAGTTAAAATGTAGAAAATAAAAAAAAAGTGACGTAGCACGAGATGTATGCTACTTGTCTAGCGGGCATGCACGACGTTGTTATTCAGTGACATGCACAGCTGACAGTCGCTCCTGACCATCACGTACCATTCAAAGTACAATAGAGTACACAGAGACTTTTTTTTGCGTTTCGAGCGTGTGTACATGTAAGGAACGAAAGTAGTTCTTGGAAGACAGAGTCAAAAGTAATTTCAATGGCGCAATAGATTCACGTTCCCTGACACTGCCAGATGCGTTTTTTCCCTTTTTTTATCATGCTAGTGCATTTCGGTCGAAAGTTATAAGCAATGCTTTTAGATGAAACGGGGATGACCTCGAAGAATAACGTCCGTCTACGTTGTATATCAGAAATAGTGGCAGTATGTTGTTTATTCACTACTATGGCAGCCTTTCACTTTGAGCATGCATCGGTCAAACCGGTAGCGACTGCTTGGCGGATATGGTGCTTTTTCTGCTTGAAAGGACGTCAGAGGGCCCATTCACATCAGCAGTAGACCTAGTTAGACGAAGGCCGAAGGCATCAATGCTACTGTAAGAGATGTTGCAGTCAATGAATTTATGAAACAGTTGGTCTGAGCATGTCCTGAATTTAGCAATGACACTTATATACGCTTTTTTTCTTATAGTATCTTTTAAGGGAAAGAAATGTCTGTGATAATAGTGAGAGCAGAGAAGATTCAAGAGCAGGCCAAATTGATTTGGACTAACAGACAAGAAAGCCCAGTAAAAGGTATGGGAACTGCAAATAACGTCATCTGTACTTGTCTTTGCTTTCTTGTGTGTTAGTTCTGCTGTGTCTAGCAAAACAAAACAAGCTCTTAGTATTCCTCTTATTTCGTAAGTTCAGCATACAGCCCCTCAACAAAATAAAAAAAATAGATGCAAAACAGCGCAAACTTTTCAACAGAAAAAGAAGAAAACACAGACTAGTGATTTTTTTTATTTCTCGTTTTTATCCCGTGAAAAACCTGGGTTTTTATATTTCATAATTTTATTTCTAAGCACCATGGTGGTGTCTCGAGAATCGTATTTGCAGTGAATTACCCGATGAAAAAACTGATTTGTCAGTAATTTTTATATAGGAACAGTACTTTGAGGCGCCATACGCACGCAATATAATTAGAATAGGTGCGAATAGCCGTCTTTTATGTGTTAAAAGAGTGCTAGGCTCGGGTAGGGCCGTAAAATTGAATAACTTGGCGGTGAGAACACAGAGTTGTTATATGTCGATGGCTTTCTTCAGTGTGTGTTTCCCACCGTCGTAATAGCGGGCATGTCACACGGCGCTCGAGGTTTTAGTTGTGTAAATGCCTTGGATGTACTTTTGCGTAACTCGGATAATTTGACAACACTGGCAAAGAGTATACAAAGTTGGTCAGTCCGCAGCTTGGACCCACGAAGCAAATACGAAAACGCTTGAGTAACGATGAAAGTTAAAATTGTGCATATCCAACGTACAGTGGCAATTGATAATATTTCAAGCACGAATGAGAAGGTTGATATGTCACTTTAAAATCAACACGTTTCGAGGCGGACGTAAATTATGCCATACATCACTTCCATGTCATGAATATCATTTTTGCGCCTGACATTTGCGTTCGTCGTCCATACACGCCACGTGATACCCAATTTGGTATACTTGAAGCTATCGAAAGGGCCACGAGCATGCTTTGAGCGTAGCAAGTAGTCATGTGTTACATGACATGCATGTCATGATTATCATGCTTGGACATGTCAGTTACCTTCGTCGTCCGTTCGTGTCACGTAATACCAAATTCGGTATATGTGAAGCTAATGGAATGGCCGCGAATGCATCGTGAATGTGGCATGTAGTCATAGCGTACATGACATGCATGCTATGATTTCTGCGTTAGGGTCCGTCACTTATGTTCGCCATGCAGTCATGTCATACCATACTAGTTTTGTAATGTCATATGAATGAAACCACCCCAAGAGCAGAAAGACCATGAAGTGTAAATCAAGACATTCATGACATATATCTTATATGATTTTTATGTTATAATTAGTCACCTTTTCGTCATACAGTTATGTTATGTCATACCATTTTTAGTATGGCTACCAAGATAAAAACGGCCAGGAGAGCTGAATGTCACAGACAGACGGACAGACAGACGGACAGACAGACAGACGGGCAGACAGACGGACAGACAGACAGACAGACAGACAGACAGACAGACAGACGGACAGGCGGACGGACGGACGGACGGACAGACAAACGGACGGACAAACGGACGGACGGACGGACGGATGGATAAACGGACGGACAAACGGACAGACGGACGAACGGACGGACGGATACGGTCGAAGTCGCCGAAGTTCGCTAAGAAATGCTTCGCATTTAGAACAAGTGGCTGTCCCAGTCACCCGCAAGCTGCAGCTCATATTCAGAAGATATGCAGAGCACGCAGCTCAAGTATCAAAACTAATGTCGCAGTGATACACGTGTGGTAATTTTTGACATATGTGGGCCATCACTTTCGGACAGTTATGACTTTACACATGAATATAGCTACAATGCGCGTTAAAATATTGATAGAAATATTGTTCTCGTGCCACGCATGATGTTACGCCAGATGAGGTTGTTGAATGTACGAATGATAAACTAATAAATGGCCAAATACGTCTCTAAATCAGTCCAGGAGGATATTTCATTCATTTTCTAACCGCGGGTACTAGGGAGACGTCAGGGCCATGCTCACTTGTTAAGACGTGCGTTTGACTTTCGACTCTGGTTGATATCGCTGATGTGTCACAATATCAGTTTGTCTCGATAAAATAATAATAGTAGTCGTTGAGGCTTTATGTTACGAAACCACGATATGGTTATGGGGGACGCCCTAGTGGAGGAATATAAAAGATTTGATCATTTGATGTTACTTAACGCACACATAAACCTAAGTACACAGACCTGTAATATGCCGCCACCATCGAAATGCGGCGGCCATGGCTTAGACTCGGACTTCTGACCTTAGGGTCAGCTATCGAGACTGTGACTACTATATTACCGTGCGGGGTTTATCTTTAGAAAAGACGCAGAGTTTGTATCGAAGCAGACGCAAGGACAAGCGGAGATTTTCGTGGTGGGAACTGGATTCCCCCAAAAATAGACGTGAGCAGCATATCGCAAAGAGGTCATGCCCGTGATTGTTCACAGAACCTGTTACGAGAGTTTTCATCATTGTTTTCTTCGTCGAAACGCTCGAGAACAACGTGAAGAACCTTTAGGATGGAGTTGGAAGTACCACGCTTGCGCAGCCAGCACCACCTACAGAATAATATCGTGATAAACCTAATGGGAAATCATTGAACAGAGAATGTCGCCGGAGCCACTGGATTGACAAGCGGACCTGTATTAATCGAGGCAGCAACGAAGATAATTCCACTCTTCGAAACATGGGCGCTGGCGTAATTTATTCTTTAAGCGTTTTTCATCACTTCAAGCACTCACTTTTTTTACGAACGTATATGACTATAGTTTCCCCTAAACATGATGTGATACGCAGGATTTGAGAAGTAAGCTTGGCAATGTAGGAAAAAAATGGTTAGCCAGCCTATAGACAGCCGGTTCGCTACCCTGCGCATAGTAGGGGGATGACGGAGACGAAAAAGAGAGTAGAGAGAAAAGAGTCTGTAGAGCTGGAGGTTGCGCGCGATGTCTGTGCCGGTGGGCGTGGCTTAGCCACCACGCATGCGCAGCTTGTCCAAACGGCGCAGTATCTTGTCGCGATGCTTGTTTCTGCTTTCTTTTAAGTCTGAGTGAAACTTCGTAAATAGTTTACTCGACGTCTGTGTGGCTGGTTCTGCTATACGTTTATCAGCGTGTATATCCCAATCATCGCCCAGCACTTGGAGTTGCATGTCAGGCGAAAAGTCAACATCTCCAGCTATTGATTGAAATGTTTTTCCCGTTTTCTATCTTATTTTATCTCTTTTTGAACCCATGGGTTTGAACTACACCGAAACGCTATGCATATCGTCTCCATCGGTAGCTTTGCGTGACACTCTTCAACGCAGAGCGCGTGCTGTGCTCGGTGATTGCTAGGCAACGGCGCTAGGAGCTTTCTGCAACACCACTACCTTCCTCACGGTATGACTAACAGCTTCGCTGTCAAAAATGTGGCGCAACTGCCCATTCTGCTGAGTACGGGAGATGGTCGCTATCTTGGCATTTTATACTGTTCGATTTTGCGCTTAAATGGAGTAATTGATCTTCAACTGCTAAAACCAGATACGAAACCATAGTATTACCAAAACAAAGTGTGTCATCGCTACAAGCGAGATTCAGAGCATGTTGCTCCCTCCCAAGTCAGCATTTATCTGACAGATGTGAATTTGTGCTCATTGTAATTTTTATGTGCAACCATAAGGCGCTCTCATTAATCGAGTCCATGACTGTGTTAATGATACACGATGTAGGCGCAGAGCTGGTACTACATCTATTTGGATGATGTAGGTCGCCTGGATGTTCGTGGAGAAGTTTACCTTGCTGACTCTGGCCAAGAGCGTGATCACGCACAACTCCCGCTTCAAGGTGACGCACAACGGTCATCGCACCTGGCACCTTCACATCCACGACGTGCAAGAACGTGATCGCGGAGCCTACATGTGCCAGATCAACACGTCACCCATGAAGTCTCAGATCGGATACCTCAACGTGGTCGGTAAGTTCGCTTTTCGAAGAAGTTCAGTGCTGAAGTGTGACTCCCGACATCTTATATCAATTTGATACTTAATTTTAATGATGAGAGAGAAACGTGCAAGGAAAAATGCAAATAATGCTGGTTAGCCATATGTGCGCTCGTCTACTATTGCACACAAGCTCAAAACGCTTGTGTTGAGCTTCATGACGCTCAACACAAGCTTAAGGGACCGAAAAAAAAGGGCCCCGTATCTGCATGTAATCTGCAAATGTCGTCGAAAGACGATAGTCTTGCGTGTGGAGAGAGTGAACAACTTATTTGATGTTCTGCGCAAGAAAATCGGTGAGTGTTATTCTGGAGGCGCTGCGTTAGAGTGCCTTGAGCGTGCAGCGGAGGCGAACGAGCACATCAAGTCACGTCACACGTGAGACATGAGCGCCATCTGGCAGTGTTCTTGGAAAACGAAGCGTGTGGCTCTGAGACGGGTGTGCGCGCCCGTCCCAGAGCTGATAAGGTGTAGAACACTAGGCGACGGGTAGGTGCCACCACCATCACGTCTTACCAAAGCGGTGGAACACTCATCTTTTCGTGCCAGCGTTGGATGGTCAGTGCAGTGTGATAAGCACTACGGTCCTTAAAATTACTTATGTATGCCTTTTCTAGTAAAAGATGCACATGCAGAATATATACGTGCTGTTATGGTGTCCCAGACTTGCGCAGTAATTGCTTATCAATTGACAATTGCATATGTATGAACGCTAAACCTTGAGCAACATTGGTGGGCACTGCAGATGTGGTCGGCCGTTTCAAGTACCCGGTGTCGTTAGGAGAGGACAGACAGACAGACAGACAGACAGACAGACAGACAGACAGACAGACAGACAGACAGACAGACAGACAGACAGACAGACAGACAGACAGACAGACAGACAGACAGACAGACAGAGAGACCAACATTTTTGCGTCAAAGGTCCCCAAGAAAGACTATCGTCTTTAAAAAACAGAACTAGAGAAGTGCCGCACTATCTGATAGCGCGTATTGACAGCACAGTTAGGGTACTGAATACTGGATGGTGCCCGACCTTCAGGCTCTGCATTGCTGGCCTCATATCGCAGTTGCAAAGGCTGATCTCTCTTTGTCATTCCTATATTATGGTCATAGGTGTTTGTATGTATGTATGTATGTACGTATGTATGTATGTATGTATGTATGTATGTATGTATGTATGTATGTATGTATGTATGTATGTATGTATGTATGTATGTATGTATGTATGTATGTATGTATGTATGTATGTATGTATGTATGTATGTATGTATGTATGTATGTATGTATGTATGTATGTATGTATGTATGTATGTATGTATGTATGTATGTATGTATGTATGTATGTATGTATGTATGTATGTATGTATGTATGTATGTATGTATGTATGTATGTATGTATGTATGTATGTATGTATGTAGACTCTTCTGTGTTCATTTTCCTACGCCAGAATGTCCCTTTGTCCTCATTTCTTATTTTCTTTTTCCGCAGTGCCACCCAAGATTGACGAGGAGAACACCAGCTCAGACACCGAAGTCCGAGAGGGGGGTGAAGCCGCGCTCAAGTGCGTTGCCAAGGGAACGCCAGAACCGGAAATCACGTGGAGAAGAGAAGACGACCAGGAAATCGCGTTCGGCCGCGAGAAAGGTCAGTAGCCCTCGCCATGATTTGAAAGGGCCGGCCACGCTGCTACTTGCACGACGGGTGGCCAACCATTTCGGGCCACTTCGATGTCGCTTGAGAATGCTGTGTTAGATTCTTGTAGAAACTAAATGGTGAAGTTACTGACCGTCCTTATACTTGATCATGATTCAACGGTAATCGGATATCGCAGAGGAATGTAGGGTGTGCAGGCACGAACCCAAGAGAAAGGCAACAAGAGAACACAAACACCGAGTACAGGCAGGGAGTTCGCGCTATGGAAGAAAAGATAGAAAGCATACCTGCGCATGCCCATACATCGGTACGTTTCGCCATCAATGACACAACACTGTCACCTGTAAATCGGGCACCTGTGCTGATACTCGTGATTGATAACTATTGCAAATGAGTTCTGCGGTAACCCGCAAGGTGGCGAAAGCTTTTCTTTCTGAGAAAATGGCACAGATTTACTTGTGGCTCCCGGCTACAAAGGGGTGGTTGTCTTATTTCCGTTTCTTGAGAGATAACTATGAAAGAGTTTCAGTTCTTCTCAATGCAAGATAGTTGTAGGCTGGCTGCCAGTAATGTTGTTATTCCACGCCTCGACCTACGCGTTTCCTCATTCATTAGTCATCGTAAAGCTGCGCACGCAGAAAACATTATTTTCAAAAAGAGCTGTAAACGAGAACAGAAGAAGAATAGACAGCCCGTACATCCGTTCTTATCGCACACGTTAGATACAGTAAAGTTGCACAATGGGCTATTCTGTGTCGTTACAGCTACCAATAGGCTATAAAAAAGACATACGATGCCAAGCAGTGAAAAAAGAAAAGCAGGTTGCAAATAAAAAAAAACGGACAAACATTCGTTGCACCAATATATTTACAGAATGCCTTACTGTCACAGTTTATGAGGTTTCTTTTAGCACCAGTCGCTTCTTCGAAGAACAAGTAGATCTTCGCATTAATCGGAGAATATACATAACTCAGTGATCCTTCTGTATGCGGGCGATCATGGACCGTTTATTGCTCTCTCATCGTAGAGTACATCGTACTCTGAGTCGTCGAACATTTCTCCTAAACACAGATCTTCAATTTATTAGCAACAGCTGTTTTGATTGGACGGCTTTCCGCTCTCCCATAGTAGAGTACCAAGTATACCCTAACTCGTAAAAAACTTTTTTCCAAACACATGAATGGTAGTTTCACGAGGCTTACTCTCTAATATTTCTCACACTGTCGCGAATGCAAATGCACGCCTAAATTCGGTGAGTATGCGGTTTTATACAGACCAGAATAAAGAAAAGCTTTTTATGTTTTATATGCTTGGCAAGTCAAGATTAGTGATCGTGCACGCCTGATTACTGTGCGTTAAGAATAAATGAAATGCTATCTGGAACGATATGAGCTACCAAGAAACTTGCATTACCCAAAATGGTTTGAAAGCCCTAGACTTTTTTAGCATGGATACAAAGTCTGGCATTCTGTGCGTATGCCGTGTTAGGATAGTGCAAATAAAATGGTGCTGGGGCAAGGAGCATTACATCATGCGGCAAATGTTTGGTGAATTTAGGATCTTCTCAGTTCTAGACCAGTGTATATAACAATTTAGAATGAACGAAAAAGTCATTACTACCAGTGATGTGGTCGGGTGGCTTCAGCCATCACTCCGGGGTGGTTGGCAGAAACACACCGCGTTTTAAGTGCGGAACACTTTAGCAGCCCGGCCTGTGCTTGTGTTCTTTCTATTTTTTTCACCTATTGTTTTTTTTGCTCTTTCTTCTACTTTCTATTTCTCGTTTTCTCTCTTTTTGCTATTTCTAAACGTGGTTTTTTCCTGCTTCACGCCAAGCAACCACAGCATGAGAAAAAAAAACAGAAAGCCAGGAAGAAATTGAAAGAAGAGGAAAAAAGTGAAATTAATTTAGACTAAAAATAGAAATAGTAAACAATAGATTAAAAGGGTGTAAGTAATAAATAGAATTAAAAGGACAAATAACTCGGAAAACATGAAAGGATGAGAAAACCGAAGAAAAACAAGGAAGGCTGTCCAGCTCCGCACTTAGTTCAAGCTTTGGAGCCTTGGTGCCAAGTTTTCTTAACTTTTTTGTTCGTGCTTCAGATGCTGTGCGCTTGATTGCCTGTGAGAGCGAACGCGTGGTATAACCTGTCTGATGTCTCATCGTAGGCTTCAGGGAGCTATGAAAGGGCCAGTTTACACCTACTTGAAAACTGAACTTGCTGTGCAAGTTGAAGGAAGAAAAAACGAGAACGGAGACAGGAAGGAGCGCTCTTTCCTGTCTCCCTTCTCGTTTTCCTTCAGCTTGCGCAGCAAATCGAGTTTTAAAGTATGAACCAACCAGTCTGCAGAGAAGTATGGCTCACACCTACTGTTTTGTTATACTGTTGTAGCAGCAGATAGAGAACAGTATTTTTTCGCACCACACTTCCGCTCATGCATCCGTATCAATCGAAATACACACGCACACACACAGAACTCAATGATGGTCCAGGCACTGCTTTTTCCAATGATATTTTCATAGTTATCTGCCGTAATTTTTATTACCTCGCTTTGTTTCATGGCATAGCGCAATAGTTTTCTTTAGAAACGAAACAGGAATCAATGGACCAGATGCATTGGCTTAATGAACACTTTGTGTCAGACCAAGGACGAATCGCGTTAATAAAACATAAAACTCTGCAGATCCCACGTACTTTGCGAATCAAAGTTATGCTAAGCGCGTCGAGAGAAGGTGACTGTGTTGTAATTTTCTTATTGAGCAACACGGTATCAAATGACGCTAACACGTGTAAAAATGTTGTACGCATAGATTTGTTAAAGAGTCGCGTTCTTACCTTTGCGTAACGATTATAACAGACACATGGGTATTAGCAACGCCAGAAGCGGTAAGCTGATATGTAAGCTTGTGTGACCCTGGACACATGCAGCTAAATGAGCATCAGTGAATGGTGCTTCGCTACAATTGTCGTTAACGCGACGTGACGGCTGTATGATAGTAGTACGTATGTACTGTATATAATACTAGGTAGCCAGCATTGCAACTACTATTGACGTTTCACGAACATTACGGTCTACTTAAAAATCAGTTCCGAGACCTGGCATGGCTCTGTGGTACAATTCTTGATGGTCACGCAGAATGCTTTGGTTCGATTCCTGCTGGGACGATCATATCTATTCTATGCGTTCTTTCAGTCAACGCTGTCGATGCCGGCTTTTAGGAGTGAAGCTCCTTAGGGTTGATAGAATTGGCGTCCATCACGCCCCACAAAACCCGAACCGAAACTGAACACCTGCACAAAACAACTAAAAAACGTGTAAACAACCGACTGTATGTGTAATCAACTGCATGAAAGCACAATACATTATTACCCAATTCGTCCGTCTGTCTGTCCGTGCATCCATCCTCTTGTCCGTGCGTCCGTCCTTAACAGTAGTAGACGACTTCAACGTGGACATCATGGACGTTAAGACCTATAGCGCTATAGCGTCGCCCACCTGTCGTCATTCACTTCGTGGAAATGCACTGATTTTTGTTAAAGCTCGCGAATGAAAATCACCAATGTCTGTTAGCGTGTTTGCTTGGTTGATATAAAGTGCCAATCACCTTCCATGCATTGCGCTTAACAATAGATGATCTTAATTAGGTTCTTCGTTTCTTGGGAAAGCTTGCCAGTGTCCTGTCTAACTACCCTGCCTCCAACTTCCACTGCACAGTCTGTAATGATACTCGTCAGATTATCATTCATTGTATCTACGCTAAGGTTGGTTTCCTCACTAAGAGCCGAGTACCTGTTCTGCAGCGACACTCTGAATTCCTGTACTTTCCCTCTCAATGCTAGCCTAATTAGAGGAACCTAATCAAGAAGCGTCAAATCATGAAAGTGTTAAGTACAACAGACAAAATAGAACTGGCAGAGCTTTCGAAGTTGATTAATAGACGTAAAGTATGCGATGTAAGAAGGTATAACATGGAGAGAATTGAACACGCTCTGAAAAACGGAGGAAGCGTCAAAGCAGTGAAGAGGAAACTTGGGATAGGCAAAAGTCGTATGTATGCACTAAGGGATAAAGAAGGCAAAATAAATACCAATATGGATAAGATAGTTAAAATAGCGGAGGAGTTTTGCAGAGATCTGTATAGTAGCCGAGACAACCACGACCTTAATACTATAAGAACTAGCAGTAACCCAGATGACACCCCACCAGTAATGATAGAAGTCAGAAAAGCTTTGGAGAGCATGCAAAGGGGCAAAGCTGCTGGTGAGCATCAGGTAACATCAGACCTGCTGAAAGATGGAGGACAGATTGTGTTAGAAAAACTAGCCACCCTGTTTACGAGGTGTCCCCTAACGGGAAGGGTACCAGAGTGTTGGAAGAACGCTAACATCATCTTAATACATAAGAAAGGAGATGACAAGGACTTGAAGAATTACAGGCCGATCAGGTTGCTCTCTGTAGTATACAAGCTATTTACAAAGGTAATTGCTAACAGAGTAAAGAAAACATTAGAATTCAATCAACCAAAGGAACAAGCAGGATTTCGAACAGGCTACTCAACAATTGACCACATTCATACTATCAATCAGGTAATAGAGAAATGCTCAGAGTATAACCAACCACTATACATAGCCTTCATAGATTACGAGAAGGCGTTTGATTCAGTAGAAATGTCAGCCGTCATGCAGACACTGCGGAATCAGGGCATAGATGAAGTATATATAAACATTCTGGAAGAAATCTACAGGGGATCAACTGCTACCATAGTGCTTCATAAATAAAGCAACAGAATACCAATCAAGAAGGGTGTAATGCAGGGGGACACAATCTCCTCAATGCTATTTACCGCGTGCTTACAGGAGGTTTTCAGAAGCCTAGAATGGGAACAGTTAGGGATAAGAGTTAATGGAGAATACCTTAGTAACTTGCGCTTCGCCGATGACATTGCATTGCTGAGTAACTCAGGGGACGAATTGCAACTAATGATTACGAAGTTAGACAAGGAGAGCAGAAAGTGGGTCTTAAAATTAATCTGCAGAAAACGAAAGTAATGTACAACAACCGCGGAAAGGAGCAGCGCTTCGAGATAGGTATTAGTGCACTTGAAGTTGTAAGAGACTATGTCTACTTAGGGCAGGTAATAACCGCAGAGCCTAACCGCAAGGTTGAAATAACAAGAAGAATAAGAATAGGGAGGAGCACATTCGACAAGCACTCTCAAATTATGACAGGTAGATTGCCACTATCCCTCAAGAGGAAGGTATATAACAGCTGTATCTTGCCGGTACTTAGCTACGGAGCAGAAACCTGGAGACTTACAAAGAGGGTTCAGCTTAAATTGAGGACGACGCAGCGAGCAATGGAAAGAAAAATGGTAGGTGTAACCTTAAGAGACAAGAAGAGAGCAGAGTGAATTAGGGGACAAACGGGGGTTAAGGATATCATAGTTGAAATAAAGAAGAGGAAATGGACATGGCCCTGGCATGTAGCACGTAGACAGGATAACCGCTGGTCATTAAGGGTAACTAACTGGATTGCCAGAGAAGGGGAGCGGGTTAGAGGGAGACTGAAGGTTAGGTGGGCAGATGAGGTTAAGAAGTTTGCGGGTATAAATTGGCAGCAGCAAGCACAGGACCTGGTTAACTGGCAGAACATGGGAGAGGCGTTTGTCCTGCAGTGGACGTAGTCAGGCTGATGATGATGATGATGATGATGATGATGATGATGATGATGATGATGATGATGATGATAGATGATCTTAACCCAACGTAACGGCTGTTTCTTTGAGGTACATATGTACTGATTCCCGCAGCCCGGAGGTTGGTTCCATGTCCCCAAGGTGTGTACCTTTCTTAGCTGTGCAGCGAGGTCAGCGCTTATAACAGAATAATCGGCACCCGTATCTACCAGAGCGGTCAGCGGGTGGTTGTCGACAAGGACAGAGATACGAGCAGAGACCCGTTTGTCGTCGATGGCACACGTCGGTGAAAGAATGTCGTCGGATGTCGGCAGACAAATCGGGGGAGGGTCTTGTAACGGTCGATCAACAGCGGCCTCACCCCCAGAGGTCGCTGTTCTTAGTTTCCCCGGCGCGGGCTTGTGGATCTAGGCGATCTTCCTGCAAGGACGTCCGCAAAGGTCGATTGTTGGCGAGGTGACTTGGAACGCCGTGGAGATGGTGAGCGAGATTGGCGACGCGGAATGGTTGAGGATCGTTGGCTTGCCAAGTATTCGGCGATAGCACGGGGCCGCTAACCATTTCTGGGTCGACGAGCATCCGGACGAAAGCCAGGAAGACCCATGTGTCTGTAGGCGCACTCACGGTAGATGTGACCTGGTTCACCACAGTGATAACATAGAGGCCGGTTGTCGGGAGCACGCCATACACTGGATTTCCGTGTAAGGGGTGGGTTGCCGTACTGCGGTGGTGCCGAGTAGAACGACGGTGCCGTCTGCAAGGTGGACGGACGGGACGGATAGCCAACAGCCGGTGCAGGAGTACGTAGTGCTTCCGCGTACGTTAATAGCGAAGCTTCGGCTGGACGCGGGGCCGTCATGGGTTGGACTTCGGCTGCACGCAGAGTCGTCATGGGGTGCACCAGCTGCCGGACCTCTTCGCGAACGACATCCGTTAGAGCAGCAACAAGGGGCGGAGAAAACACCACGTGCAGCTTTTGCAGCTTCTCGCGCACAATACTGCGCACGAGCTCCGTCAGGTCTTTTACAGTCGTGACGCCAGGTGTTGGCAGGGCCGACGACACTGATGAAAGACTGCCAGGATGCTCATACTGGTACGAACGCTGCCTTAGCATTCTCTCCATTGTCGTGGCTTCGCGGAGCAAATCCCCTACAGTGCTGGGAGGGTTTCGCACTAGTCCCGTGAACAGCTGCTCTTTCACTCCCCGCATTAGGAGGCGCACCTTCTTCTCTTCCGTCATTGAGGAGTCGGCTCGCCTGAACAGCCGCGGCATGTCCTCAACGAACATGGCAACACTCTCGTTCGGACGCTGGTTTCGGGAATTGAGGAGCCGTTCCGCTTGCTCCTTTCGGTCAGAGCTTCGGAAGGTATTTCGCAACGGGTTGCAAAACTCTGGCCAGGTTGTCATAGTGGCTTCATGGTTTTCGAACCAAGTGCGCGCAGAGTCCTCGAGATAAAAGTAGACATACAGAAGCTTTCGCTGCTCGTTCCACTCGTTGACGCTGCCGCAACGGTTGTAGTCGTCAAGCCAGCCGTCAACGTCCTCGTAAGGGTCACCGTGGAGCGGCTTCGGAGTTCGCAGGACGTTGAAGAACCATGGAGGAGGCAGCGTTGATGTTTCTTGGGTTTGCGTTCCCGCACTAGCCATAGTACTGCCGAGTTGTGGAAATGGTCCGAATTCAGGAGGTAGGCCTAGTTGTCGCCTGCTACGCCGTAGGTCAGCGGGTTCTTCCAAGTCGCGACTAGTGTCAGGACCTCGCTGCTGATTGCAGTGCATACAACACTACCCAGCACCTCCACCAGAAAATGTCACGTGATCACAGAACGACCACAACGTCTGTTCACAGGAGCAGCACTGGACGTCGAGCCGAACCGAACGTTAGAGCACAAGCACACCAACCGTCCTCTTCTTCTTTCACACCATGGCACATACTCGCATTGGCATGGCTAAACCTCGTTCCGTGCCTGTGGCATTACCACAGATTGGATAGCCATCACTGCATCCCCAATTCACGCTTTACGAACATTACGGTCTATTTGAAAAGAAGTTTCGAGTCCTGGCATGGTTCTGTGACAGAACACTTGATATCCATGCTGAATGGTGGGGTTCGATTCCTGCTTGTAGATAGACACTTTTTTATTTACATTCGTTGGTTCCACGCTGCCTATGTCAGCTTTTTTTTAACGCTCACGCGTGAAAATTACCCATGCGTGTTCTCGACATTTCTGGGTAGCACGAAGTGTTAGCTACCCGTGGCGCATACCCACATACCAGTGGCACATACCCGCCTGCGAGTATGTGTCACTGTCTGGAGTAGAGTGTTTTCTTCGAAGTTGATATCCTGCATAAAACAATAGCCCGAAGTGTGATATACCGAATAATATGATATCAGGGTCGTGCCATTATTCATCTCATGGCCAGCGAGTCATATTCGTCGAACCATGTTACCCACCCATGCTATTTGTGATTTACCCAGACTTTAAGGGGTGATCATGAGAGCACCCAGACGTAGGCGGCTATAGATATATCTATCTATCTACGTAGATAGACCCCAAAAGTGCTTGGAGCTCGCAAAGAAATGCTTCGCAATTAAAATATCTGGGGCACTTTAGTGTGCCATAACGACAAGTAAGTATTTAGGGTGATATATTACGAGATGTCCAGTGAATGTTAGAAAGATCTAATTATTTAGCTTCATTTGTGTATGCCAAAAGATCAGTGCAGCCAGAAAGGTCTGTCTGGGTGAACCTTATTGTGCAGTTGAACTACTAGAGAAAAACGATGTTATGATTAAGTGTGAACATTCGATGAATGTTACATTCGAAAGAACTGCGACGTGGAAGCCCCAGCTTTTGTCGATGCCAGTGGCCGGCGCGAACTTCGCACTGAATCATGCGTCATCGTGAGCTCCTTCATGACGTAATTTTTGTCGACGCGGACTCATCAAGTGTGAGGCCTACGGGACGTCTTTATGTTTTTCTATAGTAGAGTACCTTGTACTCTAAACTGTCAACAACTTTTTCTAAACACTGAACTGTTATCTTCGTTCAGGCAACAGGCTGTCTTAACTTTAATTTTGTACGGCTGCTGTTATGGTTGTGCCCTCTTCCCGAATAAACACCAGCAGCCAGCGTTTCCTAAATGGTTGAGGTGTTGCAGAGGTCATTGATAATAGTATCGTTTCTGGTAAATATGTGAACGAGCTGCAGCAAAACAAGAGGAAAATAACAGTGCTACACAGTACAGCGATGGACCATTGCCATTAATTTCTGCGCGTTTTGTAGTTACGTTCGTTTTCTTTCCACCGAATAGCAATAGACGTATCAAGCGGACAGGTTAGTGGCGATCAGGTTACACGCTTCGAGCAACGTACTCAATCGAAGTGGCCGTGAATGATACGACGTTTCATGGAATAAAATGGTTTGTTTTCTTTGCTCTGCCAAACACATTACCGATGACACAAGTGCAGAATGAGGGGACCACTGAGAGAAATGATGACAAAGAAAAAGAAAAAAAAGAGACTGAATGAAAAGAAATTGTAGATGTTGAACGAAGCCATCGGGGAAAGATGTAGTGGGATACTTTTTTTGCCGACATCGGGACCTGTACGCAGAGTCAAAGGTTGAAACAAACGAAAAGCATTAGCCGGCCTCCCAACAAAAGATGACGAAGTTGCCGCAATTTGTATACTTCAGATCCATGCACCAGCCCAAAAACTCACGCCCAATCAATTTCTCTCCTCCCTCTTCCTACAGCTCTGGCACAACACGCTCGAAGAAAGCACGCAGCAGAGAGTCGTGCGTGACATTACAAACAATGGCAGGGATTGGGCACTGTAAAAAAAAATCCTGGCTCGGAGCGTTAAAAACGAGGTACTCTGGCGGGACCAACGGTTGCAATCTTTTCAAATTAATGGGTCTGGAGTTACAAGCTTTCCTCCCCGAAGGGCCCCTCGCAGTCAACGGCTGGCGGCCCTCCATTGAACACTCGCGTCTTTAACTGCAGGCGAGCAGCGAAAGCTACACCCCCGCACCCTGCCACAACGGGCTACAAACGATAACAGTGAACCACAGATGGCTTCGGAGCCCCGCGACTTTTCGAATCAAAATCCCTGCTATTAAACTCGAAAACCTCCTCAATCTCACTCACCCCCGCTTTCGTCTGTCTTCCGATCATTCCCTCAGCCTCGTGCTTTCGGCTCTTTGCGACTGCTTGAATTCAAGCAAGCGGGTTCCATTGCCATCTGTCGTCTCGAAATCGCACTGCATCTCGACGCTCTCGCCTCCTCCTGCGGCGGCATTCTCTCTTTCTACAGAGAAGAGCGCTTGTCCCGCGCGCGCATACAGCGTACGGCGCCGACGCTGCACCGCTGGCCCGAAACGCTAGTCGAGCAATTAGTCAGGCGGAGTGAACGGTCGCTGCCCACCCCCACTTCCGCGAGCCTCCAACAACGACCCATGCGCGCGTATCTGCCACGCTCCGTGAAAAGGGCCACTGCTCTGAGGGAGGAAAGATGGCCTTAATCAATGCTCGTGCGTGCCGGCGCTGTCACCTCGGAGGGTGCCGGCGTCGCTTAGGCACTTCAAGAGCCGCGTTGTCATTAAGTAACCAAGGGGCTTTCCTCTAATGACGCGTATCACCGCTGTTTCCTTTCGAGAGCGGCGGCGACTGCAGTCGGTTCGTGGGAGCCCGACCAAGAAGAGGTGGCCGACTCGCGCCGAGGCATCGCCGTCCAAGTGTCGCGTTTTCGGCGCCTTTTCCCGTAAAGAACTGGATTCGAGAACTGGCCTGAAAATGAGGAGGCGAGAGGATAGCGAGATCGGGGTCAGAAAAGGGGGAGGGTAGTCGAGCCGTTGTAATTGAATTTCTGATTACAAGGCGGCACGAACACCCCCCGACCAGATGGGTCTCCCCCGTAACACAGGGAAGGAGAACGTCACGGTCGTAATGAACACCGTTGTTCTTTGCCACCCCCTCCCCTTTTTCCACTCTTTCCTTTTTACTCTGGTGTACCCGAGGCGAATTCTACGCTAGCTAGACGATGCTGCCACTCGGCGACAAAAATTGTCTCCGACTGCGCGTTTCGTTCTTGTAAGACCCCAGCTGCGCACTCGCAAGAAGCAAAATAACACTCTCACATTTTACGTACAAAACGATAGGTGCCCTTGTCGCTAGTACGAAAGACGGAATGAAAGAAATCTGTGCCACTTTGTATCAGCTCAAGTTTTCTTGTAACGGTTGAAAAAAAAGCAAGTGAAAGAGAGAGAGATATGAAAAGAGGATACCCTGATTTTATTATAATTTCGTCCTTGCGTGGGGTGAAAAAATCTCCGTCTTTTTTTTTCTTCCGTTACTGGTAGCAGGTGAGCTAATTCTGTGAGCCCGCACATTAAATTTAAAAGCAATGGCCACAGCATTTTAGAAAATGGTGACCTATCGCATGTAGATGCTTCAAATAATATTGCCTTATGATTGCATTTGTAGCTTTTTCGTTGTACTTATAGAAATATTTTAACTTTTGGCTTTTTTACAAATAGTTACGAATGATTGTCGGTTGTCGTATTTCTTTTGATTTCTTTGTAGACTACGCGTAAATACTTAAGAATGTGCGCGCAGAAATTGTCCACATAGAATGATGTTCAAAAACATCGTCCATTTCTGTGGAGGTGGCAATATTACACGACTGGCGCACGCGAAGTTTCCGCCTCTTGAACGTTTAGAAATGTATTGCTGCATGAAGAAGTGGCAATATTTTTACGTCGTCTTTTGAAGCATACTCGAAGCCCACCACGTTACTAGATGGGGGCTTACTGTATAAGAGCAAGCAGGAAGCTTGAAATATTCTGAGGGAAATTCGACTACATCACGCCGCATGACTCATTAGAACACCAGCTCCCACAGTTATCCATAATTGGGCCTTTGCATGTATGATTTCTGCCGAATATAGCATGGCGCTAGGTTTAATTTTTTTTTTGCAATGTTCACCACGTATATTAACGATTGATTCGAAAAATTGTGATCCACTGCATTCTGTGACGATAACTACGTCTCCTCTAAAAGCTTTGATGGACAATACTACTTTTCAGAGCTCATCCTCAACTTCGGCGCTCACTCGAATGTGGTAATGCGTAAAAGAATTTTCTCCTGAGGGCACCTTTAGGGGCGAAGCGCCTTAGGGTGTGGGTTATTCCCTCCTCTGTAGTAGTAGTCAAACAAAACGAAGAGACAGATGAGGAGGAAGAACAGGAAGTAGAACATTATTTGAAGTGAAGGGGTAGAATAAGGGGAGCTCGGGAGCATGTAAAATGGCCAAGGAAATTACTCGTGCAGACTAACACGCGTCTTCTTGCCTTCTTGTCATCCTCGCCTTCTGAGCCCGCGCGCCACGCTCAGTGGTATGAAAGCAGAGAGAAAGCGCTTAATGCACGCGACAAATCCCTGTATCTGGATGAATTAGAAAAAAAAAATTGTGGCAGTCGATTTGTAAGGTAAGAGGCTTTTTTATTAAGGCCTTTTGGGGATCAATTAGAAAAGTGTTCCCACATTAAAAATGTTGGACGCCTCTAAGAATGCGACAAACACGGGTGATGCACGCAGTGACTTTTAATTAAATAGGACAGCATGTCATGTAATGTCTAAACCAGCGGGCTTCAATCCTCGAAGAGATGTCCGCCTAGGTGCATCAGTGGCTGGGGTTCTCGGCTGCGAAGCCGATGGTTGCGTGTTAGATCCCGGCCGTGGTGGTGAAATTTCTAAAGAGGAGAAAATGGAAAGGCCCATGTACCGTGCAATGTCAATTCAGGTTAATGAACACCAGATGTTCGAAATTTCTGGAGCCCTCCACTACTGCGTCCCTCATAATCATATCGTGGTTTCGGAATGAAAAACCCTACATAATATTAGTATTATTCTCAAAAGCGGAAGTTTTTCGCACTACTTTTGAGGTATTAGACTGGCAAGTCGTGATGGATGTGTGCGTATCTACGAGTTTCAAATTTCCAAAATCATGCGAGAAAAAAAAAGTCACCTTGATATGTGAGAGTGCACAGTGTCCCCATTGACGCACGTGCGCGAATCTGCCGATATGTCGCGATGCGCATGATTGAAATATTTTATCACATCGCACCCATATAGAGCTGGAGGCTTTTTATGTGTGACGTAGCTTTGGTACTCACTATTTTCCGGAGTGAGAGTGTGTCTGACAACATGGTATTGACGGTGGCTTGAGAAATAAGACGACCGTGATTGACTTCGACTCTGATCCACACGTGTTCGTTGAATGTGTATACCTAAAATGCATAAAATACAAGTATGCCTGGAATAGTTCATGTACAAGACTGATATCGACGTCTGCCGAAATAAAAAGATGGACCGTGAGGGACCAAGTTTCAGTCTCCTAACTACTGCCGCAGTATTTCTCCTTTTCTTTCAGACCTGATCACATAACATAGGCATAACTTTAGGTGGAACCTGAAAATTTAGAAGAGAATCCGGATTTCACCCTTTTGCTTAAATTTACAAATCGATTTTTTTTGTGATGCGCAGAAAAAGAAGAAAAAAAAACAACTACCTAAGCGAAATACCAGCTCCTCTCAACCATCTCATGCCACAGCATAAAAGCATAATAAAGTAGTTAAATGAAGTCTTACAGTTCACTCCTCTTTTCCACTATTGCGATCACAGCAAACGCGGCTTAACAAAGTTATTTCGTTGTACAGGTATGTAACAGTGCCTTTCGCTGACACGATTCGAATCAATATTTGTGTGTTTGTTTTGCACGCAATCACAGATATATATTTCATCTTGGTTAGTATAAATAATGAACGCAAACAGTGAAAGATATAAATGGCAACAGAAGACGCAGAAACAGCTCTACCTACTATAAACATCACAATCAGTAGCTACGCCTTGAATTCGAAGCGACTTATACACAAACAAGAAATCTTCTCGCCATTTAAATGAGTATTTCTTTCACTTCAAATCTATTTTATCGCATCTTATTTGTTTCGCGAAAGTAGGGCAGTTCGTTCAGCAGGCGCGTATTGAATTCTAGGTGCCGACAAAATCTTCAGCTTGATTGTAGAGGCGAAACAACTTCACCTTGTTATGGCCTTGGGGGGGTTGCGACAGTGGCTTTGTTTGCCGACGTTCGTCAACATAATTTTCCGCGAAAAACTGGACGAAGCAAAGGCCAGGCCAAGCTGATCGATGTCTCCGGAAGAATTCGAAACGTCCGGAAGAGCTCCCTGCGAAATAAAGCAGCCATTTGGACTGCTTGCTTGCGGTGTCGTTTGGTAGCCATTTTAACTATACTCGGTGGCAACTTATCTTGGCAATGGAAAAGCTTCGTGGCTACGAAGGTGGGGTACCCTGATATCCGTGTTACTGCGCAAACAGCCCAGTAGCTTGCAGCCAATTTTGATTCCATTTCTGGTTGTGCTTGCCCTTGACCTTTATCGACAATCTTGAAAAGCGGCTGTTCATTCCAGCGCACAAGTTGCCGATAACTTGCTTGCTCGGTTTTTGCAATCACTTTCCGTTACATTTTCAGCATTATTTCTCAGAGAACAAAACGAAGAGTTTGAGGTGGCACATGTTGCAGCCGGCATCGGGGACACCATGCACTGTGAGAACAGACGGGGAGAAAACGTGGCGCTGTAGAAAAAAATTCAAGGGGTAGGAAATTCTGTTTCTACATTTTTACACGCTTTGAACATTTTTTCCCAGTGGATTCTTACACTTGTTTTAATTTGATAATAAACGAAGCTTTATTGTTTCAATTTAGGTTAGTCTTAAACTAGAGAAATAACCCGCCGCGGTGGTCTAGTGGTTAAGGTATCTTGAATGGTATCTGCATTATGCAAACGCCGATAAAAGACATTCTCGTTCACCAGTAATAGGCCTTTACATCACATCTCAACGCCCGCCGCGATGACCTAGTAGTTTTGGCGCTGGACTGCTGGTCTGAAGGTCATGGAATCAAAGCCCGACTGCGCAGGCCGCGTTTTCATATGCTTGAGTCGCATTTACTTATAGTTAGCTGAACCTCATGGTAAAAAGTACCCATGGCCCTCTGTTGCCATGCCTCTCATAGTGACGTCGCTGTTTTGGGACGAAAAACCACAACAGTAATTATTACGTACTGGCAAGTATTACTCCAATCTGGATTGATTCAGTGGTTGCTCACAGTAAGCGTTGTAGCAAATAAAATGTGTTTGAAAAGGGAAATCAGAAACTCTCCATAAAATTCTGCCTTAGCTACGAACTTCAAGTTACGGTCGGGAAGAAAGTCGCGGCGGCTTATAGGTCATATCGTTCACCCCTTCGCTTCTTCAGAAAGATGATAGTGAATGCTAACATAAACACGCTTGCTAGGTTCAGTATCAGCCTGACAAGTGATGCTTGTTGTAATACCATACGAATGGTACGATCTTGTTTTACATGAACATAAAAAATAAGTACCACGACAGCACGCATTGATAGCAGTGGCACACGCCACACGAATCTATAATTTTGCTCACCCCTTAGTAGGCCAAACTAGTAGACATCTTGCACTGGATTGAATATAAATATTATAGGCTACACTAAAGGTAATATGTAAACTGTGACTGATGAACGGTTTATATGAGAACGCTGCGCAGTCATAACACTGAGAGATAACCACGACAATATATTAACGCTGTTTCTTATCGAAATTGTTGGTGTTAAACGTCTGAAAACGTTATGATTATGAGAAGCGCTGCATGAGAAGACTCCGGAAATTACGACTAGCTAGAGTTCTTTAACGTGCCTCCAAATCTAAGCACACGCCAGGCTTCATGTATTTTCGCCTTCATTGAAAATGCGGCTGCTGTGGCCGGGATTCCATCCCGCGATCTGCGGTTCAGCAGCCGAGTGCCTCAGTCAGTAGAAGGCCATGGTGTGTGGCTTACAACATTTCACGTGCGTAAAGAGCGGTGTTTCTTCGTTATCCTGTCTAAGTGGCTACTTGTTTAAGCCTCCTATGGTGCGCTCGTTCATATTTCAATACAATATCTTGCACGAGGGCTCGTTTTATGTTTGCGCTTCTAGAACCACAAAGCCCGACAAGTACGACACTTCATTAAAATATCAGGGTTAGTTTTCCTGGAAAGCTCAATTTCTGTACGATCACATCTCCACGTGCACATTAAAGTCGCATGTATTCGGTAGGGGTGTGCGTCACTTCGTATATATGCCCGAGTGTCCTAAAGCAAACTCTCGTCGAATAGCTGTGACAACATGTGCAGGAAGCGAACACGACATTTGAAGGGGTACTATTGCCCTATTTTTTTATCTCTTAAAGAAAGACTGGCCAAGCATTGTAATATATGAAACAAAAAGGTCGCTATAGAAAAAGCATGCTGCGTTGCCATAGTATCAATCGATACTTCAAGCAAGACATTACATTATACCTACATTGTACGTTATAAGGGGGAGTGCTGGGGAAGCTATTGGAGGGCACCATCAGCTGTGGCTTTTTTGTGCCCCTCATGATAACGTCTCAAGTTCACCTTACGTTCGTCACTGATACGTGTCCTTAATATTGTTTCCGCTTCAACGCTACTGTCATCGCCCAGTCAACAAAATCAATTTGGTGGGACGCACATTTAAGGTTCTTGCCAAAGTTCAATGACACGAAGCCTCATTTACGACGAGATAAACGAAAAAGCTTTCCGTAGCCTGCATAACGAGTCCCCGGAAACCCTAGATGCTCGAGTCAATCACGGCGTGGTGCGGTGCTTGACTTGGGGCGTCCCCGGGTTGTCGTCCCGGCGTAAAGCGTGCAGCTCGGAACACGGTGGCTCTCACGAGCGCCAGTCCCAGATTCGGTTACCGCCGAGGCGCTCCCTCGGTTCACGTGCCTGGCAGCGCACGACAACGAGCCAACAAGCAATCGGAAGGCAAGCAAGAGAAACGATGCTAGGAAACGAAACACAGAAGAGGTCAGAGATAGTAAATTAAACATTTAAAAAACGATGAAGAACGAGAGAGAGAGAGAGAAAGGAAAGGAGAAGTGAACGTGCGCAGTGTTGGGGCATTGCCGTAGTCCCTCGCTTGTGACCTGGCTTTTGTCAAGCGCCTAAACAGCAGGCTTCTCCCCGTGACAGCCGTGAGAGCGGGAAAACGTTAACGCGCAGGGCTAGAAGAGGGCGCTGCTCGCGCTGTGCTCGAAAGTGAAACAAGGGGAAGATTCAATTAGGTAGGCTTTAATGGAATAAAAGTTTTGCGTTTCGCCCTATCAATTTCTCGCACTCCGCAGTAACCCCGACCGACCCACGCGCCCGGCCTTTCGTGATCCCCGCCATTGTTCCCCTTCGACTTCACTCCCTCTTCTCGATATCTTCCCTACACCGGGTTTGAAACAAAAGGTCTGCGCGATTATGAGGGAGCAGCGAGCATTTTTATCCGAATCGTTCCTTGCTTTTTTCTTCTTTTTTTTGCGCCACAATTTGGCAGCCTTCGTTTGCCGACAACTTCTACGGCGTCACTCTTGCAGCTCTGGAGACGCGCACAAAGATATCCCCCGGCCGTTCTACGAAAGAAAAGCAGGGCATGTCTTAATGCCGCAATTACAAACACCGCGAAAGAAGAAAGAATGAGCGTTGAATACCGGTGCAGATGAAAGCATGTAATGCATGCCATAATTTTTTTTCTCGTCTTATTTTGCGGTTACTAATCCAAGGAAGTTTGCAGGAATTAGTAGGAATAAAATTGTAAAGACGTGTAACGCAGACGTGTGGCGAGCGGTTGTTCAATCACTGCACTGAAGCAAAGAAAAGCTGGGTCGGGTTCAGTGTTTAATGGAAGCGTAACTTGGTTAACACCAACGTGGTCTGCAACGCGCTCCCCAAGAAGTAGCCATAAATGAATTTCTGCTCGTGGAGGAAAGTCGTGTCTTGTCTGCATGGCATGAAGCGAGTCAAATATAATGTGAACAGAAGCTGCAGGTTTCTTACTTTGACTGAAGCTTCGTTTTGAGTTTTTCTTTGGGTCTATTGAGCATTATTTAGTCCGCCTTGATGCTCACTAAGAAACGTTATAAGGTTTTGTAATTAGTTTCCAGACCAGCCTGGCTCCGTTTCAGAAGCATGCTCGAAAAACCTCCTTTTTGCTTACTGTAATAATGGTGCTCGCTTATTGAATAAGTGGGAACCTTTAGGAAATCATGCTTCATCCATTTTGAGAAGCATGGCGGCTTTAGCAGTTGGGGGAGAGGGCGGGGGTGGAGATGAAGGAGGCCTTGTTTTGTCTTTTTAGCTTTTTCTTTCATCCTTGTTAAAATGAAAATGAAATGAGCGTGAAGGTTCTGTCCTGTCACTTTAAATCTATTGCAGTAAGCATTCGAAGTCTGAGTTCTCAGATGATATGATTGCAGTCCGATGGATACCATGAACTATGGTTGAGTGGTTTTTGTTCAGTATATGAGTAAAGGCATACCAATGAGTCACCGTAGCATTCTCGAAACATAGCGCAAGAAAACATTAGAATCTGATGGGTTTTTTATTTATTTATTTATTCACTATATTTTCCCCTCAAGGTACAAGGTACATTAAAGAGAGGGACCATCATATATGCATATATAATAGTGAAAATATATTGAACTTCACAAGTATTACACAGCATATAACCTAAAAAGAACGTAAGTACAATAATACAGACAGTAAATATACAAAGTGCTTCGCAGTAGAACAAAACAGAAAATTTCGCAAAGGCTAAATGTAGGTGTTCAATTAGTTAAGAAGTAATTTTTAAAATGTATGGAAACGCTTTTCATAGATCCAGGAAGCTGATTTCATTCCCTAGAAGTCATCGGCAAAAATGACAATGAATGGGAAATTGTGTTATTCTTGGGCACCGGAACCTTCTTACGATGGTCGAGACGCGCTGATATGAAAGATGTGGCATGAGGAGTAGCCGGCGCCACGGATTGGCACCAACCTCTCCTTACACACATTGAATTAAAAAAAAAAGATGTGGCTTGTATCGACTGTGAAGATACGTTGAAAATTTGTCGAAAATATATTTCCCCACATTTATCTCATCTTCTTTGCTATTCACCCGAAAATTCGAATATAGACAACGCAGAGAGAAAAAGGATAATCTGAATCGCTCAAACAATTTCACTCTGTGTGCAGGAGGCACGGTGTTTAGAGCTGATGGGTTGTCTTGTTGAGCGAAATAAGTTCCTGTTACAATTTTAATATTTATTTGCCGCACCTTACGACGATGACAAAATAAATTGCGAATGGAGGAGCGAACCCTGGCAGCTGAGTCGTTCTCGAGAGAGTCGGCGCCCAAATCCTCCTGGCTTTGCCCTAATGTTAATAAAGTTCGCTTATTCAGCTTGTTTACTCACGTAGGCAGAGATTAGGCGCACGAGAAATCAAGATGTACAATTGATTAAAAGATGAAATTTAAATGTAATAGATACTGAAATTCCTTGGTTAAAATTCTTAAGATCAACAGACTTGCACGAGCGCCTGTAGACTCTTAACGATACCATATACTGCACAAGACTGCCGCTCTGCATGGCGACGTTATGTGTGCACGTGTACACTTCCCCTCTCTTTTTCTATTTATTTACTTTTTTTTCAGCATCCCTCATCCATTACCCCTGTGCAGGGTAGCATATCAGTTATGCTAAACTGGTTAACATTCCTGCATCTCCTCTCTTTCGTCTTCCTTACATTGAATAGATTGGCATTTAAGCTGATACCTCGTTGTCCTTCAGTTTAGTTGATCTCGTAAGCATGTTTATCAGCTATCGAGGGGCCAACCAATTATGACGCCATAACTTGAATGCCATTTGAACGATGAAGGTTTTAACTCACCGTTGGCCTGTTCATGATTACAGTTTCATCGGTGAAAGGCACCTGGCTGAATATCACCAAGGTTTCCCGCCTGCACATGAGTGCCTACCTGTGCATCGCATCCAACGGTGTGCTGCCCTCGGTCAGCAAGCGGATCATCCTTGAAGTCAGCTGTGAGTACGGCACCAGCTCCCTGCTCTCTTCTTGCCGCGTTTTCAGTTATGGTGCTAAACTACTACTCGTGAACTGTGGGCGAATTCCGTATATTAAACGCCAAGCGAGCGTACAGAAAAGAAGATGGAAATTAGAAGCCACATTAGAGATGACAGCTTGTGAGGGAAGACAGCGACCGGCTAAAAACATGCAACAAAGAAATTAAAACGTTCGTTCAATTGTCAATATCACTACAGCCATCGTAACGAGTGGAATTGTATTCGTTAAAAGAGCAGCAAGAGAAGTGTCGATCTAGTTAAGATACAGAGAAATCGCTATTTTTACCACCATTAGATGAATCCCTGTCTGGGCAAGACGAAAAAAAGGCGAGGAGGGATCAACTACTTCCTGACTTATCGTGACTCTTCTGTGATTTACCTAGGCATGCGAGGAGATAATTTCAGCCATGGATAACGTAAATGCATTTTTTCTGTACGCTTGGCGCCTGAGTGTATAACACGTAATAGCAAAAGAAAAACAATATAAGGACAGAAGTGTTTTTCTGCCTTCTTCGACCTTTGACGACACTGATTCCCACTTCATCCTCTTTCGTGTAAATTCGCTTTATCTCTTCCTAAGGATAAGAAGCAGGCATTGGAAAGAGCAATTAAATGGTTCAAAACAAGTTGACAAAGGTATGTTTTGTGCAAGCTCAACGTCGATAAGCGACTGAACAGAGAAAGGAAGAAAATTAAAAGCATACAAGTTTAGCCAGTGGCTAATTGTTGAGTAGGTATTGCTTTTTCAATCGTTGAAAATGTATTTTCTCGCATTTATCCCATCTTCTGAGTTCCTTACGCGAAAATTCGAGTACAGATAACGCAAGGAGAAAAAGGGTAATCTGAATCGCTGAAACGATTTCGCAGTGTGTGCAGAAGACGCGGCGTTTGAAGCTGATGGGTTGTCTCCTTGAGCGAGATAAGTTTGTGTTTAATTTTACAATTTGTTTTTGTTTGCCGCACTTTACAACTCCAACAAAATAAATTGCGAATGGACGAGCGAAGCCTGGCAGCTGAGTCGTTCCCGAGTGAGTCGGCACCCAAATCCCCTGGCTTTACCGTTCGCAGGCTGAGCGTCGTAGGAATCGAGATAAGCCTTAGCGCGCATCCCCAACGAGAATAAAGATTTTAAGCACGTCTTGATATCCCGCTCGGTTGCTTTTTTATGTCTTTACGTAAACGTTTCGCGCATGCCCATTTCGTTCAAGGGCAACAAAAAAAAAACGTTCACAAAATCTTATAGGAGCGTCGAAAAACGACGCTTTCGTAGAGACGTAAACCCAGCTGCTATAGAGAGTGCCCGAAAACGTGACATGAAAAGACGAAAGGGTTATTGTCGTTTTCCTTCAGTTGAAATTCTACTTTATTTATTTTTTAATTTCTACTGGGTGCTCTGGTGCTTCAGCAATGCGCTTGCTAATGACTGAGAGCATTTCTATGGCGAGGCACGGTATAACTCACGTTTTAGGGCTGGCTTACCGAGTTTCAAACTCGCCATGAACTCGGGAAGGTCATAAATACAAAACGTTCATTGATGTGCTAATATTTAGTCGTATACACCTAATAATAGTGATAGAAGTCGAAGCGCTGTTGATTTTAACCGTAGTGGACCCCCTGTGCCTGATGAACGCGTTGATAATGAATTCGTTTGTCGAGATCGCCATTGTGGGCGGCCGCAGCAACATCTGGTTCAAGTTCCTCTCGCTAAAAACTTCTTTTTTCTTTTTCGCTGTGTGCGCGCCCTGTTGTGGCTGATAGAAGCCCTGTTTAACCTGCGGTATTCATAGCATCAGGCGTGGCAGGAAAACAGCATCCGGTATCGGTACACAGTTGTAAAGTATAAGAAAGAAATATGCACATATTACCTATCTTTTTTTCTGCTTAGCTCAGTGTTGAATTGTGACCATTTGGCATGGTGGGGATAGGTACGATGCTGTGAGGCACACAGACTTCTGGGAATACAGAAGCTGTGCTAAGATGCAATTAGTCACGTTATTTTCACGAATGCTTCTTTTTTGTGAAAGTGAGTAGCCGACTCGAACATCTCCCATGCAATCATATAACATCTGTGCGTTCTAACGCGTCTGATAGCACGATAACTGGAAGCTACGTTAGAAATGTCACAGTTATCAGGCACGCATATTTAAGGGTCTATTACATCCAAAGCTAGCAGTGAAAGAATATGTCCTTTTACCTTTCAGCCTTTGGTGTATGAAGTTTAACTCCATATCTATGTATTTTGTGTACGACAAACTTTATCCTGAATAACTTTGTACATATTGAACTAAAATGCACAACACTCTGGTTTCACATGTAACAAAGCTGTATTCAGAGGCACCAACTCTCTTTTTTTTTGTTCTGAGTTTTGCGCGCGCTAAAAAAAGTTGCATAATGGGCACCACTAGCTCACTCTTGCTAATAAAATTGGCCTTTTTTGTGCATAGCGTTGTATTGTCAGCGGGGCGTAATAAACACAGCGGTACTTATAAACGCTTATGTATGCCTTTGTAGTATAAAGAAACACACCACAGATATGGTGTGTTGATGTGTCTCAGATATGCGCAATAATTGATTTCAAATCACAATACGCACAAGTATTAACGCAGAAACCAGAGCAATACTGGTTGGCACTGCGGATGGGATTTAACTTTAGGCGTTTCGGGTGACGCACAGACAAGTCGACAGGCAGACAGACAGACAGACCAAAATTTTTGCGTTGAAGTATACCAATAATAGGGCGTGGTTTTAGAGCATGTGGTGATAGAGCATGACTGACTAGTAAAGCCCCATTTTTGTTTTGTAAAAATGAAAACTCGGCATTGCAGTTGCTTCAAATAAGGCAACGAGGGTTCATTACAGTCAAAAGCTGTAAAGCTTGCCATCAGGGTCAGCCATACAATATGCAAATTGATTAATGCATCATTCTCTTTTACCATTTTGTACATAAGGAATTTATGGTACTTACTCGCGTAATTTTTGCCCTCGCATAGTTTGCGCACCCGTAATATTTAGCCAGTCTTACTTTTTATACGCTCCCGCATACGCTCCCGTAGCATACGCTCATACGCCCCCGCATACGTTCCCGCAGCATAGATCCCGCATGCTTGCAATTCTATGGTGATGACCTCCTAAGGTTGTTGATGCTGAGGTTTATCTTCTGTCATGTTGCCCTAAAACTACATCGAATGTTCAAGGTAAGTGTCTTTGTGTATCACCTACTGACATTTCAGGAAATAGTGTTTTTTTAATATATATACCAAAGCTTGAAAAGTGTTAGTTATACATAAGCTTACTCACAGTTGTTTTGTGTCATGTAGCATTGCTAATATGTATATTTATTATTGCACAGAAGTCCTGAATGGACTGCTGCTTGTTTATGTTTAACTATACCTTTAGAGGAAGCAGCGATGACGTAGTGGTTAGAGCATCCACCTCGCATGCAAAAGGTCCGTGGTTCAAACCCCGGTGCCACGCTGTTCCCAACCGGATAAAAAAAAACCGCGTGGTGATGGGACTGCATTACGAGGCCTGGGGTGCGGCCTCACCGGTAACCACCGCCGGGAACGCACTCCCTCACCAGAGAAGGATTGGCCACCCTGGTGCAGTATCTGGCCACTACCTCCCACATGCATACGTCAAATAACTCACGGCCCTCAGTCGCCAGCAGCTGCGAAGCAACTGACCACGGCGGCGGCCAGATCTGCAACGCAGCAGAGGGTGCTAAGAATCTCTGGATCCGGACAGGCCGCCATTGGAACCTGAACTTGGCAACGTTTAACGCTAGAACCTTATCTAGTGAGGGAAGTCTGGCTGTACTATTCGAGGAGCTAGAGGGTGTTAAATGGGATATAATAGGGCTCAGTGAGGTTAGGAGGACAGATGAGGCCTATACGGCACGTTCTTTGCTATCGGGGCTTGGCTGACAGAAGAAAACTGGGAGTGGGGTTTCTAATTCACAGAAACATAGCTGGCAACATAGAGGAATACTATAGCATAATTGAAAGGGTGGTAGGTATCGTAATTAAACTGAATAAGAGATACAAGATGAAGGTGGTACAGGTCTACGCACCTACATCCAGCCATGATGACGCTTCAGTTGAAAGCTTCTATGAAGACGTGGAATCGGCAATGAGTAAGGTAAAAACACAGTATACTATACTGATGGGCGACTTTAATGAAAAAGTAGGGAAGAAGCAGGCTGGAGACCAGGCAGTAGGAGATTATGGCATCGGTACTATAAACGCCAGAGGAGAGCTACTAATAGAATTCGCAGAACGCAATAATTTACGAATTTTGAATACCTTCTACCGAAAACGAGGAAACCGCAAGTGGACATGGAGGAGCCCTAATGGCGAAAATAAGAACGAAATAGACTTTATAATGAGTGCACACCCAGGCATCGTGCAGGATGTGAAAGTGGTTGGCAAGGTACGATGCAGTGACCATAGAATGGTACGGTCTCGAATTCGCCTAGACTTGAGAAAGGAACGACAGAAACTGATACGCAAGAAGCCAATCAATGAGCTAGCACTAAGAGGGAAAGTACAGGAATTCAGAGTTTCGCTTCAGAACAGGTACTCGGCTCTTAGTGAGGAAACCAACCTTAGCATAGATACAATGAATGATAATCTGACGAGTATCATTACGGAGTGTGCCGTGGAAGTTGGAGGCAGGGTAGTTAGACAGGGCACTGACAAGCTTTCCCAGGAAACGAAGAATCTTATTAAGAAGCGTCAAATCATGAAAGTCTCAAGTACAACAGACAAAATAGAACTGGCAGAGCTTTCGAAGTTGATTAATAGGCGTAAGGTATCCGACGTAAGAAGGTATAACATGGAGAGAATTGAACACGCTCTGAAAAATGGAGGAAGCGTCAAAGCAGTGAAGAGGAAACTTGGGATAGGCAAAAATCGAACGTATGCACTAAGGGACAAAGAAGGCAAAATAACTACCAATATGGATAGGATAGTTAAAATAGCGGAGGAGTTTTACAGAGATCTGTACAGTAGCTGGGACAACCACGACTTTAATACTATAAGAACTAGCAGTAACCCAGAACCAGCAGTAACCCAGTAGCAGACACCCCACCAGTAATGATAGAAGAAGTCAGAAAAGCTTTGGAGAGCATGCAAAGAGGCAAAGCTGCTGGTGAGGATCAGGTAACATCAGATCTGCTAAAAGATGGAGGACAGATTGTGTTAGAAAAACTATCCACCCTGTTTACGAGGTGTCTCCTGACGGGAAGAGCACCAGTGTCTTGAAAGAACGCCAACATCATCCTAATACACAAGAAAGGAGATGACAAGGACTTGAAGAATTACAGGCCGATTAGCTTGCTCTCTGTAGTATACAAGCTATTTACAAAAGTAATTGCTAACAGAGTAAAGAAAACATTAGAATTAAATCAACCAAAGGAACAAGCAGGATTTCGAACGGGCTACTCAACAATCGACCACATTTATACGATCAATCAGGTAATAGAGAAATGCTCAGAATATACCCAACCACTATACATAGCCTTCATAGATTACGAGAAGGCGTTTGATTCAGTAGAAATATCAGCTGTCATGCAGGCACTGCGGAATCAGGGCGTCGATGAAGTACACATAAACATTCTGGAATTAATCTACAGGGGATCAACTGCTACCATAGTGCTTCATAAAGAAAGCAACAGAATATCAATCAAGAAGGGTGTAAGGCAAGGGGACACAATCTTCCCAATGCTATTTACCGCGTGCTTACAGGAGGTTTTCAGAAGCCTAGAATGGGAACAGTTAGGGATAAGAGTGTATGGAGAGTACCTTAGTAACCTGCGCTTCGCCGATGACATTGCATTGCTGAGTAACTCAGGGGACGAATTGCAACTCATGATTACGGAGTTAGACAAGGAGAGCAGAAAGGTAGGTCTTAAAATGAATCTGCAGAAAACGAAAGTAATGTACAACAACCTCGGAAAAGAGCAGCGCTTCGAGATAGGTAATAGTGCACATCAAGTTGTAAAAGATTATGTCTACTTAGGGCAGGTAATAACTGCGGAGCCGAACTACGAGATTGAAGTAACTAGAAGAATAAGAATGGGGTGGAGCACATTTGGCAAGCACTCTCAAATTATGACAGGTAGATTGCCACTATCCCTTAAGAGGAAGGTATATAACAGCTGTATCTTGCCGGTACTTAGCTACGGAGCAGAAACCTGGAGACTTACAAAGAGGGTTCAGCTTAAATTGAGGACGACGCAGCGAGCAATGGAAAGAAAAATGGTATGTGTAACCTTAAGAGACAAGAAGAGAGCAGAGTGGATTAAGGAACAAACGGGGCTTAAGGATATTATAGCTGAAATCAAGAAGAAGAAATGGACATAGGCCGGGCATGTAGCGCGTAGACAGGATAACCGCTGGTCGTTAAGGGTAACTAACTGGATTCCCAGAGAAGGGAAGCGGGTTAGGGGGAGACAGAAGGTTAGGTGTGTCGATGAGATTAAGAAGTTTGCGGGTATAAATTGGCAGCCGCAAGCACAGGACCGGGTTAACTGGCGGAACATGGGAGAGGCCTTTGTCCTGCAGTGGACGCAATCAGGCTGATGATGATGATGATGATGATGATGATGATGATACCAAGAAAAGCTATTTCCTTTGAAAACCTTGAGCTCCTTCCTTCTCCCAATATAGTGTAGCAAACCGGGCGCTCACTTGGTTGACATTCATGCCTTTTCTTCCTCTTCCTCCTCCGACTCTCTCGACTAACTAGAACGTTCGTAGAAGATCGGAATGGTAATTCATCTGGAATATACTACCGACTAAGTTTATAAAAGTGAAGCTTACTCCCACATAGGGCCAACAGTTGTAGCTGTGGGACTCCTATATGCACAGCTTTAACAGCAGTTAGTGGCGTGCAGTGCGGCATCACTGGAGAAATACGCAATTTGGCCTGAAACTACTGGCGACTCTCGCGTTGCCAGCTGGCGTTCATGTTCGTGTGTGTCAAAACGCGCTATCGTAACGGCTCGGACAGCCTGTTTTAGTGTGTGCTAGGCAACGAGAAAGCACCTTGCTCGGGCCCTAGGTTTGCAAAAAAAGACACTAAAAAGTCAATCGTGTATGTCACTCCTCTAATATTTTAATTCATGACACAGAACCTCCACCGTATTTTGCAGTCAATTCCTGCGAAGCTATTGTTCTCCAAGATATTCTACGATTCTCACGCATCTATGACAACGCCATCTAGCAATATTCGAGAAGATACCCTAACACCAGACATCTGGAAATGTTTTTCAAACGACAAAGCTAAGCTATGCCTCTAGCTCGTTCGGCGTACTTCTGGCGATTTTCTTTCTCTTTCCAATCATCTTTTTTTCATTGCTGCGCTTTCGTAACAGTGGCGTAATCGACAATGTTTTGCGCAGCGGTGACATCAGCAGGAGATAGAGAGGGTGTTGTTGACTTCTTCCACACTCTTCAGTGTGCGTTCAGTTTAATGGTAACGGATCGTCCAACCTTAGACGCGAGGTAGATGCTTCAATAGAAAGCGCTTGGCGCACCACAGAGTGTGTGCTGGTGAAAACATGAAAGCAAAAGAGTGCAGCTACACTGCTGCTATGTGGCTTCCTGCCGCCGACGTGTTTTGCAATACTACATTCGCGGTGTCACCCCACACGTGGCGCTCCTTTCGCCGCGATGACTGGCCGACGCCGTGGCGTCTGCCCTGCCAAGCACGTATACTCACGAAACAGTACAGGAAATGACAAAAATTTACTCTTATAGTAAAAAGGTACAGCTAAAAAAGTTTCGAAAGCGAACAAGGCATTGCTTCTGTGGAAGACGTGTGTAGAATATTACGGTTTTCGACTTCGATAAAAATTTACTCGCAATATTTATATCATCATTTCTGTTCATAGTGATAGAAACTGTCATTTTTCTCATTACGCAGCTTTTTTTATTCATTTTTCAAGCTCACACGTAAGTAGCTTGTTAGTGTATTTAGACTGCTTGATTCATATCCTTAAAAACACGCTACCAACTTATACTATATTTTCTTACCCCCCTGCCCCATTACGTATACCATGGCTTAGTATAGCTATAATTATACCCTAGCACATTTGTACCACAGCTTATACCCCGGTTTATGCCCATGGGTGCATTTTCCTGCACACACACAACTCAGTTTTTGAGTGATTAGGACTTGTGCGAACGCCTATGAGTAGCCCTGCACTCCCACATGTGTCAGCGTGTTGGCTTATAAATTATTTCCTTTCGTGATTTCTTTCTAAGCTTTCTATTATACATTTGCCAATGCCCCAATACAAGGTAGCCCAATGGCGAGTATAGCTACATTCGTGGTCACCTTTCTTCTTTCCTGTTTTCTAGCTTTTGTCTTGACCAATTGACTAACAATGTGAGCAGGCGATTCACACAATTCAGACCATTTTTCTGACTTCTAACAATCGCCTCTGTGCGCATTCAGTTCATTCAGGCAATATTTTATGGTGGCGAAACGGAAGAAAAGAATTCATATGAGCGGAAGAGGCAAGCGTAGCTACAGCCATTGCAAGGTCGCTGCCTTGCTTGACTTCCACGTACCTCTTTATTTTTTTTTTAACCGGGAAAATGCAGGTCGCTAGGGCGTTCCATATTTTGGTGAGTGGAAATTTTCGTGACACAGAAATAGCTGGAGCACTCTACACACTAAAAGGTAAAATGACGGTACAGGACCACTTCTCCTGTGGTATACTGTGTCCATTTCGAGAGTCCATAATCCGCGACACACTTGCTGTCGTCTTGCTCGGGCCGGCATTTACACAGTCTTCCCCACCTCCGAACGACAGGCCGTGGGCCTGGCTGACTACCCGGTCATGATCACTGGGTTCACGGACCGTTAAACTACCTGCTACTTGAAGCTAATTTCTATGTGTGTCTGTGACACCACATCGTACTATGCTGCAAAGCAGGCTTTCGAGGCTTTCGAAATGAAAGATATCACAATAAAAGATGACACACGTCACGGCATAAATACATACGCTGCAAAAACTTACAAGCTTGAAGAAGCTAGTTAATTCAAAGGTACTAGCTGGAGAAGCATTTGTGATTTAGTTGCAGGGTGCGTGTGATTGGCTATAGTTAGAAATTGTGTGCGACGTCAGTGTTTTATGCCAAACAGCTTCGCTGGGCATTCAACTTCTCATCTTAGAATGACTCCACAACCTTTGTTGTTGTTTTTAATCTAAATGACGACAATTTATGGTCAGTTTGTACAGTATGCACACAATAGCCCAGTAAGAAGCTCTACTCGCTGCGATCAGCTTCCGCGAACTTTTCCTAACTTTATACTATGTTAGCAAAAAATATTATAAGACGCAAGACGCCAACGTGTCTTCAGCTTTTTCAACTATTGTAAGACAGTAGCAGCGTTGGAGTCTCGACGGCGTTTATTAGGCCGAATCGCCTGATCAACGCTTCGAACGAAGACGACGTTTTTCGTGATGATGATGATTATATACCGATGAAGAAGATGAAGGTCAAACGTAGTGAATATTGTGCTTACACTAATTTCCCCCTCGCGCGGAACCGGCCAACTTGGGCGCTGTTTATGACGGTGGTGTATATCGCACGAATAATTTTAAGCGCGACACGTGAACAACCTCCGTATCACAAAAACGGCCGTTGGAAGGCATGACAACAGGGGTTACTCGATAGTTAACAGGAGACGTCTGCTCGACTATAGCGTAGGGGCCGATGAAACGTGAGTGAAACTTATCACACAGGCCGGGAACCCGCGTTGAGGTCCACAACAGTACTTGGTCTCCAGTATTGAAGAGAACTACGCAGTGGATGCCATCGTAGCGAGTCTTTGCTTTTGTTGGCTTGCCTCTGTATTGAGGTGGGCGCGTCGGTGACAATCGGTCAGGCGAGAGATTAAGTGTTCCATCGAAGACGATGACAGGTTCACAGGGACGTCAAAAAAGGAGATGTCGAACGGAGATGTCAGTTGCCGGCCATATCAGAGAAAGAATGGGGAATAGCCCGTGGTGCGCTGCGTAGCCGTATTGTACGTAAAAGTCACGAATGGCAGGATGGTATCCCAGTTGGTGTGTTCGGCGTTCATATACATAGATATCATGTCGGTCAAAGTTCGATGGAAGCGCTCTGTGAGGCCGTTAGTGCGGGGATAGTAGCTGGATGTCGTCTTATGAATCGTATTACATGCGTGGAGGACTTGTTCGAGTAGTTTCGAGAGAAACGCCTTACCGCGATCGCTCAATAGGATGCGTGGTGCACCATGTCTTATAAGCCCCGCCGCGGTGGTCTAGTGGCTAAGGTACTCGGCTGCTGACCCGCAGGTCGTGGGTTCAAATTCCGGCTGCGGCGGCTGCATTTCCGATGGAGGCGGAAATGTTGTAAGCCCGTGTGCTCAGATTTGGGTGCACGTTAAAGAACCCCAGGTGGTCGAAATTTCCGTAGCCCTCCACTACGGCGTCTCTCATAATCATATGATGGTTTTTAGACGTTAAACCCCACAAATCAATCAATCAACCATGTCTTATAAAGATTGCCTCCAGAAAAAATGTGGCAAGGTCCTCTGCTGATCCTGAAGAAAGCGCAGCTGTTTCGGCGTACTTTGTTAGGTGGCTAACTGCTGTGACAATCCAGCGCTTGCCGCTAGCTGATATTGGTAGTGGTCCGTAGAGGTCAATGCCAATGACATCGAAGGGAGCGTCAGGACACGGGAGAGGTTGTAGAAGACCGGCCGGGGAGGAAGTGGGTCGCTTGCGGCGTTGGCAGAGTGAGCATGACGCAACATATCGCGCTACGCAGTTGGAAAGCCCAGGCCAGGCAAAACGACTGCGGATGCGTTCATAGGTTTTTTGAAAGCCGAGATGACCAGCCTTGGTGTCATCGTGAAACGCCTCCAAATGTGCGCCCTTAGGGAACGAGGAACAGGAACCTAGCGCTGTCCTTCGGGGTGGAAGACAAAGCGGTAAAGGATTGAGTTTTCAGTCGTCGATAGGCGCGGGCGTCGGCGCTGTCGATAGGCGCGGGCGTCGGGAGGACGAGAGGAGCCTTCAATGCGCTGCATTCTAGAGCGACAGTAAGTGTCGCTGCGTTGGTGGGATGCAAATGTCTCGTTGCCGAAGGTAGAAAGAAAGTCGACAGCGGCGAGTGAATGAACTGACGGAGACTCTTTGATGGGTTCACTCACAGTTGGCGACAGGCCAGGAGTGCCTGATGAGGATTGTAAAGGACAGCGGCTAAAGGCATTGGCATTGTTGTGTTTCGTGCCGGATTTGTAGGTAACGTCAAACTCGTATTCTTGGAGACGAAGTATCCAGTGACCCAGACGTCCACACAAATTCTTCAACGTCGACAACCAGCACAAAGCGTGGTGATCAGTGACGACGGTAAAGTGGCGGCCGTGAAGGTATGGTCGAAACTTCTGGATGGCCCAGACAACGTGGAGACACTCCTGCTCGGTGATGGTGTAGTTTTTCTCTGCTGCTGTGAGGGTGCGACTAGCGTATGCGATCACACGTTCGCCATAACGCTCTGTTCGTTGCAAAATTACAGCGCCGAGTCCGTGTCCGCTGGAATCAGTATGGAGGAGAGTGGGCGCGGAGTTATCAAAATGACAAAGCACTGGCTCAGACGTGAGGGAACGTTTCAAGGTGTCAAATCCATTTGGCATTCGTCGAACCATAAGTTTGACGCTCCCGAAGAAAGGAGTTGGTGAAGTGGTGCGGCAATGCTGGCGAAGTCTCGTATAAAGCGCTGGAAGTATGACGAAAGGCCAAGAAAGCTTCGGAACTCTTTGGCGCGTTGAGGCACCGGGAAGTGAAGAATGGTGGCAATCTTGTCGGGACCAGGCCGGATTCCATCTTTGCTGACGAGATGTCCAAGTACTTTATTACTTTTGCTTGCAAAGTGGCACTTCTTGGTGTTGAGCTGAAAGCCAGCAGCTTCGAGACACGTCAGAACTTCATCCGGGCGCTGCAAGTGCTGCTCGAATGTTGAAGAAAATATGACGATGTCCTCAAGGTAACATAAGCATGTTTTCCACTTAAAGCCCCACCATACAGTGTCTATCAGTCGTTCAAACGTTGCTGGTGCACTGCAGAGGCCGAAAGGCATGACGTTAAATTCGTAAAGTCCGTCGGGTGTGGCAAAGACAGTTTTTTCCTTGTCATCCTCGTGCGTTAGAATTTGCCAATAACCAGAGCGCAGGTCAAGGCTCGAAAAATATTCCGCTCCTTGTAAGGAATCTAAGGCTTCATCAATACGAGGCAAGGGATATACGTCTTTTCTGGTAACTTTGTTTAATGCGCGGTAGTCAACGCAGAATCGCACCGAACCGTCTTTTTTTCGTACGTGAACGACAGGTGACGACCAAGGGCTTGAGAAGCAGCGGATGATGTTGTGCCTGAGCATATCAGGAACGTGCTTGTCGATGATCTCGCGTTCGCTGGAAGAAACACGGTATGGTTGACGACGGACAATAGAAGTTCCGTCGGTGTGTATGCGGTGAGCCACCGCAGAAGTCTTGCTTAGAGCAGTGGAATGTACGTCGAAAGAAAATTTATGTTTAGACAACAACGCCAGTAGTTCGTCTGTTTTCTGTGGAGTGAGATCCGTGCTGATGGTATTGTCGAGAGCCGTAGTAGGTGGAGCATCTGTTGGTATCGAACGTGACTCCACCAGACTGGTATCCGAAGCCACTACAGAGATAGGTTGTGTGTCCACGCTGGAAACTACAACAGTGCCTTTGGTCAGCAGAATCGGCTCATTGGTGATATTCAGTACTGCGATAAATGCGGTGCCGTTAGAGAAGCGGACAAGACTCGATGACAGTGCAATACCTCTGGATAGACAACGGGCTGATGGACTGACTAGGACATTACCACGGTCAATGGAGTCTGACATAACCGTGATAACGTGCTCGTGGTTAGGTGGCACAAGGAAGTCATTGGCTGTTCGTAGCCGGTCACGTGATGAGTTCGGGGAGATATCATCCGTCTCTCGCATATGTATGAGTCGTTGTCGACAAGAGATAGAAGCAGCAGCACCAGAAAGAAAGTCCCATCCTAAAATAAGCACAAAAGCTTAAAAAGCCAGCACGGCAAACTGAATATGATGCCGCATCCCATCAATGAAAACTCTAACAGTGCACTGTGCTGATGGCCGTATCTGCGAAGTCATTTGCGCTACGTAAGAAAGTGCCAGTATAAGGTGTGGTAACCTTACGTAGACTAGAACACAAATCCGCATGAATAACAGAAATAGCAGCCCCCGTGTCCACCAATGCCTGAACTGGTACCCCTTCCGCATACACTAATAACAAGTTGGCTGGCCCTCTGGAGGTCTTGGTTTGAGTGATGCAGCTTTCCCTCCAAAAACTGCACCAGCTAGTTTTCCGAGTGGTAGTCATAAGTAGGTGCAGGCGGTCTCAGAGGAGATGTTGAGCGTCACAGAGGTGAACAGGACCGGCGGCGTCCGGAATGGTAGGGCGAAGTGTGGAGAGTGGAGAAGTCAGAGAGAAAGAACGTGTCGTAGGGCGTCTCTGGTACTGGTTCGGGGATGGCTCCGAATCCCTTTAGTAAACGTCGTAGCCACGGCGTTCGTCCTGTTGGCGCTTGCGGCAAAATCGTGAAATATGGCCCCGAATTCCACAATAATAACATATTTGGTGAGGCGAGTGCCAGGGGGCGTAGTGTGCTGGAGCTGTCACAGGCGCTGGTAGTGGCGCTGGGACAGGCAAGTGTTGCGCAAATGCTGCTACGTTGGGCTTCGCAGGAACAGGATGCGCGTGCTAAACCAAGGCAGGTGGCATCGCAGCGACTTGCGCATACGTCATGGGTGGCGTTGGTGGCACCGTAGTGTTCTATAGGAGAGCACCAGCCATGAATGAGAGCTCCTCTTTGATGATGTCGCGCAGATTAGCAGATTGAGAGTGAGGCCGAGGGGCGGATGCACATGACAACTTTTGCGCTTGAAGTTCCTCGCGAATCAGAGTGCGAATCAGCGCACGCGAATCCGCATCCGTGGAAGGCCGGCTGTCACTGGCGTCTAGGTAGTCTGGGTGCAATCGAATGGCTTGCAGTTCATCAAGATGCTAACATGTGGTGGTGACGTCCTAAACGGTGGTGGGGTTTTTAACAGCCAAAGCGTTAAACGCGACATGGTCTATCCCTTAGATGATGTGGCGAACATGATCAGCTTCTGTCATCGCCTAGTTGATGCGCTGGCAAAGGGCAAGGACGTCTTCAATGTACGAAGTGTAAGTCTCCCCGGGATGTTGGGCACGCCCATCGAGCTTTCGTTTCGACACTTCGGAATGGATGTTCGGTTCCCCAAAAATCCTACGGACTTGTTGAGCAAAAGTAGGCCAATCCGGGAAGCTGCTCTCGTGGTTAAAAAAACCACGTTTTCGCGACATCGGACAGATAGAAGGCGACGTGACGAAGTATTTGAGGCTCATCCCATTGGTTATAAACACTGGTCATGTCGTATTCTTTCAGCCATACTTCAACGTCGTCACGTGGAAGACCAGAGAAGATGGGTGGGTCGCGCTGCCGGGCGTCGACGATCCACACAGGAATGGTTTGTTGGACGGGGATGCTGGATGTTCCGGGCAGTGGTTCTTGAGCCATGACAGCGGATGGGGGAAACAAGCGGCGACCCGAACGAAGCTCCAGGAAAACGTGACGTTGGAGAGGACTTGGGGATCGAAGCAGCCTCCACCCCACTATGTTCTTGTATGCATGCCCCTTATTTCTGTGTCACGGCAGGGTAGCTATAATTGCAGCAATGCTTTGCGATCTTGTCACGGTAATAAACAAAAAGTAGGGGTAACTGACATGTCTAGTTTTCTGTTTATGTTCATCATTTTTTTTTCAGAACTGATACGACGTATAATAAACGTGCATGTTTTTCTTTGCAGTCGCACCCATGATATGGATACCTAACCAGTTGGTCGGCGCGAGCATCGACACCGACGTGACACTGGACTGCAATCTGGAGTCACACCCCAAGTCGGTGACCTACTGGACGCGCAACACGGACACAATCATCCACCAGAATTCCAAGTACTCGGTCGTAACGGTGCAACACGCCATGTACAAGGTCCAAATGCAGCTCGTGATCCGCAGGCTCAAACCCGAAGACTTTGGCGAGTACCACTGCGTCGCCAAGAACTCGCTGGGCGAGACGGAGGGAACGATCAAGCTTTACGGTGAGACGAAAACCGCGCTGTCGTAATTCTTGTAGCAAAACGCTGCCACGCACTAACTAGGCTCTAAAAATACTCTAAGGCCCATCGCGAGTGGTAATAGATAAATATAATCCAACGTTGATGATTTGCTTCTTCGTGGATCAGTGGCTAACGACTCGCACTCACAAGCAAGTGCTCGGACGTTCAATTTCACGCGCCGGAGTCTTTTTCTGAACTGTGTTATCTTTCTTGCGTTTTCATACATATATGCACGTGTACATATACGGTGAATGATGATGACGTTGACACCGACGTTGGTGGCGAAATCCAGCCGAGAGTGTCTATACAATTGCTATCGCATAAAAAATGGGTCCTCAGCGCGACAGAGAGAAAACAGAGATAGAGGTAGGTTTACCAGATTATCCGGGTTGATAGGCTTTGTCGGGTAAGTTGAAAACAGTGGTATAGGTTGCGAGTGAACTCAGGACAAGGCACACAGGCATGATATAAAGAGGGGCTGTAAGAACAGTAGCTATAAACTGCCATCACGGATAGCACACACCTCTCTCACAGCCTTGTTGACGTCATGATTTTTCGAGAGCTCCTAAACCCCCACTTGGTGTTATCGAAGAAATGATATTTGAAAGACTAGTTAGAAACGCTTACTTTATGTGTACAGTTTTTTTTTCACAACCTATAGCCAGTAGCAAGTGCCAGAGATTTAAGGATTTGAGGACACTAGCCGTAGCTTTAGAAAACTTATGCAGTGCCTCTTTTTTTTAAAAACCAAGCTCACTGTGAATAGAATTTCACCCCTGATATGTTAAGCGGAATGAATTGATTTCAATGAGGACCTTTTGTATGACGTCGACAGCAGTCGAGTAGCACTTTCATCGCAAGGTGATGGAGGGAGCTCTTTTTTTTCCGGTTCTCAATTGCCAGGTTGAAGTGGTAATAAGGTGCTAAGAACGTTCCTTTGTTTTTTGACTACCGGTACGGGGTCCGCTCAGAGAGCAGCTCACGCCGCGCGAGGGCCGGCACGGTGCCAGAAATGAAGGCCTGCCTATGAACACGAAAGAAGCAAAGGAAGAGGAAGGGTGGCCCACTCCGACAACATAATCGAACGCGTTCATCACGTCCTTCTTAAAAGCGCATTTTTCTTAGGTCTGGCGAGGCCCTGAACCACGGCAGTATTCATGTCAGCTCTCAATTTTCTGTGCTTCAAAGCAGAAACGAAGTGTTTATTTTTTTAGCTCCCACTGCACTCTTCTCTTTTGTCGGCGTTCATTTGAAGTTCCAGCAAAGCTTTTTATGACTACTCGATTATGGGCACTGTGGGTGTACTCATATATCTAAGCCAGTACACACTCGCACGTCAGTGTGTGCGTGTGTTTAAGTTCGTTCGCGTGAAGGTGTGTGTGTGTGGTGTAAGGGGTGCGTTTGTTTAGACGCTTACATAATGGTTTATGGCAATCTTACTATTCATGTCCGTGTGTGTATGCGCGAGTGAGCCTGTATTGTGTGTTGTGCTGCGCATGTTCCCGTAGCCTCATGCACGTGCGTTCGATTACTTTTGAGCTCTTTCGTAGACGTCTAGTGTGTAGCAGGAAAACACCCCAATAAAAATGACATCTGTGCTTAAAGAACGGTAACTGTCAGGAAAATAAGGACAAATGAGCCACGCTGTACTGTACTTGGGTTTTTCATACGAAATGAGAGGGGGAGAGAAAACAAATCATGTGCGAATTACAAATAAAAAGCGTTTCGTATTACTCACTTTTTATTTCCATCTGCTCCTGTTCCCAAAAAACAAAACAAAAATCAAAGAAGGCGTTTGTATTTTACGTCTCGCTCAATACGCGCTTTTTTTTTTTGCCTCTCCGGCCATTTTTGAGACTATTCTCTTCACCGTCCACTCCTTAGTACTCTCAGTGCCTATTCATAACACGCAGCCTCAGAGGGTCGTTCCCTACAGCACACTGTTTGGGGAGCAGATGGGAGGAGGGAGAAGGGAGGGGAGGGGAGAGCAGAGGGGTGACTTGCCATCGCGAAAGAAGGATTTGTGGAGAGGAATTTCGCGCTTTTCCCGTAATTAAAACGTTAAATTCCCTTCTCCGCCCGCGCCTCGACTGCCCGCAAAGCCGAAAACCTGCGATTTGTATGTCTTTTTACGCACGCGCTGCTTTCCACTAGCGTCGTAAGTGCGTGTGTGTGGGACATTTTTTCATTATTTTTATTGCTTTGTACTTCGAGAAAATGAATTGCCTCCGTTCCTGGATCCCTTCTAACCGCAGGACCTTATATCTTGCTCCACTCGGACTTAACGCATGGCTGTTCACGAGGGTTTTGCTCGTCGTTGATTATTTTTTTTCGGGAACCCCGGGATGGCTTCCCTGTACGAAGGTTTTTTTTTCCATTTGTTGGCGAGCTTTGTCTGGCAAAAGAATTGAAATAATACATCTCCAGCTTACCTAATGTTTCTCGCGATATTTTCGAAGTGAGATCAGGGGATAAACACACTTTTCTCGATTATTTTTTAGTCTCTGGGTCGAATAGACATGTGATAATGATTATATGGTTGCGCGTTTATATTGTGTCGCAGAATTTATAATTGTAACAGTTAAGGTATGTCACCTCAGATTAAAACATTCAAAGCTATGTTCACTGATATTGACATTTTACTGACCCATTGTAGGTGTAACGCCTTTTGATCCCTTAGTTAGTAAATTTAAATATAAAGAGATACAGGGAGTTTATTATCGGCGTATAAACGTGCTGACATGCTACAATGTACTACTAAAATGCATTTAGTCGGCGTAAGCGTTTGAATGTATAAATTTCGTATTTCGAATACACGAAGCATAACCTTTGTTGTTCTTTGTGTCTGTGATGACACGGAAAGTCTACGCGAAGTGCGGTTACCGAAGGTTCTTTTTGTTATATTACGTTACAACATATTTAACTGTGCATGCCATCGGCTGGATTAAAACCGTGTGAAATTGCACTACGAAAGTACGCATGATGAATCCTAAGCAACTAGCTGTTCTTATAGTGAAAATGCCTTCTAAGTACAGTTTATCTTCATATTCCAGCTAAGTTTATATTAATATGAAAAAAAAGCAGTGCGCAACAGAACTGTAGTCTGCAGTCCTAACACTTGAAAATTGCAGCGAATTGGAAAACAAAGTTACAATTTTGTTGACTTGTATCGCTTGGTAAATTTTGTTCGCTAAACAATACTTTGAAAACAACAGGCCGTTCATTGGTTTATGGGTTTTAACGCCACAAAGTGATTCAGGGTTTGAGAGACGCTGTTGTGAGTGACTTCAAATAGCTGACCACCTGGGGTTCTGTATCGCGCCCTGAAATTGCACAGTACTCGACCATTGCGGACGATATCGTACCCGCGCCTATCGGGTCAGTGGTCAATTACACTAACCTCTGTGCCTCGACGTTCACCTAAAAGTGCGCTGTAGAAATCTAGCAGTGGCAGAGCATAAGGAGAAAAAGTGCCAAATACAGAAATATTGTTGCCGCTGTTTCCAATATTCTTTTTGCGATCCTCAGGTTGTGCACCTATAGGTACATACGCCATAAAGAGGCCTTAGTATGTGTATCTGCGCGTATACAATGGTTTCCGGCATAGATACTACTGCGCATATAAGACCACAGTCTAATAGAGAAAGAAAATGAGGACAACACGCTCACCAACCCAGTCATCGCTATTGTGTTAGCCAACAAACGGTTCCAGTTCCGCAACCGACTCGTGCTCTGAGGCCACATTGTCTCGTCACTGATGTCCTTGCGTAAGCCATGCCGCCATATGCAACGCCATTCTTTCGCAGCATTAACCTTCGCATTCCGCTGTTACCCAATACACGATGTCGCCAGGAAAAGACAACCAATCCGTCTCACTGAAGGAGGACTGTATACATGGGAGACCGGTTGTTACTCGTCTGGGCAAATATTTCCGGCAATGTCGAAGTGGATAGTTAGTGTTCTAGTTTTTTTTAATGTCTTACCGTAACTAGACCAGAACTAAACAGTTTGAGTAGCCACTGCAGTTAGCCACAAATGTCATATGCAACATATTAGGCAATGTCTTGGCAGTGACAACAAAAAAGTTTTGCGAACTTTGTTATTTTGCTATAAATATTCCCGACTGCAGAAGACGGTGATTCGTAGTCAGTGCTGTGATGACCTTCTGACATATGCCTCTCTCCCACATTTTCGCTTAGCTCTTCCAATAGTTACATTTGTTAGAAAGGTACTAACTGCGCTTATGTATTAAGGATTGATTGATATGTGAGGTTTAACGTCACAAAACCCTCACACGATTATGAGAGAGGCCGTGGTGGAAGGCTCCGGAAATTTCGACCACCTGGGGTTCTTTAACGTGCACCCAAACTGAGTACACGGGCCTACAACATTTTCGCCTTCATAGGAAATGCAGCCGCCACAGCCGGGATGCGAACCCGCGACTTGCGGGTCAGCAGCCGAGTACCTTACCGACTAGACCACCGCAGCGGGGCTATATATTAAGGAAAGTGTACAGGATAAGTAAAATCAAAGCCACCCTTTTTTGGTTATCACCTGCGCACTGATACTACTTTCTTAATGAATTCTTAGAAACGCGCCCAAGCTTCAATTTCTTCAAGATATTTATACCCAAGTCACACTGACAAGCTTAGTGTCATTATCAGCTAGTGCACTTAACACCCCGCAGCCCTATGGAAGCGGCCTGCTACACGAGACAGGGAAGTGTACTTGAGACAATGATGTTAATAACGACGAGTATTTAGTAGCGGAGCACATATTTGTTGCTTGAGTAAATCTTCCTTTGGTAGTATTGTGTCACAGTTATAAGCAGTCCTTATTATGGACATTATGCACAAATGCAGTGGCTTCAGTTATTGCGCGGCGTGCGCTGTGCATGCCTGTGGTGGTCGTGTCTGTAATCTGCCTAAGAGCGAGCCTAACATAGCGGCTTTCTTGTTGTATAGCATGTTTCAATGCATAACAACATTCCCAATAACGAAAAGAATATTTTGAAAACGTGGTGGACTCCGCTTCGGATAATGTCTATTTATTCTTTAGTCACTGATACCCTTGCTAATACCTGTGTCACACGTTGTACTACCGATCGCGATTAAGCCTCGTTGGGATCGAATTTCTCAACTCTGATTGGCTGTGGCTTTGGCAGCTTGCGTAAAGGAGCCAATCAAGATCATGAAGTTCCAACCGGATCATCCTCGATCCCGACCAAAAGTGGCAGTGTGACACCGGTATTAGACACTCCATCGCGGTAAAGCGAGTGTGACGAACGCAATCAGCAACAAGTGTGCTTTGTAGCGAGCGCCACTAAACGTTCACGCGTGTAACAGCGTACGAATAACACTAGTAGTGAAGTGTCCTCTCAAGGTGCACTTCAGTTGACCCGTGTAGCAGAATTAGCACACTCTCTGTACGTAACGTTAACTCTCTGCTTCTGTAGGATCTGGTGTGCATAGAAGTATTGCAGTTTGTGGATTACGTAATAATTAGTCAATCAGCTATCCGTAATTGTAAAGAGTTTTATGACCTGGGCTATTCAGCGGTAGGGAAGAGTGGGTTCATTGGCCGAGCGGCCTTTCCTGACAGGAAGCCCTTGCTTTTCTTTGAATGGTGCAGAGATTCCAGCCAGCTCGTCATCCACGTCACACTCGCCCGAGGCATTTCGAGCGAAATCGGAAAAAGTGCGCAACGGCCAAATGCGAAACTCCCTGACAAGGCCCAGCGATCGGGGTGAGTGTCTCCGAACACTCTCATTAGTGCAGAGCCATTAAGGCCAGTTGCGAACTTCTTTCTCAGTTGGAAGTGCAAACTAAACGCACTTTGGGTTTGCTTTGTACAGCTTTTAAAATTAAGCGCCGCAGTTCAAATATCGACTTGGGCGTTTGAATTCGTATAAAGTAGCTTCATTTGTACCATTATTTGAAGTGCTTTTAAAATCAATCAATCAATCAATCAATCAATCAGTGAAGGCACTTTTTAAATCAATTTATGGCGCACACTGCTAAGCTTGCGTCTTAATAATTTTTTTAGAGCTTAGCACTGCGTTTAGCCAGCGCAAATTGTCATACATTTAGTAAGCATTGCTTACATCAAAATGATTCATAAAATGTGAAAGAACCAGCACGCATTCGGAATTAAAGTTGTCTTTTAATGCACCCCGTAAGTAGATCGTGCCAGTTCAATAGAAGAGGCACACTGTTTAAAACTGGAGCAACAGTTTTTTTAAGCTATCAAAGTAAACAAATTGCTTAGAAACTGCTATCCTTTCAAAGTTATAAGCTGGTAAGTCTTACTAGAATACATTGCTGGACGAGTTAGTTCATTTTCTGAAAAGAAGTCTCACACTTCTATTAGCTGTCTAAAGGATATACATGGCCTCGTTAGTACACTTCGGTAACTGGATGAATAATAGCCGACATATTTCTGGTGAAGGAGAAGCCCTAATATGCAAGATAAATTCCCGCATACTTTACTTGGCTTGATTATTTGTTGGTAATCGTTGAAGGGGATGAAAATGCACACAACGAGCTAACCTATACTGTCCTTTGAGCATTATTCAGAAGAAATCTTCTGACAAGTTTTCTGTTGTTATTGCTTTGGCAAAACTCTTGGACAATCCTGACTGTAGTGTAAAGGGTATCATGACGAGGTGTTCTATGTCAACTGTGTGATAAAAAATTTGTATCCACGCATGTCTTCTTTATTTAAAAATGCAGGTTGTTACAAGTCCTTATAGGGAATGTCATTTTAGGAGTATTATCAACACTTCTGATTATTGATAGCTCTATATTATTTCCTAGAATGATCGTACAGCGACGAACATATTGTTATCCCACCAATCTTTGATATCGCTGCGATATATTCGTATCCCATGCCGCTTGTTGTGATTACTCGGCAGAATATCAATAAATAAAGCTGGGGTAAATTGGCAAGATGATCAAAAACTCAAACGTAATCTTGCATTTTTGTTTACTTTACTCACCCCATCATTCGTGTTATACAGCAAATCTTTTAAATGACGAACGGTGTTTTTTACAATCTGGAAATAGGCGTAGAATGACGTTTTTGTTTGAAATAGTTTACGCACTAAAAACTAAGCAGTATCTTCAATTTAAGCTTTTTAAACGCTCCTTGAGGAAGTGCGTAGGAATGCGACTTTGCCGATGTATTTTTTCTAATCTTTGTTTTTTGTTTTTACGATACAGAGGACTTGAAGCCTTTCGTTATCGAATATCGCATTATATCAAATATTGCACAAGTGCATATAGAAAATTTTTCATATATGCACTCTTTTATGTTGTACTGAAGAGGCGTCCGCTTTTTTCTTCAACTTTTTAACCGTTTGTGACTAGTTAACTGTGAATACTAGAAGACAGATGCTTAGCAATATTTTGCAGCACCTTCACCTGTACGCATTCGAGAAATAATTCAGAAGAATTCTGCTAGGATGACAAGCACAAGGAAACGTTATATGCGCTTCTCATCTTTCATGCAGCTGTGGTGACGACAAAACCCCAGGATCTGTCTGAGGCTTCCAGAGACCAGAGGCCGTCTTACACACCCGCTGTTGTGAAAATTAGAGGTAAGTTGCATTCGCTTGGTGCCGTGCACTCTTTTGTGATCTCGCAACGGAAAAAAAAAACAAGTAATAGCAAAGCGAGAGGCACACCGAACACTCACTCGTGGTGGACTGTTTATCATTATTGACCAAATATATGACGGAAAGTCGTTGTCTCACACATGCGTGTGCATTTGCTATGTGTATGCGGTCCTGTTGTAAGTCAGCATTCTTGGTGAGTCGGCCTCGCATCGCTTTGCGTGTTCGCGCACTCGTAGTAAAACATGCCTCTATGCCAAATTGCTCGATTTGTACGAATGCACAATTTTTCCACGTTCTTGCTGCGCCTTTCATCGATGTGCCCTTAGCGCCCAGGAGAAAGCAGGCATGCCCTTTTCTATAGCAATATGAATATGTCGTGATAGGTTATTGAACATTAAGTGCTAATGAACAACTTGTGGGCTCTAATACCAATTTATGTCTACGCTCTTATGTGGATATTTGTAATGTTGCTGTTGAAGTTAGAAGGTCTTATTAGAACGGGCTATTTTACGAAGCAAACGTGCTTTACACTTTTGTGGCATCGTGTGTAGGTAATTCTTGCTATGTACTCTCCCACCTTGCCTCAAGTCCTTCGGCTCTTCATCATATATTTTCTGTGTTCTCACTTCTGCAGACTTACAGCTGCACGGCAGCGCGACGCCCCAAGGGAGCTCACTGCTGTTTACGTCCCTGCTTTCTCTCACCGCCGTCGGCTTCATGTTGACCATGTCGTGACGTGTTGCGGCATTCCCTTGAACGTGCATCGACAACGTTGCCGCACGCCGTGCTGGACTGTAAGCGTGCGGCACCGGGCCCCTGCTGACCGCACCAGTGACGCGGAGGGCAACACGGCACGCCATTGGCTCAACTGGAATCGAACGCCACAAATCTTTCGTGACGCGAGGCGATTTCCCGAGCAGCGAAACGTAGGGAGGACATTGGCATACGCGTTACGCTATGCGTACGCTGGTCATTTCTCTTTTCGGACTTTTTACTTTCGCGTTTGCTTGCGTTCTCTCTGTGGAAGACTGTATCGGAAGGGCGGACTGCTACTCCAGCCAAGTGCACGTCACAAAACTTCAAAAATTTGCGTGTTCTATTCGATCGGTGCTATTATGAGAAATGTTTTTGACATAAGCTTGAGCGCCACTTGACCGTAGCGTTGGTTCACATTCTTCTGTCTTTTTCAGAGATGAAAGTCAGGCTCATATGTTGTGGTTTTCAATCACGTAATAAATGACCACTAACAAACGTAGTCATTCAGCGGATAGCCGAAAGCAATGTAAGAAACATTCTGAGCCTTATTTTTTTTGCACCATAACTATAACCGGTATTCATTTAGACTTATTATAAATCAGCGTTGAAACCGAAACAAGCTTTTAGAAATTCTATCTGAGAGCTTTTAACTTGGAGCTGTAATAAAGAGATCAGTAACTCAATATATTCTTGTAGATATCATTTAAAGAAGCTCAAAAAGAGATTTTATGCTGAAAATTTCTGTGGGTAAGGATGTGGAAATCACGTCAGACATAAAATAATTGTTTCTTCATTATTATTTTCATATATATTTAGTGTTTATGTGGTTCGCTTCTAAGCACTCCATTTCGACTCATCAATATTGCTCATTGACGCACACGTTAAAATCGTCACTTCGAATCTCATGCTCTTCTTTCATTATCCGCATAGTCATATTTTGATAAAAGCCACAGTCACTCAGGAGTGACGGAGATATAATCTTTTGTCGTTTTCATCAGACACCGTAGAAGAACTTCACACAGTTCTGTCCGCAACTATTTCATTCTCTGCGTCGGAAAAATCTTTTTGTGACTTCGCATCTTGGAAATCCCGTAGACACGTAGTATATCGAGCAAAAACAGTGTTTTCATCTCGCAGCAAACTTTAGCAGCATTAGCATCAAAACTGCGCATGGCGAGTCAGCGTGTACAGTTCCTAATGAATAACAAAACTTCGGCATCAAGTGTGGTAGATGTCATGGAATTTTTGCACATTGAAAATAAAATAGTTTTGTTGCCAAGGGGGAGATAAATTATCAAAGCAACATTAGTTTTTATCAAAACACCGAACTTAAACATGTAATAGTACTGAATTGTTATTGGGTCATGTACCATAAATTTTGTACCCTTGAACTAAAATTCGCTGCCCTTTGAGCTGGCTAAACTCAGTAGTTTTAATGAAATCACTCGTAAGTTTCTCTGTATGATGAGCTTTAAATAATTATATTTTATTGTTGTTTTTTTGCTCTCTGTTGATCAAGAGCTGCTGATGCTTTTTAGAGCACTTGCTGTACCTTTCCGGCAATATTATGATTATTGGAAAATCGCTGCAATAAAAACATACTATCGCACTTGGATAGATTTGAAATATTGTTCTTTTATCTACGGTTTTTATATTTCCTGATAATAATTAACCCATGCAAAAAACCTCATAATGTAGCAAAGTACAGCATCGAAAATTGCTAAGCTCGAAATCTGGGAGGCTGCAGCCAAAAACAGGCTCCTAATGAAGCTCGCATCTATAAGTGAATATTTGATTACGTTGATTAGAGTTTGATATATCTGGAACCGACTGTATTACATTACTGTTGCTTGCCTTCACTGATGAGCTGAAATGTGCTCTCACACATATAAAAGTTATTGGGACATACATGTCAGTCATCACCTGAAAAATCTAGCTGGCTTACTGAAACATTATTCCCTATGAATGTTTTGTGGATACTTCCATGCTTTATAGAATTTTATGAATTAACATTACTGATGACTTTACTGATCTTTGAATTGGAATATAAAGAGCTCAAATAGGTGAAAATACATTTTAGTGATGGGTGCGAGGTGCATTTTGAGTCGTGTTTGATCAATTGATAAACATTATTCAGTAAACAAAATGGTGATAATGTACTGTGTTTTCTTCGGCTATAGAGAACAAAGGCTATGGGGAATGGTGTTTAAGGATGCAAAGCCCCACACCTGAAGATGAAGCCAAATATACTGCTGTGGCTGGGAACAGTGTTGGCAGAGCTCATAGCTCAATCACCTTCCGCCTGCGTGAGTTTGTAGTTTCCTTCTCTTTTCCCAAATATGAGAATTCTCTATTAAGTTGGCTACAACATAAGGATAATTGTAAACTCCGCCCTTAGCTGCTGTTCTACCTCCCAGAAGTATTGTATAAATGCGTGATGCAATCGCGATTGCTTATTTACATAACGTCGAGCGCATCTCGTACATTTTTCGTAGATGGCTTTTCTATACAGGTACATATTAGTGCTAGTAGCTTTTGGCACTTGGGCTTCCTGGCTTCACTGCTCAGCAAAGCATAACATTTTAACCAGGGACAGCGAACTTTTAATTCATAACGTGCCTAGCATTTACGTCAGCAGTGAAGCCCCGCTACGTAGGTCTAGGGGCTAAGGTACTTGGCTGCTGTCTGGTATTTCGTGGAATGGAATCCCAGCTGCGGCCGCTGCATTTCCGATGGAGGCGGAAATGCTGTAGGCCTCTGTGCTCAGATTTGGGTGCACGTTAAAGAACCCCTGGTGGTTGAAATTTCCGGAGCCCTCCACTACGGCCTCTCTCATAATCATATGGTTGTTTTGAGACGTTAAACCTCACATATCAATTAGTTGCATCAGCCGTGAAAAGGTATTTATAGTTACAGTGGAAACTACCAAGCATGACTCTCTTGTACAGATGAATGGCAGGCACTCTGCAGTACTGCGGGTGGAGTGTGCACTTATTTTTTTTTAGCGCCATGTCCTCTATGTTCTTCTCCGTGTGGTCCGTGCTATTTGTTTCGCGAGAAATGCACTGAATGGGAAGCATTTCTGACCAAAACAAAGGCACCTTTAGCTTTTCTGGTGGTGGTGGTGGTGAAAATATGTTATTCTAGTGTGTAATGACAGCCTTTTGATGGGCCGGCTGGGTGTCTCATAGTGTGGCTGGGAGCTTGTGGTTCTCAGGTAGTGTTGGAGCCCAGCCTGCCAGCTGTTTCTGTGCAGCTTAGAGCTGGACCCTGCTTTCTCCCATTGCTCTACGTTGGTGAGTTGCCATTCTATAAGTGGCTGGAGCTCAGGGCTAATATATATGATGTGGTGAAAATCTGAGTCTGCATTCAGGGGAGAAGAGGCCAGGGTTTATTAGAGCAAAGGGAGCTGGGGATGAAAGGGTACTTCGATTGAAGTTGATGCCAGGTCACCTGCTCCAGTTTAGAGAGCGATTTGTGGGAAGGGAGGAAGAGATATTGAAGCTGGATCTCCTTATAGTGGAGATTTCTTTGTGATCAACCTTGCTTTCGGTTGCGCTCCCTGGGTCTGTAGTCGGCCCTGCTCGATTGACGTGCGCTCGAGCTGTTTTGTGGGTTGCTTCATTTCCTGGGTTGCCCGCATGAGCCTTTATTTATTGGAGTTGATTTCATGTAATCTGGGGTTGAATAGGATTCAGAATTTCGGGTGCGCACCCGTGAATCCTGCTTCATCCGAAATTATGAATTGCTGTTTTTGAGTCACTAAAGATTTGTATGGCAATGGTTGAGGAGATTGCCAAGGTGATTGCAGATTCCTCCGCCTTTAGGGAGAATAGAGCATTGGTTGAACTAGACAGCATTCTGTGGAGTGTTAGAAACAACGCTCAAGACATAGGCTTGTTCAGGCATTCTGTGGCGTCTACATAGACTGCGTTGTCGTTTGTGTGATAATGTTTTTGTAGCGCCATTGCTCTGGCTTGACATTTATATAATTGTTGGTCAGTTCATAATGACCAATATTAACATAGAAGCGTGGGTGTGAATGTTGATCATGACTACCTGATCATCATGTAAGTAGTGCCAAACTCGGTGTGTGGACATACCAAAACCCGTTCCTCCAGTCACATGTGGCACAAACTTATATATCACATGCAGCCTGCTCTATGCGGGTATGCCCCGCAGGGGATTCAGTTTGTGTACCCAGGAACAGCGAAAGGAGACATTGGTAGATAATCAAAAAATTGTGGCATCAGCTGTGTTGACCCAACAAATAAAAGCTATAAAAATCGGGATTCAGCGGAAATTGAACCAAGGGAATCTGCATTGCAATCAATTATTTTCTACTACACATCCACACCTGGTCTTGAAACTACTTTGTAAAAAGACCCTGCGCAACAGTAGTGTCTTTTCAATGTTAATTGTAGTTGCAGTGATGGCTATCCAATTTTATGTCAGGATAATAAACATTACTTGTGTACTTCTACGATACAGACATGTTCAATTTTGGTTTTAGTGCACTCTTACAACAGTGCAGCGAACACTACATATGTACTCTCATGATTGGGCAAGCCATATTTTATCGTTACTAAACCCCAGAGAAACACACTACTGAATGCTACGCATGGTATTCACACAAGTGCATGTGAAATCCCAATGTAGTATGCAGTTCGTTTCAGTAAAACTGACTTCTGCTCTGTGACAGGAGCTTTGATGTTATGACAGGCCATGAATTACCCTTTAAACGTCGTTGTAGTCAGCATGTTTGGTGAGCGCGTGATGTGCACACAACTACTTCGTTTGCAATACTCTTGGATCCAAATATTAATACTTTACTCAACACCAAGAAATACAGCATTGACAGTTACTCGCTGGATGCTTCGCATGAAACGAAATCTTACAATTCTCACGATCCTGACCCACTTGAGATTTTTTAGAGGCGTAGTAGTTCTTTGATTAGCCCGCATAATGCTGTCCCTCCATGCGCTCCACGCTCCCCTGGCTGCAGGTATTGGGGTGGTGCCAATTAGGTGATGCCTTCCTTTGCAGTGCGCGCGCATTCACTTGTCTCTCTCTCTATCCTGTCGCCGCTTGCAACTAGTCATCTCTCTCGCTTCACCCTCTCCATTGCTCGCAACATTCGAGTGCTAATCGAGTGAAAACACTCTTTCGGCTCGTTTATCTGTTATGAAACTTACACGAAACCCAACCCACCTCCCGTGTCTTTGCGTTACATAAAAACGGTAACTTGAGTAAAGGCTACTCAGAGTATCGTTTTAAACCGTTCTTTCAGCACCCGCATCCACGTTCGTTTCAGCTGGGTCAAAAGCATGCGTACCGCTGTTGCTTAGCATCCCATTACGCTTCCCTTTAGGGAGAGGGTCCATACTTTTTCATTCTTAGGAAGCCATACTATAGATTTCAGTGAGTTGAATAAAACTGGGGAAGTGAATAGCATTTTCGTTTCCTGCATTTGTTACAGCTGATCTAAAGGTGAAGCCAGCTTGCAAACGACCAGTCAAAGCATCCAGTCCTCACGTAAACAATCACCAGCCTTTAAAGAGCACTGTGGAGAAGGCAGAATCTGAAGGAGTAAGACTTTCTTGTCCCAAGTTCAGTTGCATGCATAATGGACATTTAGGGCTGCACTTTTTTACGAACATCTAGTCTGCACTGAGGTCTTACTAAATTACTACAGTGATTTAAATGAATTGTGTGCTTTAAGAAAAATTATTTGCGATGTTCTCATGCAGAAGTGGTGGTCTGCTTAATTAAGCAGTAATATCTGTTCATATCCTGTCTATTGCAGTCTAAGAGGTCTGCGTAGTTTGCTTCTTTGGGTAGAACAACCGGCACAAGTTGAAATTTGATTTAGATCTGACTTAATACCACTGCTAGCCTGCTTATTACCCTACATATCGCCATTGACCAGTAATGCATAGATTGCAATGTTGTGGCCCTGACAAAAGTTTGAGAGAGAGAGAGAGAGAGAGACAGAGAGAGAGAGAAAATGTTATTTACAGAAAGGCAGAGAGATCAGCCTTTCTGCTTAAGCAGGTATTTTTAACTGTGTTTAAGAATGAAGTAAATGAAAAACATAGCTTTGTGCAATAAGTTGTCTATAGGCACTGTACTTCTTCTAAGAATCTTGCTGAAAATTTACCCAACAGATTTTACTTTGCTAGTGAATTTTCTGGTGAATTTTCTAAGAACAACTTGTTGCTGCATAATCTTTCAGACACCATGCTTAGTATAACCTTCTCCACAAATTTCATTCTTGCTGAGATTGTTGTAGCAATGGGTATGTCCACTTGAAGCTTAGCTGATTGAATCAGTTTTTCTTGCAATGCATGTGAGTGCATAACTAGTTTTCTGCTTTATAGTGCGAGAATTACGCGAGGAAAACTTTCCATGAAAACGTACAGAGCGAAAAAGAAAACGAAGTGGCCCCAAGTCGGGATTCTCACGCCAGCAACTAACAGCAAGCTTTGAGAAGTACTAATTAAAACTTACCTCAACAATAAAAGCACAGGTTCAACACAAGACGAAACTTATTTGAGACACAAAAAGTACAAGCAAATAGTTGAGAATTAGAATACCATACGCAAAGCTTGTGGGCGTAGCGGTAGCATATGTCGCTCAACAGGAGCCCTAAAAAAGTTAGCTTAGAACGTCAGTATTGAGCTGATGGATATTTAACAGTATCGTCTGCAGTTTCCTTCTCAACAAATAAAGTTTACAATCAATCTCAGTCTTAGGCACACAGAAGACCCAACACATCTTGGTGGCTTTCAGCTGCCGTCACCAGTAGTGAACACAAAACTCATCTACTCCGAAGGACATACCGGCAGCCCTGTTGCCGTTGTTTAGTGCATGATCAATCACTTTCAACTTGAAAGCAGCCGTCTAGTTTCCATATCGCCCCATAACGTTACAAGAATAAAGACAACATACAAATCACGCCGCAACGCGCACTTGCCACTTTGGCTTGAATTGGATTGGATTGAATCTCAGTGCAATAATAGTACCCTATATGCTTAGGAGATGGCGCCAGACGGTGCACGCTATCATCATCAGTAGCTGGAAGAAACAGACGACATTATTGCGGCAATTTTCGGAAGTGCGATGATTACTCGAGGAAAAAAAGAAATATTTTTCCCCAGCGATGTGAGGGGTGCAAGAATTATGCGAGTGTGAGGATTACGCAAGTACATACAGTAGTCGCTATTGATCGCATCGCGGTGACCACGGTTTCGCACACGGCCGTTGCGGAAAACGGCACGTTAGTTTTCAATCCACATGTGCTAACTGCACATATGCCTTCAAAACAAAGTCTATCTATGACAACAAAGTCTATCTTCAAAACAAAGCTATACATGAACACATCTGCCGTGGTTGTGTCCACAGCATTTGTGGAAAGCAATGTTGCTTTGAGTCGTCAAGTGTTGGACGCGCGTGAACTTTCAGAGTTCTGACAGTAACGTCATTGCCATACATGCTCGTGTCAAGAGCAACCACGCTTTCCTCCACAGCAGTTGTGGCAAACGATAACCACAGTTCTGACGGCGCGTGCGCTGGCCGCACCTGTCTTTGCGAAGCTTCGAGCACACTGCCCTCAGCCTTCGTTCGACGTTTTCGCTACTTAGGTTCATACGACCCACCGCGATGAGGAAAAGTGTTCGAAACATCTGAATTTTTGCGCTATGGACACAGTGAAATTTAGCTAAGAATTATCACGAATTCATCTCTGCCAATATTGCATCACTGAGTTTCTACAGTACGTTTAGACGAATGCCACCTAAACTCGTTTACAATAAAACGCAATAGGTTCGCAAAAAGCCTGGATCGGATTGGGCGGCATATTTGTCAATGCGGCCAGATCATGACCAGAAATTTCCATTTCCGGAAGATTGTCTATACTAGTGATCAACTAGTATTGTGTCGTGTCTGTTCCCAAAAGTCAAGTAAAAGTCTGCATTTCTGAAGTTATAAGAGCAGGAACTGGCTTCAGGATGTTGCCAAATCAAAGAGTATTGAGTCAGTGATGCGCATTGCACTTTATATCAAGAACTAATGTTCTCCATTCCCAAAAATAAGGCAGGAAGTGCAGCCAAAACCAAAAGGCCTGAAGCCGGCTGAAGTGCGACCAGTAACTACTGGAAATACAATATATTTTAAGCAACATAAAATACAGCTCTGCCACAAAATAAAATCATATTTTTAAGAAAAGCCAGACAAGGGTGCCGAAGAAAGAGGAGAGAAGCGGGATGACATGCCCTAGGCAGGAAAAGCGATAGGGAAAGAGCGGTTTCCAGGAATCAAGCTTTCTGGGAAATAAAAGAAATGCCGTGCTCACATCACCATCACACATTCATTATAAATAATTCAGAATTGCCTTTAAAGATTGAGTGCAATTCTAAAATTTCTGGAAGCAATTTTCAGCAAGCTAGAGGAGAGATGTGTTTAGGAATAGGTGTGGACAGATATTGAAACACCGAAAAGCATTTCATTGTCTTAGCGCTGCTACCACCACCTTGCACAGCCTCTGCACATTTTCTCGCAGCTATATCCAGCGCTCAAGGCCAAGGCAAACCTGAAACTCTTGACCTGGACTGGGAAGGCTCTCTGAATCGGAGCCATCGATGGCTGACTGAGCCGACTGGCTGGCAAACTTGAGCACCAGTTCCCGCACCGAGAGCAACGAAGGGTCGCCCAGCTCCTCTCCCAACTCCTCCTTTCCTTCAGACCTTCGACGCCGACGCCCCGTCCAATTGACAGAATAAAAGACACCCATGCCGGAACCCTGGTATCAAGAGGCCAGCAAAGAAGGGTTGACCTCTCCAAACAGAGTTGACAAAGCACACCTCTAACTCACTTCTGAAAAACTTTGCACGTCCGTTGCCTTCAATAAATGGAACCACACAGGAATTAACTTCGCAAGAACTAGGACTTGGAACGGGCTACCAGCTGTATTCAGTAATTCTGCGAACATCCCTAGCACCTTGAAACATTATTGTCTTTATGTGTTGAGATAGAGTAAATTATAAATACTTTGCTAGTCCTGTATACATTATATCTTTTTACTCCTCATCCTGTGCAATTACTGTCACTTAATGTTGTATTACTATGCAACAAAAAAGTTTTTCCTCTTGTTCTGCTGATTACATACGTGTTTCGCAGTTCAATAGACATGTCTTGTCTGTTTATAAAGGTTTGATAGATAATTGTACAGCATATTTTTAATGCGTCATTATTTCAATATATCTGGGTGTAGCCCCTACCTTATTCTTTGGCACTCTGATATATGTTAGTTCTTAGTTCCTTTATTTACTTTGTATTTACTTGAGAAATCGACATTAAAGTTTTTTTGTTTAATGTGAATATGATGACCTTCAACTGCAATATGACCTTCAATTGCCTTTGACTACAGTTATGACGAGTGTTTGTCATCTTTATGGCAACATGAAATGAAAACTTTGATTTGATTCCATCTGTCCACTGATATATGTTTTCATAACACTGACAAATACTCACGACCTAACTCTGCCGCGAGAAACCTCGAATACATATACATTTCCCTTCATAATTTACAACTTGCTCTCTTATGTACATTGGCCAATAACTAGCAGAAGAAAATATCCTAGTTTACAAAACAAAAAGGTGTAAACAATGCTGTGGAATGAAAAACCACTGCCTAGAATGTTGGCAGCTTTAACTATACTTCTTTCAAGTTGTCATATGATGCTTTTTTATTTCCTCATTCGCTGAAACCTTTTCTGCATTACTGGCTTTGACTGAATAGACGCTGAAAGCGCTGTGCAGAAACAAGTTGTGAGATTATGGTGTGCTCTGGCTTTACAGACCGGTCAGTTTCCATTTCTTTGTCTAAATGTGTAAATATCACATTGGTTCTGCCACAAGCTAAATGGCATTACCGGCACTAGTGAAGCAGCAACCTGATTCACTTCACGAGCGTTTTGCTAAAGTATTCCTACAATAAAATCTATGGTGATAAATGCGTGACTTGAACAACAACCAAGGGTTCCTTTGATGCAATGAAGAAAAATCAGGACATATGGCATAAAAATTATCACGAAGCAGCAGTAAATTAAAGCCTCCACAGGAAAGCAATGCAGTGATAATGCAAAAACGGCAAACTGAGGACAAACAGCATCAGCTATAATAATCGCTATGACCATTACATTAACCTACAGAGATGGCACAAGTAATGACTTTTAGGTTCTGGTTTCAGTTTTACCAGCAACCCAGCATGAGCAAAACAAAGACTTAATTTTCGTGCTGTTCTTGATGCACGCTCAGACTAATTTTCTAGGAGAGTTCAGAGGCATTCTCCAGCAAATGTGGCTTTAGCAGAATGATGTGCACAACTGCTTTTCGCACAATGTAAATTAGTTACCCAACGGCAAATTTTCTATCATATATGCAACTGTGGTACACGTAAACAACACCCTGTAAGCAACAACATAACTCAGTTGTAAAACACAAATGCTGGGAAAAAATGTATTCTGAAATCACAAAAAGTAGGTATAAAACTCACAGTTGCGTCTTCGATGTTTAGGTGAGGAGTGCTGACAGCTGCTGTGAGTGTCCGCATGTGTACAGTTGGGCGGAATGCCTTTCTAGGACTAGAGTAAACCTTAAAAAAAAAGTCCTCACTTTGTAAGCACCGCGAAATCACCCCTTTCAGCCATACTCAAGCGACAAAATCGAGACAAAATTTTATTTACTGCAGACATGTTTACCGTATGTTTGACAAGGTGGTTATTTCTCGGATAAAAGAGCCGCACCGAAAATAGCACCTCTAGAGTCAACGTTGTTATCTACAGCTGCAGTAACAAAAAACGAAGGCTGAAAAGTAATCTTTGCAAAGTGAGTGTGAAAGCTGGCTTCACTATACAGAACAATGAATTTGAGCAAATACAAAAGACTTCTTCCTCTATGTGCCAGCTATAATGATATACTTTGCGACAAAGGCAGTACGTACCATAAAACCATGCTCAAACAAGTCAAAACAAGGACAAGTTTGCCTCTAATCAAGACCCTTGCAAGTAAGCTTATGTATAAAAGGCACAGCATACTTACCGTTATGATAACTAAGCAGTAGTAATGACCTACTATATTTCGAAAGAGCTCGTTTTCACTATTTGCATATTAATAGTATCTGGGCTTTTACGTGCAAAAACCATAATATATTTATGAGGCTCTGGCATGTCAACCAGCTGGAGTTGTTTAACATGCACCGACAACACAAAGCAGATGGCCCTCCAGCATTCTGCCTCCACCAAAATGCAACCACTGTGACCTTCGGGTTCGCAGCTGAGCAATGTATCCAGTACACCCCTGTGGTAGACTGGCTTACATTTTTGCAGAGCTCACAATCATCCCTAGGTGAGAAGCTTTGCACGACTAGCATTTCATATAACTGTATATCTTTAACCACGTAAATTTCATTTACAAAGGCAAACCGACAAAATAAAATTTGGGAGACAGGTATGAAACAAGCCGATGAGTTATTGGCTCTTATTTCTCCTATGAATAATGTTCATGAAATATATAAAATCACTGAAGTTGCTGCAATGGCAGTAGCAGGTGGCAGTGCAAGTAACAATGTCTTCCAACCATTAGCCTTCCGACACTTGCCTAACTTGACATCTTTTGATTGATTTCTAAATTAGTTATTGCTACAATAAAGCATTACCTCCTCAGTACTTTATTTAGGTGTTTTCTTTTCTATATAATTTTGCACGAGATGGAATTTCTATTGTGAATTATCGGAATTGTTAGTAATTGAATACCACAAACAATATGTTAGTTTTGATAAACCGAACGTTCAGAAGATATACATTTATTTCCAGGCTTCATTATTGCTAAACAGGCCACATGAGATGCTAAATCGTCTGGACAATTGTAACATCAGTAAATTTTGCTCCAAGCTCTTTCAGATTGACCTGTTCTTCAAATGAATGCAGAGTTTCCTCAGGGTGCCCAGACGACGTCAATGATTTTGCACTTTGTAAAGATGATCGCCATGTAGATGAGGCCTCTACTTGTTCAACAAGCTTAGGATTATTGATGTAATAATCCCGCAGGTAGGAAGAAGGAAGCACAGGTGAGGAGCAACCATCTTCCTCATTGTCGTCTTTGAGTGGTGTGTCAAACGAAGAGCTCGTTTTGGCAGTGGTCAGGGAGTCTCGGCGACTTTCACTGGCCCGCCTCGACATGTTTTCTACGCTGTAGGGGTTGTTCGGCAAAGGCACGGCATTCAGCCACTTGGCATGTTCACGCTCTGCTATAGTTCCTGCAAGGGCAAAGAAAAAGAAATGTACAGATCAGGAAGAATATGTAAAGCAGCTGATATGTTTATGCATTCTGCCAAGATGACATGCACTAACCGGGTTTTGGCGGTGCATTCAGCAGTTCAACCGAAGGCACAAGCTCTGTCTGCTCATCAACATTCTTGAATGTTGATGTGTTGTCGTAAGTAAGAGAGCTTTCCCCTCTTGCGACCTGCAAAATAAATGTACCTAAGCAAGAGGTGCAATTGAACATGCCAGGAAAAGTAGTCCATGTCCCTAACCTCTTCATAAAGTAATTATGCAAGATCATTTATTGTCCACTTTACTACCAGAGAATAGTCTTGATGCTTAGAAACATGATGAATGTGAGCAATGCAACCATTAAATTAAGCCCACAATCAATAATAACTTCTGTCTAGGTACTATATTCAAATGCGTGCATAGACAGAAAAAGGCTGCTAAAGTACAGCAGTGTAGACACGCTTCACTCTGCCGAAGCTGCAGAAGTTTATTTGTTTGTTTGCAGAACAGTTACCTAAGGTGACAGGTATTCATCGTGAAGGAGTCGCACTGCAATCCAGACGTGGTTGTAAAAAGTGTTAGACGAAAATTTGTGTCGAGGCGAAACTTCAAAAAGAAGAAGTGGTCAAATATGAAAATTGTAAACGCAATCAGCAAAAGGCACAGTCAATGTGCAGCCAATATGCAGCCTATACTAGAGAAAATGTTTACATAAACCTTTTGCACAGTATTCAAGCTACAAAATAGGCAACAATTGGTAAACTAGTTGCCCAAACCACACTCTGCACTGTTCTAAGAACAGCACAGATGTCAAAAAATGGGAAAATCAAGGCTTCAGCATGCTCTCTAAAATGTGAAGAGATGTTCAATATTACTGAGCTATCCATAGGAACCATCAAGATATTCAATCACTCATAATTAAAGGACCCGGACATCAAATTTGGAAACAAGAGATGTATGTGTAGTTTGAGAGCCCTGTATGCACTTCTGATTGATTATTAGTGATCAGCATTGCCTATAAGATATTTTAATTTGGTTTTAAAGTAAGGGTGCAAGCTTGTCTAAGTATTCAGGTGCAATAGACATTTTCTGTGCTTTGACGTAGACAGGGGGCACCTTAGTGACGTTGCAGAGGTCAAGCAATTATTGATGGTATCGGAGTACATTTTCGGGGCATGCACAATACCCCAAATGGCACCCGTAAGGACTATTGTTTGTTACCCCTCTCGCTCTGTTGTCGGGCTGCTCTCAAGGTAGGTTTTGGCTGCTTATGCCAGGAATGCTTTCTTTTTCGCCTGAGGAGAGCATGCTCAAAGCGTCTACATCGTTTCACTCATCACCACCTGCGGGTCCCCCTATTAGAAACGAGCGTGTTCAATGTCACCGAAGATTGAGCCCACATAGTCTCAGGCGACGCCTCGTCGTGGGGCGCTAGTTTTTTAATAGTATTTAGGTGGCTGTTTAGAACTGGTACACAATCATTTTGAATTAACCATGCTGGCATAAATTATACAATGCTTTATAGTATTTACGTTTCAATTTCAGTATTATCATATGCAAAGCTACAAATCACTGAAAAAATATTGCAAACAAAACTTTAGCTGTCAGGGGTCCTTTGAGATAGTACTGATGAACAATAACTACATTTTTTATTTTACTGCTCGAAAACAAGCTGGCATACGTGATTCATGCCCACGAAAGACACAATAGTAAAACATGAAGATACAGTCTCCTGAATTTGCAATATTGCGCTCCAACTATAATATTTGTCTTGGTGGACGACACTAGACCTGTGTTCCTGATGTGCAGTTACCTGGTTGGATCATGTTTGCAGTCAATATGAAGGCAGATATTGTGATTCAAAGGAAATAAATAATGTGATAACTTTCATGGAAACAATTTAATACGTATTAACTACCAAGATGTGTACTACATATAAAGAAAAGCATCACTAATTTGTAACTTATCTGCAAGAAAAAATACGTTCCTGGTGTTCAATATTATACAAAAAAACTGATGGCTGTTTTCCACTACTTTCATAAGTTTTACTATATAAACATCATGCAGGCTTTTATTAAACAGCTGTAAATTTAACCAATTTTGCAGAATTTGTTACACAACAGAAAATTGAGCACTCAGCACGGCAGGTATATAGAGCACAGGAGAGTCCTCAATTTATTAACTAAAATCTGAACTGCATACATATCCTACTCCTCAAAATTTAATATCTGCTGATAAAAATCGCACCAACTTCTTTAAAGCAAAGCAACAATCTGTGGGCGCCACTGTCTGTTTTCTCCTTTAACATAAGAAACCTAAAGAGCCCTAGAGAAAGCCCAGACCACCACATTTGCATTGTCTATAGCGTAAGAGCATTTCGCTGAACATGTAGATAGCAACGTCTGCAGTGACAGCGATATTTTACAATGCTGCCTTCAACTAAACCATTCCAAACTTATGAGAATGAACAACTACCATATTTACTCTATTCTGATGCACAGTCTTTACTAAAATCGAAAAAAAAAAGAAAGATGCTTGTGTTAAAATTAGGAGCTATAACAGGGTTTTAGACGTACCTCATTGTAACTGACATTAAAGTGGACACACACGAGGGTTTTTCTCTGCATATAAAAATACTCTGCATTCTCTGTGCAACATGTGCAGTGATTCCATGCAAGCAATGCACACATCGAACATAAGTTTAGTGCAATTTAATGGTAACAGTTCATGCGTGTGATGTTGCTAGGCGTACCACACCTTCAATACAATGACTGTTAGAAAACAGATGTTTTTAACCCGAAATTCCGTAACCACTCGTGTGGCTAGCACTGGACGAGTACTTGACGCCATTAAGAAATTTCGGCAGTTGCCTGGATTGTGCATCAGATTGCATCGAATTAGTGAAGTGAAGAAACAGTTGGTATTCACTTTAACAACTTCACTGCACTGTCAAACACGTGATTGCGGGTTCAAAGTGCTAAAATACGAATCTGTGAGGCAATGGGAGCATACTTAAAGAAAATGTTACAGGGAGGCAAACTTGCAGCAAAACTCCACGGCATTTTTGGCAGCTTTGCGTCACTCTGGAATGTGCACGAAATTGAGATGTCACTTTTATATGTAGGAGCCCATCTATCACAGAGGCGATCAGAGTGATTGGTGGGCAAGATCCAATGTGCTTCTCACTGCATCCTGGCAAGTGACAATAAAGCCCAATAGTCTGTATGCAAAACTAGCACTGACGTTAGTATTAAAGAAAAAAAGACCTCGCTAACACAGTACTTCTGCACACAGAACAAAAGGAGTTCTGCAGACAAATACATAGTAACAAAGTTTAGCTTTTCAGAGGTCTTCAAACCAAACTGCGAGATAACACTAAAGGTGTGCCCGAATTGAGTAGATATGTCACATTGACCTACCTTTTAAGGTAACGATTGTCAATTAGGTTATAGTCTTTTTGAAGGCATTTCTAGCTTTTTAAACTCACTAAAAGTATGCCAGAATTGAGAAATGTACCACGTTGTATCTACCTTCTAAGGTAAAGATTGTCAATTAGGTTATAGCCTTATTGAAGGAATTTCCAGCTTTTTAAACTCAATCAAAGAGAGTCTTATTTGCCCAAACACATCTATTGCACACTGGTCAACCACAGCATCACGGTACCATGAGGTGCCACCAATGGAGCGGTCTGCACGCTTGGAGTTTTTGGTAGTAACGATGCTCTCACACAGGCTCTTACCGAAAGCTTAAGCTCTAAAGTAAGGCCCCATCCTGAAGCAGCAATGCTAAATGCATTTCAGCAATTAGTTTTCTTGCACACCAAGTCTAAATTACTAGCATGTTATGCGCTAGATTTTCTTCCCGCAAGCACCCCATCCAAAGAGCCAATGTACTATACACACCCACACACACCACAATACAAAGACCACCGAGGTGTTAACAGCAACAAGTCAGCTTTACCTTAGCAGGCTGCATCGCTGCCTGGCGCTCAGCCCATGTGCGCTGTATGACCAAAGGTGGATGCCGCCCGACTGGCAGATTCTGCCACACGGGATTCCAAAACCGTGCGAGGTTAGTGCATAACAACAAAGCGCATGGAAGAAAGGCCGCACCACAAGCAAGACACGAAACAGCCACCACAACATGCAGCAACAAAAGCAGACATGCAGATAACCACCAGTGAGTAGCCCTTGAGTGCAAGCGTAACCAATATGCAAGTGAGAGTGAACGACCGGCTTATTATTCTCGACACAATTAAGGTAGATATTGATTTTGTAATTATTTATTAAAGATAATTGGCAAATTCACTAGTTACAATACGTTACATTTAAAATATGAATTCATTATACATGTGATTAAGGTAGTTTACTGTTGTTTTTGTTGCTGGTTAACAAGTGATGGCACAACAATTATGATCGCACGGTTATATAATGCAGCAGTACAACTAGTAACCTCTTTTTGAAGAAGTTTCTAGGGCTTGAACAGAAATAGGATTAAGTATTTGTTTCATTGCACCGATTTCTCCCGACGTCATTTGCCCCCTCACACAAGCCTTGAGTACATAAATCGAGTTGTAGAAACTGTGACAATGAAAAGGATAGGCCGTGCAGTTCTTATATGGGAAGATCAGATACAATTTTTTTTTATTTCAGCAGAACAAGGTTAACAGGTAGTAACTTTGAAATCAGCTGTTAAGTACTAACGAGTTTTGCCTAGAAATTTTGAATACAATGGCTGTGATGAATATCGAAACACTTGGTTTCATATTACCCTACATACCATAAAAATTACTCGTGGTGCAACAGCATTACTTTCAAATACATGTTTTTTCCCCAAAATAAACATTTCTTTTAATTTTCTAAAAAAAATATACCCAGCAGTTCTGATGCAGTACTTCTTTAGCTAACTTGCATTGCCTTCGTCAATGAAATATTAGGGCAGGGAAACAATTCGTTGGCTCGTGCTTGCTTTAAACAAGCAGCCCAGTTAGCAATACGTAATTCACTGCAATGGTCAGAAAAAACGCACAAGAAATGAAGCTTGGCCTGAATGTGCAGGGATGCAGAGCTACATATAGAAGCATGAACAGATGCATTTACATAACAGAGGTCACATGTACAATGTCAATAGGTCGTGCCCTGCTCTTTATAAGCTCCTGTACCGATATCAACGTACACAAACATTACACATAGCAACGACCACTTATTCCCTGTTCCTGCCGCTATACAAGAAGGAAAGCGAGTTCCTTGCAATTTCCGCCATTTCCCATCACAGAATATATCAGGCTTGTAGATTACGGGCTGAATCTTATCCCTTACTTACTTAAATTTATTTTTTGCTATGTACTGCTGCAGTACAAACATGGGAATGAAATCAAAACTGAATGCAACCTTACGAAGAAAAATTTATTGTACAATCGAAGCTAGCACCACTGCAGTTAATGGAGCACCTGTCATGCAAGCTCTATAGAAAACAGCTAGAAATGATAGAATCATTGCAGAACGTTGCATCAACACGTAGTGATGTACAGCTCTACAAGTTTATGCTCACGTGACAATGCCACCTGACATAAGTCGAGGGGAGCATTAATAAAAATGCCGTTGACCTGGAAAAAAAAAACTTCTTGCCCTGTAGTTCCTATATTGGAAAATGCACAAAAATGTCTTCACAGGCTAATTTAACTCGCACTCTCTAGTAAATGGCCCAGACTCGCATGTACATCTCATGAAATTATCATAACCTTGGAGAACTGTACACAGTTCCCCAACTTTGCATCGGTATTCCGTTAAAAAAAAAGTGCAAGGATTATGAGAGCAAATACGGTACTAGCCGAGGGCTAATGCTCCAGTAGATTGAAGGCAATAAAGGCGTGATAAAGGCTAGAAGCGTATTGGCGTTCTTGTCCAAAGAATTAAATAACGTTCCTGTCAGTCTGTGTACTTTGGCTATACTTTGACATTTACTTTTCAGTTGGCCTCAAGCGAAGCGTTCACCCACACTTTCCTGGAAGCTGGTTGCACCGTCCTATTCATTCGTGTGTGTCCCAGCAAGACATATGCAAGTTCTTTTGACAAAAATAGATTTTTTAGTTTTTTTCATGATGCAAAATTTTCGAAGATACAAATATTCGTGCACCCCCCTTTGAGATTCGCACCCTCTACTGCAGTTGGGAAACTCTACCTTCATGTGTTCGGCCACTCCAAGCCATTATAAGAATGCATCGTTGATGTTTACGGGCTTCCCCGCCTTTTTTTTGCGATGTTTTATGCTTCTTTTGGTGCAACAAACGAGGGGGGGCAATAAATTGGCTCAACCCTCCCCTCCCCAATTGCAGAAATATCCCGGATTTAGAATCCTTGAACTTGGCAGGTATGGTTTTCTCTTTGTTTAAATTAGTCTAAAGAGAAGCAAGCTGCAAGTTTGATGGCCTGGTAGTTGTGAGCATATATTACTGTGCACTTGTAAGTCATAAAAAATAGTTCTATTTCAACAGCATCTTCCGAGATGCATTTCTGTATAAAAAAGTGGCGTGAATGGGCACCTCTATGTTGTCATTTTCAACGTGGGAAAGCACTGCAATAATAAACAGAAGAAACTCGTTGCATTCATATCCATGAATGCAAAATGAATGAATGCAAAATGAATTTTGATTCATATCGATGATTGAAAATGATTGGCCATCACCAGCTGATGACACTGCTTATTTTGTTGCACTACTTTTCATTTGATTAGCAGCCACGAAGCACAACAATGATGCTCAACATTAGCACTTGGTGAACTCGTGTGGCACAATGCAAGGAATCACCAAGTACTTAGAATTACAGAGACCTGAGCTAGTTGGTTCGTATCATTCTGAAAGAGACAGTGCGAGAATACGTGGACGCAAGAAGGAAGCCAGGCCATCACAAAAGCCCCAAGAACTGGTTCAGAAACTGCAGCCAAGTCAAATTAAATTATTTCGTTTTAATGAACGTGACAACTACTTGCTGGTCATTTTTGTATCTGGTGGTGGATATAGATTTTTTTAGTGCCTTTGTTGCTTTCGCACTCACTCACCTTTTTTCTAAAATTATTTACGATAAATGACTAGATCAAGAACTTGTATTTTGGGATGTGCGACCTTATGCTGGTTTACTTTTTTGTTTGCTTCGATTACTCGAACGAAAACTAAACTCGCTTACTGAACTTTTTCTATTTGCCACACAGAGCATATTTCCTGATAAGAAGGTGATCTTGGGAAAGAAGGCGCTCAATGGCCAGGGGAACTCTATTCAAAAAGAACGTCATGTAGCAGCCAAACATCAAGATGCTTGGTCTATCAAAAAGGTAAACGTTTGCGTAATGAGGTGTCGCATTTTCATTGTTGCCTGATACTCTGAATTGTGTGGCGTCATGTATTCGCACTGCAATGACGATGTGCGATCTTTTAGAAAAGACTGCAAGTTTGTCAAATGTCACACGGGATTCTTATCAACCACTAGGTTCGGCTTGGTAAAATGTCAAATGTAAGGATGTGCTTGTCTATAGGAGAACAAAACAAGTCTGACCAACCGATTGATTGATGGATTGATTTGTGGGGTTGAACGTCCCAAAACCACGATATGATTATGAGAGACGCCGTAGTGGAGAACTCCGGAAATTTTGACCACCTGGGGTTCTTTAACGTGCACCCAAATCTGAGCACACGGGCCTACAACATTTCCGCCTCCATCGGAAATGCAGCCACCGCAGCCGGGATTCGAACCCGCGCCCTGCGAGTCTTACCAACCGAGATTTTATGGGGTAAATCACTGGGGAATCATCATAAGTATATGAGGAGTTTCCCATCTACACAGATACTCTATTTCCCAGAGAATAAAATGCACCTTTTTTGTAAACATTGCGCAGGTACGTCTTATATACATGAAGTTTTATGCGATCTTGAGCGACCAGAGTGTCCATATTTTGCCTGTAATCCTGCTAAGCTGCACGTGACAACATTTGTAAAAAATGTGATCTCAGATGTCAGCCAATTGCCGGTAAAGCAGCATAGCGACCACGAAGATATTAGCCACAATAAAGGCCACTGCCATCACACGTGCTATCTTGCTGCCCTAGTTGTTTCTTTATAAAGCATTAAACCCGTAGGATTGATGCATTAAATAAAGGGCATTCTACTGTGTGCTAGTCGCATCTCTCAGGACTTGTAATGAAGTTTGACTAACCGACCTCTATCTTTTACGGGGACGCTGTAGCGCCTGCGATCCACCAGTTACAACAATTAAAGCACCACTTTGTTGTCATCATCAGTGTCCTTATAACACTTCTTGGCATTTCAGCAGTAGTCAAAGCTTGCGACTTCCTGCTGCCATTTACCTTTCGTGCGCTTTTGTTCAGTGGTTTGGGCATTTCAGTAGTTGCGTTATTGAGTGAGCTGTGTGATTTTGCGTGTCCCCAACGAGTCTCATATTTCCTAAAGCCAACGCCAACGATGCGCTCTACGGGGCTTGTAATGCCGCGTGAATGAGTTACTCAGAGGCCAACAGCACCCAACCTGGCGATGGTGCTAACCGAGCCAGAAAAACTTATGACAGTGCGCCGGAGGATGTAGCTTCGAGTGAAGGGCAACAAAGTTGGTTTTATATTCATTAGGAAAGTGTTGTTTTTGGATTTTATAATGCTGCTTATAGATATTCAGTGTTGTGTTAGGCTACGCATTTTGCGATGAATAAATATATGTGTGCATCATATAGTTTTATTATGTTGACCGGCTTAAAAATGTGCATCCTATGTAAAATGGTATTTCGCGACAGTTGGGAAAAGTAGGTGGTGTGTCCTATACAAAGGTGTGACTTATACATTGGAAAACGTGGTAATGAAAGTGGGAAATGCATTTTGTTTTTTGGTTTTGCAAAATTTATGATCTGGCCATGCAAGATCTGAAAAATAAGTTTCGCTTTGTCCTATCTTATTTTATTTATTTATTTATTTATTCATTTTATTTATACATACTGCAGCCCCTATTAGGGCTATTGCAGGAGTGGACATACAAATGATCAGGTGGTAACAAGCAGAAACAAAAACATGAGCATATGGCACAAATTTGTGGTTCATAGTACTACACAAGATACAGAGTGAACAGAGCAAGAGCACAGAAAGCAAAAGAACATGGAAATATCTACTTAACACGCATGTGATATTGCACTCAGAAACTGCTCCAAAGGGAGCCCGCGGGAATCGCCGTGTAGCAAGTTCCAGAGCTCAATAGTGAAGGGAAAAAAACTATACTTAAACAAATCAGTTTTGGGGTGAAGTGGCGTAATATTTAGCGCATGTTGACTCCTGGTGTGAACAGAGGGTGGTATGGCAAACTGCGGATACCTGTGGAGCGAGGGCAAGCGCGGCGAATTAATCAAGGTGTACAAGAGCTTTAAGCATTCTGAATGGCACCTGGCAGATGAAGGAGTTAAACCCAAAGGTGCTAAGTTGGACGTAGGCGAAAAATCCCGGTCATATCTTCGGCAGATAAAACGGATGGCTTTTTTTGTATGGATTCTAGTTTTGCAATGTCGGACGCTTTGTGTGGATTCCACACGACACAACCGTATTCGAGTAATGGCCGTACTAACGTTTTAAATGTTAAGAGCTTGGTTTCTTTTGGTGCTACACGGAGAACGCGCTGTAAGTAACCTAATCTCTTCAGGGCTTTATTATACGTAATATCAATGTGTTTGGACCAGGACATGTTGTGAGTGAAATGAAGGCCGAGGTACTTATATTCCATTTTTCTTGTTAAATGACAACCATCGAATAAGTAGGGAAATAGATGAGCGGATGACCGAGTAGAAAATGTCATGCACACAGTTTTTTAGAAATTTACATTCATTTGCCAGGTTTGGCACCAAGTGCAAAAATTGGAAAATGAGTTGTTCAGTTTCCCGTGATCCTCACCAGAAGTAATTTTTTGATAAATCACGCAGTCATCGGCGTATAGCCTAATCTGAGACGTTATGTTACCGGATATGTCATTAATAAATACTAAGAAAAAAAGGGGTCCAAGTACTGAGCCCTGCGGAACAGCTGAAGTTACACCAGCGGTACTGGATGCCGTTGAGTTAAAAAATACATACTGCGAGCGGTGCGAGAGAAAACTAGATATCCAACCTATGAGCAGCGGGTTTTTTAATATGAAATTAAGTTTAAGTAAAAGTTTGGAATGGAGAACTGTATCGAAAGCTTCTGATAAGTCGATAAAAATAGCATCTACCTGATAACCCGAGTCAATGGCTTCAATAACATCATGACTAAATTCGGTAAGTTTAGTGATTGTACTGAAACCGCGTCTAAAGCCGTGTTGAACCTGGTTTAGAATATTATTAGCTTCCAGAAATTCTACTATGTGTTTGTATATGACGTGCTCCAATATTTTGCATGAGTGAGATGTCAAGGAAATAGGCCTGTAATTAGCCGGCGAGGATTTGCATCCAGCTTTAAAAAAGGGGAGCACTTTAGCAAGCTTCCTTGATAATGGAACTATTGCTGTTGCTAGGGATTTTTTGTATATTATCATAAGGTAGCGGCTTGTACATGAAGCATATCGTACTAAAAAGTTTTGGGAATATTATCTGGGCCAGGGCTTTTTTTAGTGTCTAAGTTAAGTATCAAATTTAGAATGCCTTCTTCAGATAAACATACGTCACCAATTTAAGGTGCAGGGTTGGCCAGTGAAAAGGTAGGTGTTTGAAAATTATCAATGGCGAAATAGATTTAAAATAAGAATTAAATGCATTGGCTATAGTGACAGGATCGCTTGTGGAAGCTCCATGAATGTACATTGTGGGTGGTTCCGTTGAACTCGGCAAGATGGAGCTCCAAAATTTTCTTGGATTTGTTACCATCAGGTTTTTTATTGTCACTTGGTAATAGAAATCTTTGGAGGCTTTAGTTTTGGCTCTTAATTATTCTTTAAGTTTATTGAACTCATTTAGTGACGGGGAGGTCTGACGTCTAATTGAACAATGTAACCTTTTTACGCGACGTGTCAGTTGTAACAACTCCCTCGTCATCCATAACAACCAGACATTTTTTTTCTCAGTTTTTATTGGAATAAAGCGGGTGATACAAGAATGCACAAGACTTTTAAGAAAGAAACCAAATCGTTGACGTCGCTAGATTCACTAAGCCGTTCAAAATTTTCAAATGAATCCTCTAGAACTGTTAGGATACTGACGTCATCTGCACGGTTAAGGTCATGATGAGTTGAATACACAATATTCGGTGTGGGTACACGACATGAGAGTGAGACGAAAACGGCTTTATGATCGGAAATTCCTTCAGTGACAAGGCAGTTAAACGTGCTTTCTAAGAGAGTAGGGCTAACAAAGACTAAATCGAGAACTGCAGACTCTCTTGTAAATTCTCGAACAACTTGGGTTAGGCCGAGAAACAGAGAAAATTTCAGCAGCTCTGTGTCTGTTAGAGAGGGCGAATTGCTTAGAGACAGGGTGGACCATTGAATTCCCGGCGCGTTAAAGTCTCCCATTAGGATTATATTTCCGCTACTGTAGTTATGCTCACTAATAAAATTTGTCAAGGTGATCAAAGAATCCGCTGACAATCTCGGAGGTCGGTAAAAAACGCCTATTATGATAGTGATGTGCTCAAAGTAAAATTTGCACCACACTGACTCTATTCCGATAGGCCCTTGAATTGCACGAAACAAAACAACCCTGGAAAGAATTGACAGGTGGCATGAGATGGTTGTAAAGAACTAAAAGTTATCCCGGTAAGGTCGTGTTTTGTCTATGTTACTGTAGCGCTTGCTTTTAATAGATGTCTGCATGTGGTTTATGACTTGCAGGATTCTGATGAGCCATCAATAAGGCCCCAGGTCAGTCAGTGTACCTGTTCAAAATATTTGAGCTCACTTATCAAGCTTTGCTAATGCTAAATGCTCTCGCACTGCTGTTAACATGAACATGATGCCCTTTTCAGTCACTATCGAGAAAAAGTCTGGTTCGTAAAAAAAACCACTTCACTCAATGCGTGTGCAGTTGCATGTTCGTGATTTGACTCTTAAATTATGTCCTTGTGTTCCTTGTCACTTCTCTGCTGCTTTATGTGAAGACCACTTTGTTGTATGCATGGGAGAGTGTTATGGCTTTTGTCTTTTTACAACCTTTTTACCAAGTGCGATATCTTCGTCGTCTAGTCATCATATCAGAGGCTCGTGTTTTTATAAGTTTTCAGACTGCAGGTGTACAGGTGATCTAACAAGCGTCCCTTAAGCTTGGTGAAATATGTGGAAAGCAGACACTATGAACTGCTTAGCCAAATGTCGTGATAATTCATGGAAGGGAGAGAGTGGTGTGCGAAGCTTTCATTTCCTCAGGTGCACTCTTTTCACGCAGAGGCCTGTTCTCACTCTTAAAGCACTTTCGTTGCCATCAATAGATAGCATGCTATTGGCTTATAAATTTTGTAAATCAAGAGTGGCATTTGGATCAGGTGTGCTCCTTCTCAACAGGAGGCGCCACCACGTGCTGGTGCCGTGGCGTAGGCTGCTAGCGTTACACAGTGGGCACACTAGCGCACACAAAAATCGCAACTGGAAAGGGTGATTGTATTTCATCATGTGTGCTAAAAATCTTGAGTTACACTGACTTCCCTTTTTTTCTCAAGCCATCTGTCCCTTTGTAGAATACGGCGCATTCACTGGGATGAGAGAAGCGAGTAAGCATATGAAGCGTGCAAGAAATCCCTGTTACTCCTTGTATCCAGTTAACAAGCGAGGTTGTTGCAGCAAATTATTTGTGAGGCTTAGTACTAAGATCGTTTTATGATTACCTAGAAAATTGGTTTGACATCCTTTTGAAAAGTTTGTTTGGCATTTAACAGACCCTTTAAATTAAAAGGGAGCATGCTACATTAGTGTTCACTTGAATTTCAAAAGTAAGCAAAGCCGTGTTGGTTAAGCTCCTTCAGCTTTCTATGTGCTTTCATAGGGGCAGACATATAAATTATGACACTGACGAAACTCCAAGTAAACACTGCGGCAGCTTGGGTACCGAAAGAAGCGAAAGCAGGTTTATGGTATCTTTTTTTTAATGAAACACATGTAAGAAGTCAGGTTCAATGAAAACTTAGGGGTAAAAAGTCCCTCACTTAGGAGTAAGAATTCCATTGTCTAGTTAGCTTGCTCACTTAGTGCAAATGAGTTATGTTTCTTAAGGTGGACTTCATATGCAGCAGAAGATATTTCATGGATGCACGTTCCTTTGTTACCTTCTTTATAGTTAGGTACACGTAGGATGTTCCTACAAGGCAACATGGGCTGCTTGCTGAGTTGTTATGCTTTCTCCACTATGATTAATACATCCATTGGGGTCTAGGCTCCCAAGTTTTTGCTTTTAATGCAGCTTCACCAAAGTTGTTAGTATGAGAAAGAAACTTTATACACAATGTATATTTAACAACAAAACATACAAGGCTGCCAGTTTCAGAGCACTCCGCTCAGCACTTTTTCGTCGTCATCCTCTTCCATATTTCGCAGTGACAATATGCAGAATTTTGATTCTTATGCTAGGAGTGAATGGGATCTCGCTTTTAACTAATAGAACAACAAATCTAAAGGTGTGATTTAAGGTTCTAGCACACATCATGCGTGAAGATTTTTAGGTTGCAGTGTTCCGCTTCATTTTTAAAAAGTTTTTATTTATACAATACTGCAGACTGTAGGTTCATGCAGGAGAGCAGTACATAGTTACATACATTCATGAGTAATAGAAAGAAACGACAAGAAAGAACTAAATGGAAAAACCACAATGAACGTTCATGAGTACATTCATAAGTAATAGAAATAAATGACAAGAAATAACTGAATGAAAAAACCGCAACGAAAGTTCATGAGTTGTTTTCGTAGAAACTGACTGCGTAAGGGGGTGGGGGGGAACCTTACAAAGTTTTTTTTTGTGTGTGTGCCAAGCATTACAAGAAATGCCTACTTTAGAGCAGAATTTGATGGCAGTGCGATGCATCCAAAGCCAGTATGCTTACCAGTTTTGTCCCTGTTTCTTTTTGTTTTCACGTTGTTGTGCACACACTGCATGGAGTTCACTGCTAGCTTGTTCTCAATATCAGGCTGCTGTCCTCTTGCAACACTGCTTTTTGCACTTGCAATACAAGTAATTTAGTTAATGCACAAGGTATGTGTTATGTGTTTTCTGTCATGCTGATTGTGCACTTGTATGTCTTTTTTTAAAGTTTGAACAAAGGTTTTGATATTGTGCATAACACTCTCAGTATGATTCAAGATTTTCAACGTAATTGAATGAATATGCTATGCATACACGTTTATTATTTCTTATGCATCTTCTGGCAAACAGCTCAATTTGGTGATACTATACACAGGAAATAAAAGAAACTAGTTCTTGTCATCGCTTGCAGAGCTACTTTGCCCTAAGCAGCTGTAGTAAAAGAAATGTTATAATTCTCATTTCCTCTTACAGTTACGTAACTATATGCACATGCCTACCTATGCAGCAAAGAAATTCAATTGTGTGAAAGGGGTAAAATTGGCACAAAAACATACCTGATAGCATTTGCCTAATAACTTTTTTAAAACATAAAGCATACTGGCAAGCCAAACATACAAAAAAAATTAGTCGGCAAGTTTACAGGTTTATACAAGCATATATAAAACTGTATGATAGTAAATAGATGAAGTAACTATTGAAATATATTTAGAGAAAAAGTTTGTTCTCCTGTTTTATGGATGCTTTGGGCTTGTTTTTTTTTTGTTATTAGGTCCACAGCCTTACAGCACGCAGCTTGCCTCGGGAGTTTAGGGAGCACGCTCAACGAAATCTCGTTCCACGTCAAATGAACCGCACTGTTGTCACATCGCCCGCGTTCCCACCAGCTTCGGGAACTCAATCCGAACAAATGTTCCAGCCACAGCCACTGCAAGTGCCAGCAGCCAACAACAGCAACAGAAACAACAGCAACAACAACAATAATGTTTCCGGTTTGTTGCAACTTCTTTATTGCTGTGGGGCTTTTTACATGAATTTGGTGGTGGTAGCTCATGACAGTTAAAGAGGGCTTTGTCCTGCAGTTTGCTCTTACAACTTCTATCGTTAGATATAAATACTTGAAGATAATGGGTCATCACTACATTAGGCTGACTAGCCTGTGATATCCTAGGACTAGTGCTTCTCAATCATATAAAATGCTAAGTGGCCCCTTCTTCTAACATAAGAAAAGTTGCCTTGAGTTTTCTTTAAAGGAAAGAAGAAAAATTGTTCTAATTTCAGTTTTGGTTGTGCCTTGCAATCGGTTGTAACAAGAAGTCGCATATTAGTAATTTGTCAAATTTTTGATGAGTTAGCTCAGCCTCTTCAGTCGCACAAAAGTAATGCCTTACATTAATTTTTACGTCTAGCCTTGTGAAGTCACTGCAGATTTTGTAAATGCTCCATGCAGTCATTCTCAATTCTCGGTAGAACTGGCTATATTGATTATTTTTGGTAGACTGTTTTATGAAAGACAGTGTAAACTGTTTCATCACTCTTGAGGCAACACGTCTCCTACTTATCACCGAGTTTATTTCTGGTAGACTGTTTTATGAAATACAGTGTAAACTGTTTTATCACTCTTGAGGCAGCACGTCTCCTACTTATCACTGAGTTAAAACCTAAGTGCTTTGTGGGAGAACTTGAAATAAAGTGTATTGTATACCTGCTGAGCTGGTGATATTTTTTTCCCAGATGCTTGAGTGAGTCCAGCTCATTCATGTTCATGGAGGTGAAGGTACTTCATCGTCACGTATAGGAGGTTTGTCTACTGTATATACAACATTCTAATAGGGCTGTTCTGTATCTGTGATGTATTCCAGCCACAGCAGCTGGGGATGTAACACCCGGCTATGCCTCCGACGAGAGCTCCACAAGCTCGTCACTGGGTGGAGGCAGCGGGGTTCCCAGGCATCCCTCAAGCAGCAAGCGCCGGCCTCGAGTTGCTGCCTCTCGCGGAATTCTGCAGCGCAGCTCCTACTGGGACCGCCGGGTTGAACAGGGGCTTCTGTCAGATAGCTCAGTTACTGAGGAATTCCCTTTACTCCACGAGGGACATCCGGACAAAACTACTAAGTCCTAAGGGTCTTGGGATAGCGATCGTGCCTTGCCTTGCCATTATGCCATTTGCACATGCGAACCCCCACGTATACTTCAGGTATGCCACTTTGACATAGTTGTTTTTCATTACACCCATTTTTTTTCTCTTTTTCAGTGAATTTAGATTATTTAGTATAGGAAGAAGCTGTTGATTCTGCTTGAACCCTTTTCTTCCTTTTGCATGCAAATGTGGCATATCGTAATTATTATCCCCGAAAATGGATACTGACAAGTTTCGAGGCACACGCCACACTCCCGTTCTTCATTCTTTTTGATTAAGCACACTTGCATGGCACGGAGTGCCATTTTTTTTTACATCTCCCTGTTTTGAGTGTTTTATTGTATAAAAGCATCATTGCCTCCGCAAAACTGAAGCTTTGCCAATGGGTTACATATATATTTTTTAATGGTACAACTAAATACGAATTATTTCTGTGTTTTGTTGTATACACCAGACTGCTTTGTGCCAGTCTGGTGTAAAATGTGCAGAACAAATGATCATTGCCGAACATGTCTGCTGTGTGTTGTTAACATACTTCCTTTGATTGTTGAATGTGTCTATGGTGGGCTGCAGTATTTGATGAGGCACTTTGCTTTTTACTTGGTGAAACTGGCTAAGCTGCATTCGTTGAGGAACGTTAAGCCTATGTATTGGTTTTATGCCAGCACAGGTCATCATTTGATCATAACCTTACGGTCATTTCCCGCTTCCTACGCTTTCACTGCACCTGGTAATTCTCATGAAAGCCAATTAAAAAGAATACTACCAATGTATGGCTGAATGTCGTAATGCAATGTTGCTAATTGCCTAATGTTGTCTCGCCAGTGTGCAAGCGATTTGAAACTTTTGGGCTGCACAGATGTTGCTGTGTCTCATAAATATTACTTGTGCTTTTCATTGTGTGGCGTCAATATTTTTACAACAACTTAGGCCACAGCTTTGCACAATTTTGCTCTCATCGCACAAATATTCTAGTGAACTTCACACGAGTTGTTAAAAATTGCTTAAATTCTGTGTGCTTTTAAAGTTTTTCATGAGTGCTTTCGATTTGCTTGCCGGTGCTGTATTTTTCACGAACTTGGTTTCATTATTGTTACATTTCGTTTGCACCTGCCGTATGTCCAACATAGTGTCTATGAAAAGTGCAAATTTGTTGTGAAGGCAAGCGGGAAAATGACAGCTGGCAATCTATGTTTCATGTTGTGTTTGCCAATGAACATTGCATCATTTTTGTTGAGCCCTGTGAGTGTGGTATGTCATCAACTGTAGAGCAGTAGATGAATTGCAGAAGAGTGAGACTATGTCATCGTTATGTAACAATTGCTCCTTCAGTACAGCGATCATGAATTGGTATGCCTTAACTGCTAGAGTTACTCCTTAGTGGTTTAAAAATGAGCCTGTTACCCTTGCTGCAGAAAAATGTGTATTTGTCATGATTCAGTCATATTACTGAGGTGAGTGCATAGCACTCATTTGTCTCAAGACAGTTTGCAGAAGTTCGAAACTAAATTGATTAGAAGTTGTATTTTATTTTATTTTTCTTTCCAAGTGCCAAAAGATTAAGCCTGACATTTCGAAAATGCTGGGCTTTCACTATATTTCGTTCAGCAGTAGATGAAAAAATGGAAAAGGCAGGTTATATCTTTAATTATGCTAACTCTTAACTTACTGGTAAAGGGCTACATTATTTGGTGCGTAAGTGTTGGACATTGACTAGCTAATCACTTTGTTCACTGTTCTTGCAGCCGCTATAGAACATGGTAGCTATGGGCCACTTTTAGTGATCAATCTATTGATTTCTCTCTGTTTCACAGTATAGTGTGACAGGTGTCTAGTGTGTCTACTTGCCTCAAGAAGGTCTTTATAGTATTTTGTATGTATTTAGGCTGTAAAGAAATTTATACATAGATATATATATATATATATACACATACATGTACACCATATACACACTCTCTATGTATACAAAGAATAATTGCCTGGGAACTAACATAGGGGTCAGGTAAATACGTGCTGAAGGACCACTGACAGATATGTTTTTACGTATTGCTTATTGAGCACACAGCTAGTCAGGGTTATTGTGTCTGTGTGTGTTTGTGTGCCATAGCAACATTGCTGTGGACGTATGGCAAACATTCCGGACATGGCAGGCAACACATTCTGCTCTTTTTCAAGTGGGTGCCCCTGCCTCAATTTATCTACATTTGGGCTGTTGCCTTTACCACAATGGAAGGAATTCACATTCCTGCAGTAACGTTCTGTTCATGAAATGCCTTTCGGAATCTCCTCGTCAGAGCTGCACAGTATTTTCACCATGCAGGCAAACTGCATGTACCTGTTGTCTTGTATTAAGTTTTCACTGTTCTCGTTTCTTGTTGCACACACCACTTTTGATTGTGAATTCGCAACATTTCAGAATGTATTGTTTGTGATAGTATTGTTCCAACAGCCTCTGATAATGCCAAGGCAGCAGCATATCTGTGTTTAAAGATTGTCATTAACTCTGCTGTGTAGACTGGTCGCCAAAGTCTAATTAGGCACAAATAGGGCAAATCTGCTGTTTCTGTTTCCTATGTTTGTTTTCGGCAACCTGATGCTGCGGACACTAATTCAGGGCCTTTGTACCTCTCGTCAGGATTTTCTTAGCCTTACTTTATTTCACAAAAACAAGCTATTTTGGGGCTTTTGTATGGACTGGACTGGACTGCATCCTCAAGATGCTTTGTAGAAGTGTCACGAGCCAGCTTCTTTATTTTCTTTGTTGCGACAAGCGAATGCTTTTAAGTGCCTTATTCTACGTTTCTGCCTCTGAACTCCGCCTTCTTTTCGAGTCATTTGCTTGCAGAAACTAACACTATGTAGAATCTGTGTGACATTGTGCTGCCTGAATGATAGGCCCAGGTAAAAGAAGGGTCTCAGTGTTTTTTTTTTTTGCATGAGTACAAACGTCATTGTTATTTTAGGCACCTGCTAGCGTGCAGCACTTCCTAGAAGATGTCACAATTTGTGATTCTCTCGCTCAGGCATGTGTAGTAGGTGTAGGTACTGCGTTTATTATAGCTAGCATCGTAGCCAATGCGTCGGAACTCATAATCTTGCGGAATTGTTGTCGAGGGTGTGCCATTTGCCCGGGTTGCATTGTCCAGAAGAGTTGTACCAGGAGTGAGGCATGAACACGGGAGGATACGGAGGTTCTCCAGAGAGTAAAAAAATTACACCATCTTCTGCTAAATAGAACCATGTGCAGATGTGTTGACACTGGCGCTCATCGCCGCGTTGCGCAGGAAAGAAATGTGGTGAGATGCAAAGCACGCAGTGATGGACTGGTGTTTCTTGCTGGAACATGCTAATTGCTGCTGATGGGCGATGACAGACAAAAGACTACGACTTGACACAGAGGCCTGCAGTCCGTGTTTAGTTAACGCACACGCTTCGAATTTCGGTCGTTCGACAAAGCACAAGACAGATCTCCCACCGGCACTGCTTTGGAGGTCAAGATTCAGTGCCAGTGCCATAGTGGCCAGTGAAGGGTTGAACTGCGCGAGCAGTTGGTTTTTTAAATCAAGAAACTCGCTAGCGGACATTGCCTGCATCGGCTTTGCGAGGAGAAAGTGGAAGACACGAGAGAAAAGAGAAGAAGCGACGCGCATTCGCTGTACGGGTGGTCATGCCGCACACCAGAATAAGCTCGACGATAAGACGCTTCGTATCTAAAAACAAACAAAATGAAAACCGAAAGTCACAAACTTTTGGTGGATAACTGCTTGTCACTAGAAGATTATGGCCGGAGAAGGATGAGTTGTCTGGAATGAAGCTTGCGCCGGATGTGCAACTTCCAACTCCCGACAAACGGTGCATTTAAGGTTCTCGTATTTTGGAGGCTGGTTTTGGAGCTCGTTCTAATACAGCACTGCAGGAAATAACCCGCGCGAGCGTCCTGCCTAGCGCGCATTTTTTTTACCACAGTAGCATTCCTTGCAACGCTTGTGTCGGCTTTTATCTTGCAATTTTTGTGCGATGCAGCTGGTCGGCCTATTTTATTTTTGCTCGAACCGTGCATGTCGCGGCAGTACTCGCGTGTTTTTACACCGAGGTAGGTTGTACCAAGCGTTAGGTGATGCTATAAATTTTAACTTTATAATGGACATGACGGTGATGACAAAAATGCTCCTGTAGTGTCCATATAGTTATCGCATTGAAAGAGAACTTTTCAATGGCACCGACCTATCATTTAAGCTGATGACTACAGACATGTGCATACCCGGATATATATGAATTTAGTGTTATACATATTCTCGGAAAAAAAGAGTTTTGCTATAACAAGTGATCGCAGTTTGAATTTTAATTTCAAGAAGGGCTGCATGCCTTTCGTCAAAGCTTGTCTACGAAAAGCGTTGGATAAATTGACAGTGGTGCAAACTGTTTGGACCCTGTGTGTGCATTGTCGTTGGAGGCTGGTCGCAGGCAACTAACTCTAGCACGTGTAGTTCTTAATGAGAGCCAGCATGACACGTGTGCTAGCAGTCTTAGCGCATGGTTCCTACGTAAAGGTGTGCTAGCAGTGCAGAGGGACAACTTGCACATTTTGACAGCAACCAACACAGGTTTGATAAGCTGTGGACAGATATGTCGTGGTCACAAAAAGCAGCAGTTCGGTACAACTTACGAGATTTGTCTCCCGCTCTCAGTAAGACTGCGATATAGATGAATGCTTTTCTGCCAGCAAAGACTTTTTTTTAAGTTTACAAGAAAAATTGCTCATAGCACAGAATAATGCAGAATTCTGTCTTGATGAAAAATGCTATAATGAAATGGGATATTTACAATAAGAATTTTGAGAGAGTTACAGTTTGTTCAATCTAGAAAACTTATAAACAGCAGATGAAAAAAAAACAGGCAAAGACTAGAAGCAAGAAAAATAGAAAAAAGAAGCTAAAATCAATGTTGGTAAGTGAACTACGAAGGAGAAAATGTTTATCATTTAAGTTCGACATAAAGTTTCTATCTCTCTAGAAGAAATGAGCACTTTCAAAGCATAATAGATGTACATTCAGAGAATACGGGCAATCATTAAAATGCATACCTTTTGGGCTGTCGGCTCAAAAGGCATGTTTTACTTGATTTATGGCTGATATCTACAAAATGATGCTTATTTCATCGGCCAGGGAATTAAAGCTAAAATGATCACTGAAAACGTGGAAACGTGAGGCAATTAGATTTGTGCAATTTGACTCCCAAAAAGCGATTTTGGTCATCTGACGATCGCCTTCGTCAAAAGTATTCCAGTTTGCCTATATCCTACTCGATGTGTGTTTGCGGGCATTTTTGGTAGTCGTAGACTGAATGCAGTTGTACGCGCTAATTATAATTAAAAATAAAATTTGAAATCCCGTGCATTCTTGTTACTCCTTGCTACTTTCATGAAGGAGAGCATTCTTTGAGCTTCATAAGGCATTGTCGAGGTATGGGGAAAAAATAATAATGAGGGCGTCTTGAAAGCAAACAAACCAAAGTTAAGCTTTTCTTGCGACTTTCCGCAGTCCCTAAAAAATGACTTTCTTGAGCATTCAGGCGCGCAGTGAACTTCCCGAAGTACGATGGAATGCTAAATTACAAGCGCTTCGCATTTCTTGCACGCAGAGGTATGCGTACGCGGGGAGTGAAGAAAGATAATAAGTAAGTAGGAGCTTTCCTGGCGTCAACTTGTAATTACGTTTCTTGCAGTTTTCTGGCGAAAGCGTTTTCCCCCTCGAAGACGTAAAAGCGTGTTACGCTGTTCTCGCGCAGTGAATGCGTGACGTTCAGTACTTACAACGTGACGACTAGTGACGACACTTTCCTAGTTAATCGTGCCATATCATGGCAAAGGGCGGCATTCTAGGTGAGATTGCGAAAATGTTGGAAAATGCACTTCCTGTCGGCGCCTACACGTCGGCGAGTTGGTTGACGCAAAAGAACGAGGCTGATATTGCGATGAGTCGTGGGTTTCATTAAGCTTTTTTTTTTGAAAACCAGATCGCCCATGTTCCCTCGTTAGTACTTGGAAGTGTTTCACAAGACTGCCGCCCCCTCCCCACTGTTTGTTTTTTTCGCGATGTACCTGGATTTGGCTATCGGAAGCATATAGGTCGTCTTGCTACGCTATCTCAAAACTAGTCGAACGTTTTGACAATCCTCTTTTTTTTCTCGCATGGTGTTTAAGTGGGCTAACATAATTTTCATACGACTAAATTTAGTGAACTACACTTGATTGAAGTCTCGGTAAATGTAACCTAACGACAGTCGCTTGCGAGCAATGCATTGTCCGGCTGTGTGCCTGTAAAGCGCGCTTTGCGGCAAACTATAATGTATTGCAAAAAAAGCCAACAGTGCTATTGAAGAGAGAAAAATGGAGCGTTTTCGTTCTTCGCAAGAAAAAAAAAACGCATTATTGTTAACTTGCGAATTTGGTGTCCTGGCGCAATTTTCAAGTAGTTAAAACTGTTTAATGCTGTGGATAGTGTAAGGAGAGCAGAAGTTTATTATAGCCAGGCGAAATACATTACAGAAAACGGGCTGATTTAGAAAGAAGGTGAGCCCGTTTTCAGCTCGAAATTTCTGCAAATCACATCAGCGAACAACAAAGATTGCGCTCAAATTTCAAAGCTGCAAATCAAGGTCGGTAAGTCAGTTATTAAGTAATTAGAAAAAATACGATGGTTCCCCGAAGCCGCCACACAAATTTTACCTCGTTGGTAACTGAAATCGTGAACTTAAAATACGTACACATATAAATATAGGAGCGTTGAACTTCGCGAGCTTTTGACTTTCCATTTCTGACAGAAACGAAAACGGCGGAAACTGCACCGTTTTCAAGTGACCGAAGTCGATTCTAGTTAAGATGTGCGCGTAACGCATTTAAAAGAGGCAACTCATTTTAGTGCCTGTAATGCCGCTTTCCGTTATTGTTTTGTCTTGTGTTATTACCAGTTAAGAAGCTTAAACCCCCCATAATGTGCGAGTTCTGCGGAAAGAATATTTATGATATTCAAAAGAGGACGTCATGCGGTTCTGGAACAGGAAGAAATGGAAACTTGAGTGAAGCATCAGAAAGTCTGCTGTGCAGTCATGTGCCGGAGATGCTGTTCGTGTCGTAGCTGTAGACGCTGCGAATGGTGCGCAGGTAAGGTTTCATCGACTATGTTCCAAACCTAAATCCTGTCACTCACTGACGTCACCTTCTGACACATTGTTCTCAAGACATGCATGACGTTTTAAAATTTAGCATGTGATTTGTGATATCCTTCGTCTCGTCGGGAGTTGATATTCATACTCTCATTAGACTGTCCGAAGTTTAAAGCATACCACGTGTTACCCCGTGAAACGCATTTGAAATGAGTTTTCAGTATGGCGTCACCCGGCGTCAGCGCTTTCCACCTCGATCTGCGTGCCACGTGGCTTCTGAACTAGTTGTTAATGACGTGGCCCAGATTCCGGAAGCACGCGTAGTGTGGTCGTCGCTCTGTATAATGCTGGAGTATCATCGGCGCCAGCTGAGGCCAAGCCAGATTAACAACATCGGACGCGCAGGGCCGAAGCCACATTTGCAAGTCCGCGTCTTGCCGCGCACCGGGGAAAAGTATGGGGGAGAGAATAAAAACACAAACACGCACACATACCAAAGTCTTCGTTGACAATGACGCGCAAATAATTTCTGGCATATATGCATCTCGCATGTCTTACAGGCAGCGGTATCTTCTTGAGTGAATGCGAATGCTGATGTGTTTGTAGATAAGTCAGTTAGACTCCGCTTCTGTAATGGAGATGAATATCCCAATCAAGCAATTTAATTTTTCCAAATTTTATGGCGGCGGTGTGGGAAAAAGCACCAAGGAGGCGGCTAGGACACGTCTCCGCTCTTTTATGGCATAAGGCAACAATTTCGGGCACAAAACTCGTATACCAGATTTTTAATTTTAGCGAAAGTGGATGTATGCTTGTAACGACGATTAAGGTAAACACTACAGACACGTAGTTGAAAATGAATAAACTTGTAAGGTGAGCTATGTGCACCCATTTACTAGAATGCAGCTGCGATAACAGCAAGATGAGGCTCCAGCTTCGACAGACACTGTGATGTAAACATAATTCCAATTCTGTAATTGCACAATGTGCGTAACTAATGAGCATAAAATATTACCACAAGGATATAATGACTGACTAAATGAAGTAAATTAGCAGTCTAATATATTTACTAAACAAAGAACACGTATTGGCGACAAATTATTGTTAGAAAAGTAGAGAGAGGTGTACGAGTTAGAATAAAAAAGTTGGCCGCGTATCTGCATGTTTTTGCATATGTCGTCGAAAGACGATAGTCTTGCGTGTGGAGAGAGTGAACAAGACATTTATTTGATGTTCTGCGCAAGAAAATTGGTGAGTGGTATTCTGGAGGCGCTGCTTTAGAGTGCCTCGAGCGTGCAGCGGAGGCGAACGAGCGCATCAAGCCACGTCACACGTGAGACATGAGCGCTATCTGGCAGTTATCTTGAAAAGCGAAGCGCGCACGCCCTGCGCGCCCGTCTCGGAGGTGATAAGGTGTAGAACGCAAGGCGACGGGTAAGTTCCACCACCGCCTCGTCTTAGCTAAGCGCTGGAAACATTCCCCGTTTCGTGCAAGCGTTTCATGGTCAGCGCAGCGTGATAAGCGCTACGGTCCTTAAAATTGCTTATGTACGCCTTTTCTAGTAAAATACGCCCATGCAGAACATATACGTGTTGTTATGGTGCCCCAGACATGCGCAATAATTGCATTTAAATTGACAATTGCACAAGCATGAACGCGCAACCTTGAGCAACATTGGTGGGCGCTGCGGATGGGGTCGGCCGTTTCAAATACCCAATGCCGTTAAGAGTGGACAAACAGACAAATGTACAGACAGGCAAAACATTTTGCGTTGAAGGTCCCCAAGAAATACTATCGTCTTTAATAGTGTTATTATTAAACAGCTTCCTGTAGGGTGTTCCACTGTTTGTGTCTCTGGCGCTGTATATAAAAAGAATATCGTTAAGCGGCTTGAGGCATTATGTAGAATGGCAAGTCGAAGTTTCCAAAACTTTTTGCATATTGTCTGATATAGGTGTATTTATTTCTGAGCTCTCAGTTTCACTGCCGAAAGGGCTATTTGCTTCAAATATTCTTAACTCGAAGGGGAAAAAGAAGCAGTCGTATCACTTTCCTGAATAATAATAATAATAATAATAATAATAATAATAATAATAATAATAATAATAACATTTTGCTTGGGAAGGACGAAGTCACTCAATTTCCCCCAGTCAACAGCACTGTTGGCTTTTTTGCGGTCATTATACGTTTGCAACAAAGCACGCTCTACAGGCAAAAATTCGAGAGCGTGGTTTTGCGTGATGCGTGTTTCGAATATACTCACCAAAACTGCGAGTAAATATAGGACACTGTTTATGAGAATGGCTGATTTGCTCTCACATGAACCAGACGGTTCTCTAATTCCTCCGTTTCTACAGCGCACAATGAGTGAAAACAATACAAAATTGGGCTTTCGAAGCTGCCTACTAGCATTGGCTGTGATCGTATCATTTCGCAGTTTCATCTTTGTATCTTTTATATTTACCCCGTGTGTTGATAACAAAGGGCCAGAAAACAGCACAAGGTCAATGAAAAAAAGGAAAACGAAGGGCCAGTGGGTGGTAGCTTTGTGCCTTTTTTCATAGTGCTCTGCGTGAATGTCTAGCATGAATTGTTCATGGCGTGCATGTAATGACAGAACACTTGCAACATATGTAATGTAACACATGTAATAACAGTACACAAAGGAAATGCTTTGGATAGCTTGATGCGCTGCAGTGATTCAACAGATTGATCTTAGTTAAAGGAAAATTGATTCAGAAGAGGCAATGATATGTGCCATGTACCTGTAATGGCGTATTCATTGAATGCCTAGGAAACTCTTGGTGTTCAACGATCTGATGAACGTTGGTGAGCTTGTGACCGCGAGATCGTAGAAAACATTGAAGCGGATCTAGTTAACTATAGGTGGTGAGTTTGTTGGAAGGTTTGACGAAGAGACCGGCTCCTAGACGTTTGCACGGAGTCTATCACATGCGCACGCACCCGCACACAAACACTCGGAGGTTGCAGGTGTCTTTGCAGCAGCAGGATATGTGTCCCGGAGTACCTTGCGCGGTAGTGAGATGTGCGTGATGAAGGCTTCATGTTGAAGGCTTCTCTGTAGGTGATCACGAAACTGCAGTTGCTAGCAGGGACAATAAGCTCACGAGCAGCCTGGGTGGAAGCGTTGCGCTTGTGGGGCTGGGACATGCACCGCAGTTTGCAGTGGCTGCAAAAGCGAATTCAAATATATATAAATACATCATGAGCTATCATGAGCCAGAAAGATTTCTGGTTTGTTTTTAAGATGAAGCGTCAGAAATCAAATCAATCACGTTCGTTGAACTCACTCACGAGGTAAGGCTTATAATAAACGCCTTAGAACTAATAGACAACAATGACATTTATTTATGTTGCTCTAAATCTACAATGCACACGCTTGCAAACTTTTAATATTATTTTGCGCATGTCGACCACTATACGTGGACGTTTTTAATATCAACGAGGTGCAACAAAATCAGCGATATGTTACCAGCGTTACATCAACTTTTTTAACACGTGATCACACAGACGAGGATGATAGTGCGTGTGCATTTCTAAGCGAAAAAATTCGGCAGATCCCGCGTACTATGTGAATCGTTGTCATGCAATACATGCGCAGGGAAGGTGACTGTGGCCTATTTTTTTTTGAAAAAAACTGTGAGTCGGCCTAGCTGGAATAAACCCATCTTGAAATGTTTGCGCGGATGCATGGGGACACGGAAGAAATATTTTGCGCCCGTTTGTACTCTTTTCTGTCTCCCCGTGTGCCTGCGCAAACATTACAAATGAAATTTTTTTCCGTAGAGCGAACTGTTGATAAAATGATGTTAAACATACGCAGAAATGTTGTACATACAGACATATATGTTGAAAAGTCGAATATGCTTACATAACCAGTTGTTTGCTGTTGCGTAACGACGTCAAAAACAACATGGGTATTACCAATACCAGAAACAGTAATATGAAGTGTTGCGCTTGTGCTTGCGAGGATGGCAGCCCTGGTACAGGCAAATCCAGAGGGAGGGTGGTAGGGGTGATCGCCTCTCCCCCCACCCCCTGCGTCAGCACCCACCTCTCTTCAGTACTTTTCATCCATGTCCTATCACTAATTTCACCAATTAGAACAATTGAGTGGAACTACTGTGATCACATATTTACAGTATTTCGGCCATGACAAGGTTTTCATGCTACTAAAAACAGAACAAAATCAGGACCCCCCCCCCCCCCCCCCCAATCTGGTGTTACTTCTGTAACTTCAGGCAACCGTCACCCCCTAAAATGAGTCGCTAGATTCACCCCTGGCCCTGAATAGTTTACATAGACCAACTTCAGTGGGTGACGTTTAACTACAATCTACGCCAATCCGAGATGACGCCTGTATCATTGCGGTGCATACATATTCATAACATTAGATTGGCAGCACAACAACCACAATCGACGTTTTACCAACGTTACGCCTGCACATGGTCCTCTTACAAAGGAGTTTTGAGACCTGGCGGGGCTCTGTGGTAGAATACTTGATTGTCACGCAGTATTATTGGGTTTGATTTCTGCTGGGACCGTAAAATATACCATTTGCATTCGTCGAGTCACCGCTGGCTATGTCAGTTTTGCTGAACATTCTGAAATTAAAATTACCAATGTTGAGTTGAGTTGAATAAACTTTATTTGCCCAACGGTTGTTGCTGTGTCCGGGGCTAGGCTGCCAGGGACACATCGTTCGAGGAACATCTTCTGAGGTCCTCGGCGACGGCCCTGGCCCGCCGGACGGCCTACACCTGGTCTTCGAGGGCCTCGCTGAGAAGGGTGGCTTGCCATTGCTCAGTAAGGCGCCCCATTTCGGTGGGTTCATCAGTTGACGTCGTCCTTTCTCGAGGCCCATCTTCATCTTTTGCGTATTGCCAAAGTATATGAGCCATATCGGCCCGTTCGTGCGCGCACCACAGGCAGCCAGGCGACGGGTGCAGCGTGGGTCATAGGCGGTTTTCTCATGGTTTATATGTACCTATAAAATTTGAAACATTTGTGGTGCATACACGCCTACTGCGGCCCGTGGTGTGTGGGTATGTGCCACATGTGTCTGCAAAAAAGTATCGATGTCGTACGTGACGGAATTTTTAGATGATTGATGTCATGACCAGGCAGTCATAATCGCCAAACTCTCTTGCTTCCCCAAACGAATTTTGATCTACCCTAAGTTAAGAAAGTGATCACGTGGACACCTATATGCAGGAGGATAGATAGATAGATAGATAGATAGATAGATAGATAGATAGATAGATAGATAGATAGATAGATAGATAGATAGATAGATAGATAGATAGATAGATAGATAGATAGATAGATAGATAGATAGATAGATAGATAGATAGATAGATAGAGAGATAGATAGATAGATAGATAGATAGATAGATAGATAGATAGATAGATAGATAGATAGATAGATAGATAGATAGATAGATAGATAGTCCGCAAATAAATGCTTTGCGTTTAGCTGTGTAGCGTGTGGTGCTTGCGAACCACTGTGCTTTCGGAATTAGCGCATCATGCAAGAAATCGCGTTACTTCGCGCCTATATTGGGCGCTTCTAATAACGGTAGCCTGATGTTGTAAAATAAATTGCAAGGGTGTACACTTTGCACGTATAATTACTTGCTGCAGCGTGGTTACGTAAGGGAAGTAGTGGGTCCCCAACAGTCCCCTTTGAGGGTGTCAATAGCACGATGAAGTCGACCACTTAAGCAACAAACTTCAAAATTGGTTTGAAATACCTTCCAAGCTATAATAAGAGATGATTACTATATCGTAAAATGAGATTAGGACGAAGAGACAAGGAGCCACTCCAGACCACATGTTTTTTTATTTTACTTTCGAGGCCGTCTTCTGCTACGCTATAGTAACAATGTCCAATTATGTTCGGTGCAAAACAGCCACACTTTCCGTCTTAACCACCTTACTTGTACATACAGTTTATTTTCTTATTATTGCACTTGTTTATTGAAACACTGACAAACACTTGTTTTGTGTGACCTTATTCACGTATCACCGAAGCTGTGCTTCGCGAAATCTTTTCGTCCTCGTGTTTACTTCAGGTGAACTATGCGAGCGTCTACAGATGAGAAATGTTCAATTGGCATCATTTTTTTTATTAGGCAAGATACAACTGGGAAACTTGCGTGCTTACGTTACATGCTTCACATTTTTAAGAATATAAATTTAACAATTTCACGCAATCGGTAAATATTCGCGTGATCCAAGCTCGGCATTAGGATAAAAGAATGCATTTCTCTTGATACGGAGCAAAGGCGGACAGCAACGACGTGCAATCTAGGCTTGCGTTGTACAGAAGTAGCCCGGAAGAACATTAGAAGCGCTTGGAATAGCGTAAGTGTTAGAATAGGGGAAGCGAAACTCCTACCACGCACATAAAATAAGTGTCTTGTAGCATAAATGAGATGCAGAGCATGAAGCTGAAGGGAAAACGAGGGTCACGTGCATTGCATTTTGTGACGTATACGGAAGTGATCGCGCACCTTCAAGGTTCACCACAGCAGGCGCAAGCGGAGACCAGGAATCTGTCTCGTTACCGTACAAGTTGAGCCACCAGTCACGCAACGAGCCTGCAAGACCACATTAATATACTAATATTCAAACAATATAACGCGAGAAAACTGAGTTCTAAACTCCTATAACGCACATAAAATGTACCGTAGAGTAAATTAAATACGGAGAATGAATCTCAAAAGAAAACGAGGGTTACGTGCATTGTGATTCGTGACGTATGCTACTCTCTGAGGAGCACCATGTGCCTCGCTCACCAGGGCTGCGGGAATGTGGCGAGCTATTCCATTCCTTGACAAGTAGCTTTCCGTGGAGTCCTTTTGAGATAAGCGTCGAGTGGGACGTAGGCCCGGAGCTTGCAGGTATCTCTGTTGAGAAACGTAGACAAGGGTTAATTGTATACGATACTGTGGTATAATCGCCTCTTACAATCTTCGAGCAGTATGATATTTGGCCGCCACGTTTTCATTTCTATAGTTTACATAATTGGAGAACTGTGTGAATAGGAACTTGCCAAGGATAACAGTGTAGGGCACATGGCTATATGAAATAATAACCAATACGCGGGGACTAACCTAAACTTGAGGAAATCGCTTCCGTCCCACCATGCGAGCGTGAATGGTCAGTGAAACTGTTTCAAACACCACACATGCTGATGTGGAGGAGGGGTGTATGTTTTGTTATTACTAAATAGTAATGGTAGTGATAATCGCTTTGTGGTCGCTGGTGTAGACCGTGATTGGTTGCGCAGCCATTTTCAGTAAGGTGAGTTTCTTCATTTCGTCGAGCGTTGTGTTCACGCTGTCCTAGCTTGTGTCTTTTATTTAACGTTGTCTACCCATATCAATCTTGGATTGAACTCAATGAGTTGGTATACGGGCCGTACTTTTATATACGAGAGCAGGAAACATATAGGGGGTAATGCAGGGCCGTCTGACGTCATTCGAAGCCCTCGTGTGAAGCGTAAAACAGCTGCCACCTAATCTTTACCGGATATGCGGGGTAGTGTGTTCCCATCGTTCATAAGTGCCTCTTCATCCAGCACGTGAATTTCATGCTTTTCTTGCGGTTTTTCTTATTGAATCTAATGTCGGGTTATATCCTGTATGCCTGATTGCAAAGAAAAATATGCCGTTTCTCTTCAATTGCTAACGCGCCCCTAAAACGGAGGTCGAAGTTCAGTTGTGGCATTCCAGTTGTGCACGAGCATGAGTCTACAGGGAACACGTTCGTTGGTTCGTCTGCTCCGCTCTACGAATGCCCCTCTTCATCGTGCGACGTGAAAACGCAAGGAGGGAGCGCATGTACTAGCAGAGGGACGCGCATATTGGTGGTTAAGGGCCCTTCATTCTGGCGTTTTGCGTTTACGCCATGAAATTTTACGACCAACAATAGGAATGAAGCTGCGTTGTTATAGGTGTGCAAAAGAAATGTGAAATGAGAAGAATAGCGACAACAAAGAAAGAAAATTATGATAACACATCAGTGTGGGCTGATTCGATTTAATGATCGCAAAGGTTGTCTCTAGGATTACAAAGGCAGAAATCTGCGACTGGATTGCCAAGAACTTGGTCCGAATGGACCGTTGAGAACTCTGTTAAGGAGCAGCTAATGATAACCGTCGTCGCTCACCGTAGAGATTGACGGTGCCCTTGGTCTCGCCGAGAGTGTTCTTGGCGGCACAATGGTACTCTCCGTAGTCTTCCAGCTTGAGCCTGTGTACGACCAGCTGCATGCGCACCTTGTACATGGTGTGCTGCATGGTGACCACCGAGTACTTGACGTTCTGGTGTATCAAACGGTCCGCCCCCCGAGTCCAGTAGGTGACCGATCTTGGGTGAGACTCTAGGTTGCAATCCAGGGTCACGTCCGAGTCGACGCTCGCACCGACCAACTGATTCGGGATCCAGATCATGGGTGCGACTAGAGCGACAGAGGGCAAACGTCCGCACCGTAGCTTGAAAGTTACTCAGTTTAAGTTGTGCGGAGGTTGTCTCTTCTTCGACGAATAAAATAAAGACAAAAATTGAGGCACAGTGAACTCAGGTTTTTGCCTATTCGTATGCGAGAGCATGATTTGATTCAGGTTGAATAATTAGTGTTGTTACCACAGCGGATAGCCTATATTAGGCGAAATTAGCGATTACCAGCTATATCGTACAGCCCATATTTGACATTAGCGTATACGTTACTCATCATTTAACCAGCTTGAGCCAATATTAGACAAATGATAAGCCGTACTTAGCCGCAGGTAAATAGGATAGGTCATGATGCCATTCCTAAGCATTCGTTGTTCATCCTTCACAAATCGCAATGCAAGGGTGGGAGAAGCGGGATAAGCTTTCGCGCATAAACAGAACAAAAAGATGCACAGTGTGAAAAGTGGTGTTACGTCCAGCAGATTGACGGCGCTGTTTTTCTGAGAGATAGCATTATTGTAGGCTGGAGTCGCGAGATAAATTTAACTTCTTGCACGAGTAACATTGGCTTGTAATGACTTTCACTGCCGCCACGATAATTCTGAGGTTCTGCAGACACTGCGAAATTTAACCCGCATATTAAGCAGGGATTACCGTAAAGTTTAATCCTTTTCCTCTAACATAAGCTACCGTGCCACCAACTTGTAATTTGATCTTCTCATCGTCTTGTTTTATTTGAATACCACTTTGTGTTGATAGCCCCCATTTGCCTACGCTCGACGTTTCCAGGTAACGAAGGTCGTTGGCTCTAGAGCACCCTTGTGATGCTCGTTAGGTAACTTCGTGGCGTTTCGAAAGTGCACTCGTGAAAGGAGCGCCCATGTGTGTTGTGGCTCGTAGCTGATCGAAACCTTTCACTTTAAAGTTTCTATTGACAACATACTGCCTGGTACGCGCTGGAGAACATGCTGGCATTCCGGTTGAAGACCAGAAGACGGAAAGAAACAGTTGTTGATTTGACTTCATTGGGACATAATTAAATTGATAGTTTAATAAAACAAAGTATATTAGAAGTCTTTCTTCAACTTAATTCTATTACTGAATGTTCCGTACTGCGAGTCGAACATGTGTGTTTAAATAACTATCACGGTCGCAGTTGCCTTCAATGGCGCTGTTAAATTTTATTGATTCTAGAGATCACTGGATATATATCCTTTCTGTATAGCAATGTAAAATGCCGTGAATATCGTTCTTTAGTTAAGTTGACGAAATAACTTACAGAGAATAAAGCATGTTCGTGTGATTCAGATCGCATGAATGGCCTTACGGGTATTGAACAAACTTGTTTCTAGAGGGCCGTCGTTCTTCCTCTTTATGAGACAAGTTAGGAAGAGTCAGCCCATCACATGTAGACATCATCTCTGCACATAGTTATAAATTTCGTTCGTGGTGACTTGATATGCTTATATCATTCTCTCGCCATCTACCACAAAACAGTCTCATATACTTTACAAATACAAATATAATTTCAGGCTCTTCATATGCACAGCAACGGACTTCAAATGACTTCTAACGTACTCACAGCTGACTGCAAGGATGATCCGCTTGCTGACCGAGGGCAGCACACCGTTGGTTGCAATGCACAAGTAGGCACTCATGTGCAGGCGGGAAACCTTCGTTATGTTTAGCCAGGTGCCTCTCACCGACAATGCTGCGAACCGGACAGGAGTACACGACCGTTACGAAAAGTGCAATCATACACACGCACTCTATGTGCACATGATAAGATTATCGCAGTGCACGCACCGAGAGTCACGGCTTAGCCAAGAAGCTCAGAAATTAGTCTACCATAGAGAAACATACTATATAAAGAGTGGCCACTGGAGCCGATCACGGCCCAGCAAGAAAGGGTCTGAATAACCACTAGATGACGTACCCGTGCTCAATTTAACTTTTTTTTTGTTGAGATGTAATAGCCTCCTCAGGAGGATAATAAATACCCAAGTTTGGCATCATTTTTTTGCAAAAAAAATTTTATTAATTTGTGCAATTTTCCATATCTGCTCTACATCATGTGCCGCTGAGGACATTTAATGCCCTACAACAGAAAACAGTAAAGTATGAGTCAAATGTTGTCTTTCTGCATTTGTTTTGCACAAAGAGGCACATTCATGTGGTTTAGTTGGACTGTACATGTATTCCCTTTGAGGACGCATGGGAGTGTAGCGTAGTGGTAAAGACTCGCTTTCGGAGCATGAGGTCACGGGTTCAAATCCCAGCGTCAGAAAGAAAGAAAAGTTGTGATTTTATTTATGCTGAAGACGTTATTGGGTCTGACTCGCGGCGCTGAAAGCAGCACACTAGTTGGGCCGCAGGGCCCTACGGGAGTGCCCGCTCTTTATGTATGTTTCTCTATGCCATTACTGTGTAAAATGAAGCGAAAGCAACAGTTGCTGTCTTGATGAAGACAAGTGCACACGTCGAAATATTAGGTCCAGCGACATTCTTAGTTCTACGAATTAATATAATATGTTCAATATTCTTTAAGTGCGTTCCGCTACAGCAATGTGTCCGAGGCCCGAAACGAACAGCGTCTAAAGAATAGAATCTACAAAGCAGATTGTATCTATATAGGAAGCACAATGGGGTTTATCAAGCGGCTCATACTTGGTGCTTATTCCCGGGTTCATCATCCTGACAGATGTTATTGGCTCTCAATGTTACTAAGACCTATTCGACTGCCTTAAATCTTGAACCAGTGGATAATGAAAGTATATCAGCCAGCACCTCAGGTCCAATTCATATTTCATTGATGATTGATATGTGGGGTTTGACGTACGTTCCAAAACCACCATATGATTATGAGAGACGCTGTAGTGGAGGACTCCGGAAATTTCGACCACCTGGGGTTCTTTAACGTGCACCGAAATCTGAGCACACGTGCCTACAGCATTCTCGCCTCCATCAAAAATGCAGCCGGGATTCAAACCCATGACCTGCGGGTCAGCAGCCGAGTACCTTAGCCACTAGACCACCGCGGCGGGGCAATTTGGATTTCAGGAAAGCTATATATACGAGTTTCGTAGTTCCGGTCTAAACCGCAGGGATCACATAAAAAAGGCTATACATCTCCACAGTGTTTGCATGGCGTATCGCTAGGCATCCTGGCGTCACGAAAGTCGTCTCTGACCTAGGCATCCTGGCGTCACGAAAGTCGTCTCTGACCTTTCTTGGATGGGTCGAGTGAGATGTACTGGGCGTCCTCTCTTCGCCACGTGATTTCCGGTTCCGGTGTCCCGTTTGCCACGCAGCGCAATGCCACTTCGCCACCTTCAGCCACTTCCGTGCTGTCACTTGTCAGATTGTTATCGATTTTGGGCGGCACTGCGATTCACGACACGTTAAAAATTTCCTGCCTCATATTTTTGGCAACTCATATTTTCATAAAAAAAGTTTATTTTATTTGTAATATTCTGCTAACCTAAAGAGGTTATAAGCAGGAGTAGTAATACAAAAAAATGCAATACGTACATACTACACAAAATAGGCGATAATGACATGCTACACACCTTTCACTACTTTTTTACAGCAATAATAGCAACACTTACAACGATAATTACCACAGTAAATATTTACACTATAACTTTTATCTTCAATATGCTAGTAATACATATTGGACACCGCATAAATAATTTATGTACTTTGTCAAACTTGAGATTATCGATACTGAAATTGTGTATTGTCAAAAAACAAAATAAAAAAATTGTACTTGCGTAGACATGTACAAGTGAACATTGGCGAAAAAAAAAGAAATATTTAAATTATACTTTAAGGCTCGACAAAAGAGCATTAGGCGCCTGAATGAAATCTGCTGTAGTCAAGCGTTCGATGAGATCTGCGGGAAGCTCATTCTGTTCTCATACCACTCGCGAGTTAAAAAAATTCCGCCATATCCACGAAGTGAATGATGATGAGTGGGTGAAGCTCCGGAGGTAAACCTGGTAAACCATGAATCCTCTGTACATTTTGCCCACTCGATTTTATTACATCGCTCCCCCTAGCGTACGTCGCCGCACTAAATCGAACGATTGCCTTCAACCAATGACACGCGCCATATGTGACATCATTCCTATTTTATAGGATCTCGCGTCTTTCATCAACTACAAGTACCGCTTTCTAGTTTATAACATCTTGCATCTTTTCATCATCAGCTACAAGTACCACCATCTAGTAAACACTACAGGAACTAAACGAGAGGTGGCTACATACAGGAGACGGTACCGCCATCTAGTGAACACTGCAAGAACTAAACTAGAGGTGGCTACATACAGGGGACGGTACCGCCATCTAGTGAACACTGCAAGAACTAAACTAGAGGTGGCTACATACAGGCTACAGGGGACGCACAGCCCACGCCCTAAGGAGCTTCGACCCTAAAAAAAAAAACGCTTGGCCTGAGCGGAAGGCGAAGCACAGTCACAGCGAAAGCTAGAAGAGCGGCCTTTCAAAGCCTTTTCTAAACTCTCATTGGGTCACTGCTGTAAGCACACTTGCTCTATACTCACTACAGCATTAATAATAAAAATTTTGGGATGGTAGGCCGGCATTCACTATGCTATTTTTTGTCATCCTTGATTGATTGATTGATTGATTGATATGTGGGGTTTAACGTCCCAAAACAATCATATGATTTCGAGAGACGCCGAAGTAGAGGGCACACGAAATTTCGATCATCTAGGGTTCTTCGACGTACACCGAAATCTCAGAACACGGGCCTGCAGCTGCATTTTCGCCTCCGTCGAAAATGCAGCTACTGCAGCCAGGATTCTATCCCGTGACCTGCGGGTCAGCAGCCGAGTACCTTAGCCACTAGACCACCACGGCGGGGCTCTTCACGTTAAAGCGAACGACTTCGTTAGTAAGCCAGGGTTTTGAAATTTTTATGCATTTTCTTTTTATAGGTGAAAAATTTTTGGTGCACTTAAGACGAGATTTTTGAAAAATGTCCACAACTACTCAACATATTCAGCCACCTGATCGATAGAAAGAAAAGAAGTTCGAAAATGGTTCGATAAGTGCATCCATAATGCTCACGTCATTTGCACGTGCAGAAACAGAGACAACTCGCACTTCGTTTCGTTCTTTGGGCTCATGGCCAAGATTCAGCATCAGAGTTATTATCTTGTGGTCCGGTATTTTATCTAGAATGGCAACTACGGGTTCTTTACTAAGTAAGCTTCAGCCAACGAGAAAAAGCTCTGGAATAGATGTCACTACATTGTTAACACCTGGGAAAGGTTGGGAAAAAAACTAGATCAGTTAACTGTTTTGCAACAGGAAATATATGAAAGGGGGTCACTATGACATAAACGTTAGGAATACGGTGCGTATTCCCCTTTACGGTCTTTTCTAGCTGACGGCTGCAAATGCGACTAAATTTTCAGACTAAGAAGCGGTTCCAAATGAGTTACGACGTTTCAGAACTGCATGGTAAAAAAATAAACCGTGTTTCAAAACTTTGTGGGTCACTGTTGCCGATCAGCGGCGTCAGCTGTGCTGCCGCTGGGAGGCGGCATTCACAAGCGACGAGCTGGCCGACTAGCTTCGGGCCGTCCGGCAAGCTGAGGATGGCGCCCGGGTGCAAGGACTTCGAGCGGTCACCTGAGGCACCGCCATCATGATCAAGGGAGAGTGGGAAGGGACAGGGGTTAATCTCCTCTTCCTTCACCTCGCCCGGTAAAACTGCCGGACTTTAAATATAGTCTATTCATTCATTCAGTAACAAGTAAAAGATGCTAACACTGCTAAAAACATGACTCCTGCTTCTGACAGACAGGGTGAGAGGTGCGGATATCGCGTCACTGAAAAGTACACGTCCACCACTTCTTGGACAGCAGTAAACAGAAGCGTGTTTATATATAAGACGTGCATATTTACCGACGACGTTGAGGTATCCGACTTGGGACTTCATGGGCGATGTGTTGATCTGGCACATGTACGTTCCCCGGTCCCTCTCCTGGACGCGGTGAATGTGCAAGTGCCACGTGCGGTGGCCATTGTGGGTCACCTTGAAGCGGGAGTTGTGCGTGATCACGCTCTTCGCCAGTGTCAACAGCGTGAACTTCTCCACGTACATCCAGGCCACCTGCGCAGTTGACGATTCCGCCTTGTAAAGCGTGAAGCAGTAGCGCGTACGAACAATTATGATATAGCGGTTCGTACTTTTTGTTTGACCAGTGGGTGAACAGTTTTTCCCACCTCGAAAAAGAGAATAAAGTATAACGCAAAAGAGAACGTTGACGCGGTGACGATCGTAATGACATGAATGCTTTTTCAATTTTGCCTGGATGCCCCGCCGTGGTGGTCTAGTGGCTAAGGTACTCGGCTGCTGACCTGCAGGAGATCGCGGGGTTGAATGCCGGCTGCGGCGGCTGCATTTGCGATGGAGGCGTAAATGCTGTAGGCCCGTGTGCTCAGATTTGAGCGCACGTTAAAGAACCCCAGGTGGCCGAAATTTTCGAAGCCCCTCCACTACGGTGTCTTTCATAATCATATGGTGGTTTTGGGACGTTAAACCCCACATATCAATCAATCAATCAATCAATCAATCAATCAATCAATCAATCGATCGATCACTTTTGCCTGGAGTGGAGGGATGAACGGGAGAAATTCAAGAATCTTCTCGTTCACGTGGCCAGTACATATAAGCGTCTCTCTTTGAAGTGATTGTTAGGATGATTACCATTTTTAGATAACCGCATATGTTCAGTTCTGGTCGTCTTCTTTTTTACACGCTCACCGTGTGCCACTGTAGAGAGAGAAAATATTTCTGCGTGGCGAGGTATAATCACTGTCCGGTAATTATCAATCGTTTACGTTCATTCCTGGCTGCATGCTGTAGAGTGCCGAGCATCATCTCATATACGCGATAATTGGTGTGCAGAAAATTTGCTTGAGGTCACAGTACAAGTTAGAGGCATGCTATGCATTGTAGTTCGAGAAGATAATGGCGACACAATATTGGTTTACAACTGTCAAGACAAAATATTGTTTTAAATTCAATAACTTAAGTGAACATTGAAATGGCTCAATATTACTTTGCAGTAGTTACTCGCGTACTGCGAAGTAAGATTTAGGTACAAAATTACCTAAATTACCGTACATAATTAGAGTGATTGAAAGTTTTCTACAATTTCGTGGTGCATAGTATTTTTTATAACGACAAAAAGAAAATAAATGGAGAAAAATAGATGAAAAGAAAACGCTGGGGGTAAACCTGGTAAAAGTAACCGGTTTGGTACCCTGCAAAGAGGTGGTAAAATAGGGGTTGTAAAGAGCAAATTAGTAAGTCTTTAGCATGCACTTGTTTGATGAGGTTTAAGAATATTACTTCAAAATATAGCCACCGAAAGATTGTTCATACTGAGTTATGCACCCGCAGACATCACATAAAAAAAAGAGGCATATGTCTGTAACCAGCAATTATTTTTCTGTATGCTTCGAATAGTGCCATTGAACAGTTTTCACTACAAGGAGAGAATCCGCCGACAATGGAGCTATTGCTTGCTGTTTTGTTAACATTTTATTATCAAAACTCTGATCAAGGAGCGGATAATGGCACTCTCAACATTTCTGCTGTTTCCAAAATGAAGGAATACTCGTTCTATATAAGTTAAAGATATTCTGCAAAGCGCAATCAAGTGTGATATGCGGGATTTTTTACGGACAGTTTAGCACGAAGCAGCTTGCGTACTTCAGTTAGTTAACGTTACCTAACTAGTGACTACTTTTACGCGCCGCTCTGAATGACGTAAATGACATCGCAATACGTCGTACATGCTTCGCGAATGCTAATGTTGCTGTAGTAGGCAACAAAACTTCGTGTACAGCCAAAATAGGAAGCTATGTTGGTAATACAAATAGTGCAACTCAACTAAACTGGTAGCGTATGGTGCGAAGAGGCGTTTACCCAGGCTGCATACCGATAACGTCCTGTTTATACAGACACTGGAACCAAGTTTGTCAAAATTTGCTTCGATTCACACATTTTTGGCTGAACGTTGACCGTAAATTTCGCTCGGGGAGGGCTAAAGCAAAAGACAAGAGGGCACAAACACTGTTAAAAAAAACAGGAACGATTGATCGGACATAAATATTGACAGAACAAGGCGAAACAAGGGCGGAGTGCTTACTCTGTTACCAGTGACGTGCCCGGGCCCCGGCTACTCATATACACTATACATATCACGCTCCTCACTCAGAGACGAGGCGCCCGCTCAGTTTTCTCGTGGGATCAACAACCGTCAAAGAGCGGAGGATACCAGGTTTTTGAAAAACGATCTCGGGCAAATGCCCACATATATTACGAGCGGCGCGTGTTCACGTCAGCCGAGTTCTCGCTCGTGGCCCTCCTCTCTCTCCTTCTGACGAAAGAGAGAGAGAGATGGCGGAGACACAACTGGCCGCGCGAGACACAAAAGAAGAAAGAGAAGCGGCAGATAAAATGAAGAGAATTCCGCGCTTAAAAACAAGTTGAGCACGGAGGACATTGCTTCAATCTTTGATTGTAAAAAACGACTGACAGCCATTTTCTTCTTCATCATCTTTTCCTCTCTGGTCGCGTCTTCGCGTCGCATACGGCGGCGGGCGTCTTCGAGCGAGCGTCGGTCCATTATTACAACACTTTGGAGCCACGCAGGTCGCGTCTAAGGATGTGCCCCGAGGGGGGTGGTGAGATTTATGCCGTCTTGTTTTTCCACGTCCCAGTCCGAGAATGTTCGGGCCGGCTGGGGCAGAAACACGTGATCTGTTATCTGGTGCCATAAAATTTCAGTTTGAAAAGACGAGCGCGCCTCTTAAATTTATACGTGCTATATATTTCGCGGCATTGCGAGAGAGTCGAGAAAATCGCCGTGGCGTAACGGCGCATCTCGCTGTGCGCTTGTCTGAGAGGCGCGAGCTGCCGAGGTCGTGCTCCGGATTAAGTCACTTCGCACGTTAGTGACGGATCCGAGACGACAGCAGTTGGCTGTCGTCTCATATGGGCAATAATAATTTGTCGGTACACCATGCTTTTCCTCGCTTGAGCTGCTGAATCTCAACTAAAAACAGCTAACCAATACGCATGCATATAACCTGACACATAATAACGAACCATCATTAACTCGCAGCACATGACTAACACGCAGCACATAAGCAGTAGGTATTGTGAGGCTGTCGACATCGATACAAGCTCAGCGCTACCAAAAACGTTGGCGCGCACACACACACACACACACACACACACACACACACGCGCGCGCGCGCGCACACGCACGCACACACGCACGCACACACGCACACACGCACACGCACACACGCACACACACACACACGCACACACGCACACACGCACACGCACACACGCACACACGCACACACACACACGCACATACACACACACAATAATTAACAGTTTCCTACGTGTATTATATTATTTTATGCGGGGTTTTAAATTTTGGTGCTCTTAGAACATTTTGTTTTCAGTAACAACGCAATAGGTATTCGTGCAAACTTTTTATATTACAATGTCTACGCGACAATTCCCCACACGCCATCATTATTAGCCTACAGCGCTCGACGATTGCTTGAAACCAAAGCCTCTCAGTTTTTTTTTTTTTTGCATCACAGTGCGACTGCTTTGTCCTCGCGTAAAACCAACAAAGTGCCTTTCGTGAACTACGCAGCCCCTCCCCCCCCCCCCTGCCCTTTTTTTTGTCCCAGGGGTTGCGTGCACCGAGTCGAGTCTGTGGGAGATGAAATACGCAGCTGTTCTTTCTCAGTGGCACGCCCGATGGTTGTTTACAAATCGCACCCATCGAAGCGAGGGCTTTGGTCTCCGTGCTGGCGACACCATTTCACGCGCCAAGAGCCAGGTCACACTCCGCGTCAGGGAGATTGCAGCGTTGCGTGCCTCGGTGTGTACCCTTTACTTCATTCTCGACGGAAAGCTGAATCGACACTACAGCAAGCTTTGGATCCGATGGACTCAAGTCGCAAGAATCGCCGCTTTTCATGCGACGTCAGGTCTATCTTCACCATCGCTGGATAATAGTTTTTGGAGTAAAATTTTTTTCAGTCGAATCGATGAGCTATGAGGAGCTTTTAAGTGAGGCTGTATTGTACGTTGCAGGTAAGGTTTCAGGTGGACGCGTGCCCCAGCGCAGTGGTCTAGTGGCTAAGGTACTCGGCTGCTGACCCGCAGGTCGCGGGTTCAAATCCCAGCTGCGGCGGCTGCATTTCCAATGGAGGCGGAAATGTTGTAGGCCTGTGTGCTCAGATTTGGGTGCACGTTAAGGAACGCCAGGTGGTCGAAATTCCCGGAGCCCTCCACTACGGCGTCTCTCATAATCATAAGGTGGTTTTGGGACGTTAAACCCTACATATCAATCAATCATCAGGTGGACGCAGAGTAAGATCGTCATCTATCTGGCTTTCTACACTGCTCAATTAGTCTGCACTATTGGCAGACCTCGCAAATCCACGTCTCGCTATACCTTTGGACCGAAGGGCAGGTATGGATTTCGATTCCTTGGCGCAGCACTCAGATTTACGTCTCGGGCTTTCCGTGCCTCCTGCGTGGGCGCACATCACACTCACGCACACGCACTAAATGCATAACTTACCCTTCTCGCACACTTATACAAACACACGCGCTTCGTGCGTGGGCACGCATCCAGCGCACATGCGAGTACGCTCGTGCACGAAATGTGTAGCAGCACCCAGCCCTTTTTCTTTCTCACACCCAAACACACGTGCGAGAAACGAAGCACATATTTCGTGGCGCGCGTCGGCGCTCTCGCAACGTCGCATTTGTCTTCGTCAATACGGACGCGCAGGTCTCTCGGCGATTCGTATATACGCGTCTCGCATTTATGGATATCGTCGTTTCCGGGCTGCGAAACGAAGAGCGTTGGAGGATGGATAGGAAAATAAAGAGAAAGAAAGAAAGAAAAAAGATAATGCAGCACCTTCCCATCCATCAGTGCGCGCTTCCAAACGCTGGTGTCGGTTTTGCAGAAGTAATCTCGCCGTTGCTTTACCCTTCACGATACCTTGATAGTCATTTACGTTTTTTTGTTATAATATGCTGTAATTTGACTTATAACGCTAGCTGGTTTGTTCATTAATTCCTCATCTTTTTAAATTATCTTCTCCCAGAACTCGGGGAATCTTGCGAAATTCTATTCACCCCTGGCGTGACTTCCAGTTCGAGGTTTTTTTAGGTTTGTTACAGGGCAGTAGGGACCGTATTGTCCAGCTCAGACCCGGTCATGCTTGAGTGCTGTGCTGGACGTTGTCCAATGCCACAATGTTTTCATATTCCTCCATTGGTCAAATATTGTCACGTGATGATGACTTTGCAAAAGGCAGCAGTCGGCGTTTTCTCTTTATTTGGCCGAACTTGTGGCCACGAAACAGAAACTCGTAATTGCGTCGGAAGGTTCTAAGATTATCTCGATAGTTCTTAATCGTTCGGTATGGTTTGCGCAACGCAGTATTTAGACGTGTAATGGGCCGATAACAAGAACTTGAGAAGAAGCTCGGCATTACGCTTGGTCCACAAGGCTGCTACGGCTGATCTGATTGCCTTTAAATGCAGCCGTTACAGAGTTTTGACTAGATGCTGGAATCTGGCAATGTCTAGCATATCACTACCCGAACGGGGTCGTGGAGTGCACTTGGCCTACCGAGGTCACCGTCAGTCACGGGTAGATGCCCTTTGAAAGAACACGCTTTTCTACACCGATTCTATGTATGTCATGAACTACCTGACTTCAGAGTGATCACGTAAGAGAGCTGGCTGAAGTGACGGCCCTTGAATAGTCCCACAAGCGCTACTTTCTATATATATTTTGTGTTTCGTTCTATACAAGTAATACATTAGTAATACAAGTGCCACTAGCCCACCTGATGCTGCAGCTTTGTTTACTGATCAATTACCAGGCGGGAAATCGAGAAAGGGAGTTTTTCCGCACATGGTGATGCTTGATAAGCAGGAAAAGGTCGGAAAGAGAGATAAAAAAGAGAAAAAGAAAGCGGCAGAAAGAAAAAGAAACTTTAATGTAGAGATAAATAGAAGAAAAAAATACACTGAGGTATGAAAAGAAAGACAACACAAAAAACGGCAAACAGAGAGAAAGAAACGAAGAAATTGATAGGACGCGATAGAAAGAAATAGGAAGAGAAAAATACGGAGGAGGAAAGGGAATAATCACAAAAAATAGAGATAAAATATCATAGAGAGATGAAGAGAGAAACAAGGTTGGAAAAAGAATGGGAGGAGAGGAATAAATAAATATAAAATGGGTGAGAAAGCAATAAATATAAAGACACAGATAAAAGAGAAAAAGATACAAGAAACAACTGTAGAGAGAGAGACGAGAAAATCAAGAGAAACAGGCAGGCCACTCATCTCCGCCCTTCCTTCAGGCATGTTAGTGCAAAGCTGCCGTAATATTTCTTTAAATGTTTGTGTTGTTCTTGACTGCAAACAGTGAAATAACGTGTCCCTCCAAAGTTTATGAAAGTTGAAACTCAGTGTTTGGAAGGTAGCTTTAATAAATGCGAAGAATTTCTCGGCGAACTGTAGGCACTTTGAGCCATCCATCCATCCATCCATCCATCCATCCATCCATCCATCCATCCATCCATCCATCCATCCATCCATCCATCCATCCATCCATTCATTCATTCATCCATCCATCCGTTGATGATCTATCTATCTATCTATCTATCTATCTATCTATCTATCTATCTATCTATCTATCTATCTATCTATCAATCAATCTATGTTTGACAAATATGACTAACTGGTCATGAGATGAATGATGTTACAATCCCGTCGCGTACGTCGTCAAACTCAGTTCACCAAACGTGTGGTGCATACCCGCGGGTGCGTATGTGCCTCAGCTATGCGGGTGTATGCTACAGGTGATTGACAGTTTATATTTAACCATGAGCGGTGAGAACTGACATGGGTAACTTTACCGCGCGAGCGTTAAGAAGAAATGTAACATTGGTAGCGTAGGCTCGATGAATGCAAAGACTGAATGTGAGGGTCCTAGCAGGAATCGAAGCCCAACATTCTGCGTGGCAAACAAATATTCTACCACAGAGCCACGCCAAGTTTCGGAACCACTTTTGAAACAGACCCTATGTTCGTGAAACGTCAGTAGTGGCTGCAGTGCTGGCTTTCCAATTATATAAACATTACTTATGTACTCTTGCGATACAGCCGTAACGTCGAGTAAACATAATTTGTAGCCAGGTGTCATTCGCTTAAGCTTATTTATGTGGCAGTGCTTAGGGCTACAATCCTCGCGAGCAGCAGCTTGTTATATCAGCTTAACGCTTATGATGTTGCTAATATCCATGATGCTGTTGGCATCATTATGCAACTGTGAACAACTGGTAATATAAAACATATGCGTATGTCTAGCGTATGTCAATGCATGATTATGTACATATCTTTAGCGCAACTTGGTAACGTTTTGCCCGACAAAAAATTACAACACAGTCAGCTTGCAGGCGCATGCTTCACGTAAAATTGATTCCCAGAGTACGTGAGATCTGATAAATTTTTTGCTCGGTTTCTACATGTGAACGAGTGAGGAAAAATAAGCAAAAAAAAGAAGAGCGAAAGAGCTTTTTTTTTTTTTTGACCGTAACATGGATGAAGACGTCAAGCACAGCAACTAATCGTGACCCCACGTCTACGTCTCTTTCACCTCTGCAGTTTTCTCGTTTGCACTGAAACTTCGTGCATTCGCTGGGTGATGTGATATGCCCGACACAGTCGAAGAAGTGTCCTTCTGTAATACAACGATTCCATTCATTTGTGCCCCGCACGTCATAAACGGGTGCCGACAGTAATGAGCGCACACGACTGCAGCGACTATCTCTCGAATGTCGCGCTAACTAAATTTTTTTACCCCATTAAAAAAAACGACAGTGGAATGCGAGAGACACAGCTATATAGTCTGGTTCTAACGCCGTCCACACAAGGCTGATAAAGAGCTTAAAAGCAATGCTTTCAGTCGCGTGCGTCGCACCGCTTATGGTGATCAGAGTTTTGTGCATGGGAGCTTCCGTTCGCAAGCCATAGTTTTTGGGATCGCCGGTAAGCCGCTTAGCGTATGTTGTGCGCGCAAACAAGGCGCATTCCGTTTCTCTGTCTGGGTGTCAGCAGGCGATGATGTTGCCACAGACAGCTGAATTAGGTGCGCGAAGCGGGTCTTCTTTTATCGCGCGTTGAGCGTTTCGTGGTCGCGCGTACTGTGGCGCACGCATGGCGTTCATCTATTGTCGTTGGAAGCTCGTACGAGATGGTAAGCCACTGCCTCATTGTTCACTCTGCGGAGATATAACGAACACACTAATCTCACGGAAAACGCCGAGTGCTTACTTCAAGTGTGCCCTCCCGATAAGGTAAAGAGGTCTTACTTTTATGTGTGTTTCCTTCGGCTCGCATAACAGCCACTGTGGCTCTCCTTGAGCATTTCCCTCTGCTGCTTTAAAGCGATCACGCCGTAAAACCGTACGTTGTTTGCGTTGTTTGTAAATCCAGATGTCTTAGTGGGCGTGGGTTTGCAGCAATAAAATTCTGGCTGGCTTAATCAGCTTGGCTTGTTGGACAAGTTAGCAACAAAAACGCGTGAAAAATATGCGGCGTATACGCAAAATGTCAGGATTGTGCTCAGCGTAAGGGAGATTACCGCAATTTCTCAGGTACACTTAAGATGTGGCTTGACAAAAGGAGCGAACCATTAATTTGGTGGTTCAGCTTACTACAGTAAAGTTTAGTGAAATAGATGGATGGATTAGGCTCAGAGTAAATTATGTTTCAAAATGAGGAGATGTTGAAGATTAATAAGACGTGTAGTTGCCATCTTGTGCATTCTCCAATAAACAAATTAACGAAGGATAAGTAGGACATTATGTCATCCTAGCTTTTTCAATGCGCGTTAAACAAACTTTATTACGTTCAACCTCACAAAACGGTGAAATTGCACAGCGGTACATTAATTCAATAACAACGCGGCTCTCAGAAACCGCACAGATGAACCTATGAAGTTCTAACTGTACGGTTGCGCGCTATTTCAATGTTATCCTCACGACAAACTGTGCGTGATGCTTGTCTTAAAGAGACTCCTCTATAGAACTTCATAGTATAGAATAATATATGGGGTTTTACATCCGGAAATCACCATAAGATTATGAGAGACGCGTAGTGGAGGGCTCCGGATTTCGACCATTTCCTGTTCTTTAACGTGTCCTGAAATCGCACAGTACACGGGACTCTGCCACTTCACCCCCATCGAAATGTGAGCGCCGCAGCTGGGATCGAAACCACGGCCTTCGAGTCAGCAGCCGAGTACACTATAGCCAATGTTTCGCTGAGGTGGATGGTGCACAGCTTCGTTCCTGCTTATCGACATTCCATTCGTAAATTCACCTGTACGTTCGAAATGTTGGGACGAGTGCGCCACCAAGGAGATAACTCACCCTGTAGTTGTTGAGGTTGTCGACGACGCAAGACAGGGTCACCTTTCGGCCAACAGGCACCGTTATGTTATGTATCGGCTCGGCGAACAGTGGTTCAGCATGAGGCGTTACGCTGGGTTCTGCTTGGGTCACCATTGTGGTGGTACCTGCGTTGCAAAAAAAAGGGTATTAGCGAGGAACTGAGTTTCGAGGCAGCGTAATTGTACGTAGTAAGAGTTTATCTGAGTTCGCAAAGCATACACGAGAAAAAATGTGCAGAAGTAGTTTCTAAGGTCATGAGGTCGAACCGGCACCTTTTGCGCGTGTAAAGGCACACGAACATGAAGTTATGAAGTTACCGTGAATATGATGCGGGAGGTGCGCAAAACTTGGTCGACAAGAGAAAAGAGAAACACGTTGCCACGATCACTCAGGAGAATTTTCCAGGAGCGAAGCTCCTGAAGCGTCCCGTGGTAATCGTATGTAGCCACCTCTCGTTAGTTCCTGAACCCACCGTAGAAGGCGGTACTTGATCATATAACGAAATGAATATACGCTGGAAAATGAAATTGTTTGATACTGTAGGACGTTACTCATAAGTATGATAAAATAATAAAAATCACAGTATGTCCATGGAGCGAATGATGATGAGTGAGGCGAAGCGTCCGTCATTCCGTTCATGCTTCAGGCCGTCCGTTCGTTCTTGCTTCCGTCCGTCTATGCGTCCATCTGTTCATCCATGCGTTCGTCCGTCCGTCCTCTTGTGCGTTCACCCGGGCGTCTATCTGTGCGTCCATCCGTCCATCCAACCGTACGTCCCTCCCTGCGTTCGTTCATACGTCCATCCGTCCGTCCATCCATCCATCTGCCTGTGCGTTCATCCGCGCGTCCACGCGTCCGTCAATTCGTGCATCCGTCCATGCATCCATCCGTGTGTCCGTCCTTGCGTTCGTCCATGCGGCCGTCTGTCCATCTGTTCGAGCGTCCGTCTCTGCGTCCATCCGTGCGTCATACAGGCAGACAGACGATGGACGGACGCGGCCAGTGGATGATTCGCGGTTTGCCGATAAAAAGTGTGTCACGCGCAAGGCGGCAGTGGCTCGCGCTTGAAGACGAACCCTGATATGCGAGCGCGCAAGAAAATATAAATGACGTCACACGAAGACGTTGGCAATCGCGTGTTCGTCGCCGGCGCCGTACGCTAAGGGGCGCGGTGTAGTAAAATAAAAGACGTCCTGGCGCGCGCGCACGCTCAGAAGGTCGGCGGATAGACAAAGCTGCATAGCGGAGTGCGCGCAAGGCGGCGGTGGCTCGCGCTCGAAGACGGAACCCCAATATGCGAGCGCGCGAGGCAGAAGCGCGCCATTAAACTGCGCGGCGCCGCCGAGAAGATCCCGGCGTACGAGAGCGGGAGGCCGAAGCGGCGGCATGCGGACACAGCTTCGCCCCACTCTCACCCTCTCTCACCCCGTGGATATGCTGTCATTTTTTTATTGCTTCTGTGGTCGTCGTTTTCTTGTATGGGTATGGTAATGTATGCATGATTCACTTCAATTTTGGCTTTACGTGTTAAAAAAGCGAGCCGGGTAGACCATGCTGAATCTCTCCACCATTTTAGTCTACATTTATATCCACCTTTTGTGAATGTTACCACTTCAACAAAGCAGTCCTGAAAAAAAGAAGCTAGTTTTAGTTTTTCCTTAATTTTTCCTAATTATTAGGGCAACGGCGTGGCTAGATGCCCCTTTCCTCCAAGGCTGTTCCCTGTGTGCGCAATATGCATTGCAGCTACACAAAGCTTCTAAAAAGCTGTTTAGTTACTCTCCGCGGTTACGAATTAACGCGAAATGGATCTTCTTTGCAGTCACAGAATTTACTGCCTGCATTAACAATACGTTTTGATGACATCTGCGGTTTAGTGTCCAAAAACCGCCATATGATTATGAGAGACGCAGTGATGGAAGGCTCCGGAAGTTTTGACTACCTGGTGTTCTTTAATGTGTACCCAAATCTGAGCACACGGGCCTATAGCATTTTCGCCTCCATAGAAGAGAGAGAGATAAATAAATAGAGAGGAAAGGCAGAGAGGTTAACCAAGGTTGGCTACCCTACACTTGGGGTGCGGGAAAGGGAGAATAATAGAAAGGACCGCCTCCATAGAAAATTCAGCCGCCACGACCGGGATTACATCCCACAACCTGCGGGCCATACCTTAGCCACCGGACTACCACGGCGGGGATAGCTATATATTTTGTACGACAACAGCAATGACAGCAACAACAGCAACAACAACGACGACGACGACGGCAACAAAAGAACAACCTACTCAAAGCCGACGCAACGCCAACGCAAGGGAACAATAGACACATGGAAGATTTAATGATTACACAGCAATATTTAGTGACATTCTGTTCCCGTGTCACTGCACTGCGTAACTTTTTGATCAATTCGAATTCAAAATAAAGTCCCGGATAATTTTAGTCATTTCATTTCTGTAACTGTGCGCGATACAATTATCTTCTTCACATTGAATAGCGAAACGAGGTAGCGTTGCAGTCCTCATTGCCATCGCTTTTTTATTCGCGTGCCTTGTTTCGCACCTAGATGGACACCTCAAATATTCTCCGAGTGAAGGTACGTCTGCGCGCATGACATTGACTTGTATAAACTCTACATGGTCGGCTACTGCAATGACAGCTGCAGTGGTCTAGAAGCTGTGGTCTTGTGCCGCCGCGGTGGTCTAGTGGCTAAAGTACTCGGCTGCTGACTCGCAGGTCGCGAGATGAAATCCCGGCTGCGGCGGCTGCATTTTCAGTGGAGGCGGAAATGCTGTAGGCCCGTGTGCTCAGATTTGGGTGCAAGTTAAAGAACCCCAGGTGGTCGAAATCTTGGGAGCCCTCCACTACGGTGTCTCTCATAATCATATGGCGGTTTCGGGACGTTAAACTCCACTTATCAACCAAACACACTCTACGCTACTGTGCAGCAGTATGCGCACCTATGTAGATACCCATTTTGTCAATGGTGTGGCGATAACGATGACTGATTGTAGCCCAGGCTTTCATGATGAATCGACAGCTGTCAGCCGACACGCGATATGAAAAATACATGGTGTGACACCTGACGTTTTTTTTTTCACGCCCCTGACAATGTTACACATGTTAACTAACTTCTTTACCGATATGAAGACTGTACCACGTCCTCGTCCGGTGGAGTTCCAAGCATTGTCGTTTCTTTGTAGTAGAATAGTCGACTGCCACGTGGATACCTGGACCCGATTCCGGTTCAAAACTTTAATCCTTACTCTGCGTATCTATCCGGATTCCCCGCTAACTTCAACGCCGACTTTTCGTTCATAGCCAACGACGTCGACGGTGACACCACATCTTCTTCGACACGCGTTCCTTAACGATATCGCACTAATGAGATGGGACAAATAGCCTCACTTCGTCAGAGAGATGTTGCGTCATGCCTTCTCGTGGGTGTCGACACGCGCAAGCGTGGTGAACCTATAGTTTCCCAACAGAGACGCCTCAGGCAAAGCAGCTGCCGTCTTACGTACCGGCAAACCACACTCGTATTTCGCAACACTGTCATTACTACGCACCATCACTGCACTTCAGCACGCGATTCGGAGCTCTCATTGCACAATCGCCTTTGCGCAAAGTGCTGAAAATAATTGGCAACGGTGATGGCGCTTCGGCGAGTCGTGTCGCGCGCTTCACACTGCGCGTGCCTCCGAAAGGATTTTTCGTGGCATGAGTGGAGCGACTGTCACCTTCGAAGAATGGCTGTTGCGCAATACATAACGCAATATCGAATGTACGCTCACAAAAAAAGCAAAGCTTCGTAATGCAGTAGTGCGAAGAGTGTCGAGGTAATGCAGTGATTTTGAAGAGGTGCCTGGTATATAGACAAAAGCACCGACTTCCTTCCCCTGAGAAGCACCACGTCGCGCTGTCTCGAATGTCCAACCTACGCAAAAGTAAAGAAAAAAAACCGTTGAGATAACAACTGGAAAATTAACGAGATCCAGTTATGTTAGGTTATTCTTTACCAAGGAAGAAAGGGATAATGGAATTGAAAGGCAGAGGCAGGAGACGCAAAAAAAAAGTGCCGCCCAAATGATCACTAGAGCCAACATTCTTGATCACGTCTGTTGCTCATATTAACTGCACGGTCATCATCAAAATTGAACCAAAGCAAATGATCTCACAGTGAACTTGCAAGAACTCGAGACTCAGTGGCGCACTTGAGTCACCGCTGTGCTTCTCGAAAGGGGTTCTGGGCACCGGAAGAGTCGCAGTAATGATTAGAGAAGCCTGTTTTACGCTCACGCTTACCTCTCGAACAAAGGCGGACGTGACGCGCTGCGGGCGGTTGTCGGCATCGCTGACCAGTCGATTAGAAATGGACCTAATAAAGCCTTCTTCGCTGTGCAAAGTACAAGTGCTCTACCGAGATAATGTTCAGGCATGCCAGCACCGTCCCGTTGAGTCGAGTTACGTGTGGTACTGCAGCAAAAGACTCGCAGACTGTCAACGCAGACGTTCCTCGCTCATCGTATATATATTCGTTTCTCTCGAAAGTTACTTGCGCTTACAGACACAACGAAGGTAACTCAAAGACCTCGTCGTTTATCTTGCGAGCAAAGTTTTGCCAAGATGTCTGATCTGATGTACCTCTTCGTGCGTGCTATAGGCGCGCCGCTTGGGGCAGCATTCTCACCGGTTGCACAAAATTGAAAACTAGAAAGCAGAAAATCAACAAACCAAAACATCTTGCTACAAATAATTGAAAAGCCAAGTAGCCTATACCCTCAGAAGCAGAATAGACCATGCGTCAACGTCGAGTATTTGTCGAGCAAACTCAGAGCGATGGAAGTGTTTTCATTTCGTGCGACCGAGTGCTTTCTATTTTGATAAAAACCCGAAGTAAAACACAACTGGTGCGATACAGAAATGGAGCTTGCGAAGAAATGCGAGAAATAAATAGAAATTCTATTCAAAAATAAAATATTAAATAGGGTAGAAAGTTGAGTGAGTTGGAAAATATTTCGTGCTATGTTTGCGCTCACTGTAATGCGAATAAAAAAATTGTGGCAAAAGTTCACGTATGGAAGGCTCTTTCAGCTCCATGAACGAGAAACCCGGGTAGGGGCGAGGCATGTTGCATGCGCTGGTGTTTCCCCCAGCAAAATATTAATTCTTTAAAACTGCTTTACTCGCCACCGATCCAATAACGCACCATCACTTTGCAGATATGTTTCAAAAAGTGGTGTTATGAATGACCTTACCGTAGACTTGCTGGTCCGTATCATGATTTTTGAGAGGAAACTTGAGCACCATGGTGAATTCCATCGAGAATTATGACACCGCTGTTGAGCCAAACAATGTTTTGTGCAGTAACGACAAGCCTCTAACTCATAATATGCAAAGTACAAACCGATGAGGAGTAGTGAGATTTATTCAATTTTTGTTGTTCATACCCACGTATGATGAACTGAGACGACGACGTGACCCGCCGACAGCCTTTACGGAGCCCTCTACTACGGCGTCTCTCATAATCATATGGTGGGTTTGGGATGTAAAGCCTCAAATATCAACGCCGACAAGCCGAGACCCTAAGGTTCTTCGTTCATAATATGTAAACCACTAAAAACTTTCATAAAAACCTGAACTTTCAAAAATTTAGCGCTAAGAAATACGTGTAGGGGATGTCAGTATTGATTGGTGACCTTCTAGGTCAGTTCGTACAGTAAATTACCCAACTATAGAAAGACAGAAACAACGGGAAGGAAGATAATGGTAACCTAGGCCCTTGCAGTCTCCGAAATAAAGAAATAGTGTGGTATTCTTGAACAATGACAAAATGTTAGGTGTACGCACCTTTCTGTGTGTTCCGTACGTCAGTAGCTAGAACTGTATTAGGAAATTTACGAAAACCACGGGTATTGGTTATATGTTACTGATTGTCTAACAACAACAACAACAACAACGACGACAACAACAACAACAACAACAACAACAACGACAACAACAACAACAACAACAACAACAACAACAAAATACGAGCCTTTAAATTTACACTTCTTTCTTTTATGTTTTGACTAAGTGGCGTTCAAATAATAATAATAATAGTAATAGTATAATAATAAATTCATGACACGGATATCTGAATATGAATATCTTTCATATTGGATGATCCGTGTCAACTGCGTCAGTACTTACCGACAAAAAAGGACATAAATATTATGATTTTAATGGTGTAAGCATGTGCTAAAAGTTCCCTTTTTTTGACTTTTCATATGTCACAGCCTAAAACCCGCGTACTGCCTGTTTTTCCTGTGAGACCCAGTGGGACTTTGAAACAATAGCCGGCACAAGAAATGAGCTTGCTTTAGGCTGAACGGGCTCTGTATGTCCCGTCCTTTAATGGTTGATTGATTGATAAGTGAGGTTTAACGTCCCAAAACCACCATATGATTATGAGAGACGCCGTAGTGGAGGGCTCCGGAAATTTCGACCACCTGGGGTTCTTTAACGTGCAGCCAAATCTGAGTACACGGGCCTACAACATTTCCGCCTCCATCGGAAATGCAGCCGCCGCAGCCGGGATTCAAACCCGCGACGTGCAGGTCAGCAGCCGAGTACCTTAGCCACTAGACCACCGCGGCGGGGCCCGTCCTTTAATGGTCCACGTGCGTTCGACAAGCTTAGACAAGAACCGGAAGGACTGAAATTTGGCTCACTTTGCAGAATGCTGGTAATTGTTGTGATTTAACTTCCCACTCATGATATGATTATGAGAGACGCCATAGTGGAGGGCGACGTAAGGTTCTTTAACTTGCCCCTCAATCTAAGTACACCCGTGCCTCAGGCATTCTCGCTTCCATTGAAAATGCTGGCATCGCGGCAGCGATTCGATCCTGCGACCTGCGTTTCAGCAGTCGAGTAGCATAACCATAACCACTAACTACACCACCACGGCGGGTGCTTTGCACAATATATATATATATATATATATATATATATATATATATATACATATATATATATATATATATACATATATAAATATATACATATATATATAAATATATATATATATATATATATATATATATATATATATATATATATATATATATATATATATATATATATATATATATATATATATATATATATATATATATATATAAACGAATTCACTAACGAGGGTCTCGTACTGGCAGACTTGGGGTCTTTACTTTAGGTTGTATACGAGAGACAATTGGTCAGCTGCCAGGTCGTAATAAGTTCACGTGCTACGTGACGCCAAACGGGCTCATAAAGGATGTGCCACACTCGCCACCTTGGCGTAGGTGGCGCTGACTAACTGCCACGTTTAATTCAAAATATATACCCAATAAGTGGCTGGGGGGATAGCCGCCGTGGTAGCTCAGTGGTAGAGCATTGAACGCGTTATTCGAAGGTCGCAGGTTCGGTTCTTGCCCACGGCAAGTTATCTTTTCACCCACTCTTCTTTCTGCACTCTTTCATTACAATTTGGTCTAATAACTTCCCCTATACTTTCCTTGGCATCAATGTCCGTTATATATATATATATATATATATATATATATATATATATATATATATATATATATATATATATATATATATATATATATATATATATATATATATATATATATATATATATATATATATATATATATATATATTGTGGTAAAGCCTTTGAACAGTGGGTCATCCTCTTCAGCGCCTTCTAGTGGGTCGCCCTTTTCTTAAGAAGAAGAGCAGCTCGTGCAGAGAGTCGATCCCCGCATTGACTGTCGCTGTCGTGAATCATCGCTGAGTGTCCATCAATAAACCGCTTAACAATTTGGTGGAGAGTGCTGAGAGTGCTGTGCCCTTCAAACACCTTCGGTCAGCATTCGATGCCCTTGGAGCTTCGATCCCGTACCGTGCCTCCAACCATGTACCAAGACGCCGCCCAGCAAACGCTTCCTCCTACGTCGCCGCCATGTCCCGGTGTCCCCCGCATTCGCGACCCTCCTGTCTTCACCGGAGCGGATGGCACCAACGTCGAGGACTGGCTGGCCATGTACGAACGCGTGAACGTCCCCAACCATTGGGACGAGGAAGGTAAACTCGGCAATCTGTTTTTCTATCTCGCGGGTGTGGCCGGCATGTGGTACAACAACCACGCATCTGATTTCCCGACATGGTCCGCTTTTAAAACTGCTGTCGTCGACGTGTTCGGCCGCCCTGCTGTTCGTAAGCTGCAAGCTGAACAGCATTTACGTGAACGAGCCCAGCAGACCGGTGAGTCCTTCACAAGTTATATCGAGGACATCCTTGACTTGTGCAAGAAAGTCGACCTGAACATGTCAGAGGCTGACAAAATCACGCATGTTCTAAAAGGCATCGCCGACGATGCCTTCACCATGCTCCTGGCAAAGAACCCCCGCACTGTGGCAGAAGTCATCATGTTATGCCAAAGTTACGACGAGCTGCGGCGGCAGCGCTTGATGACCCGTCGCCCGCCACCACGTGATGCTGATCTCTCGGCCTTGTCAGCAGTTCCAGACCACGCAACCTTGCTCGCCGAAATCAAGTCGTTCGTGCGTGAAGAAGTTGCCCGCCAGGTCTCTCTACTGGCTTTTGCTTCCCCACAACAAGCTCAACAGCCATCAAGTACACTTCTACCTCCGCTCCGCCGAGCCATTCAGCAGGAAATCGCGGAGGTCATCCCTGAATACCACCAGCCAACTCCTGCATCTGTGCCACTCAGCTACGCCCAAGTTGTTGCCAGGCCGCCCCCACCGATTTCTGTCACTGTTCCGCTAAATTACACCGAAACTGTCGCGAGGCTCCAGGCCTTTGGAGAACCTGTCTCGCCTACATACGCCGGCGTCACCCACGTGCCCCGAGCGCCGCCTACCATGCACTCATATCAGCAGCCGGCTCGCCAATCGCGTTCTGCGACATGGATGCGACCAGCAAACCAATGGCGCACTGCTGATAATCGCCCCATCTGCTTTGCTTGCGGTTGCGTCGGTCATGTGGCACGATATTGCAATCGTGTGCAGCAACCGCAGGTCGCCTCCAACTTTCCCAGCCAGTCAAGCCGCTCTTATGACCAACCGCCGCCTATGTCACCGTCGTTCCGCCCCGTTCCGTCTACCCGCCGTTCACCATCTCCACGACGTCGCTCACTGTCACCGATGCGGCCACGTCGACTCGAGGGCGACCAGGAAAACTAGTCGTCGCAGTCCACGAGGCAAGGGCTGCGACGCTGTCGAACTGCGGAAGCCCTAAGGAAAGCCCGTCGAACGTGATAGACGTGCTTGTGGATGGCGTTCGTGCATATGCCCTTGTAGATACTGGAGCCGCCGTATCCGTGATGGACGAAAAACTTAGCCGATTACTGCTCAAAGTGACCACGCCGCTTTGTGGGCTCTCTCTCCGTACAGCCAGCGCCCAAAGTATTCACCCTACGGCGATGTGCACAGCCCGCATTATGATTCAGGACGTGATGTATGCGGTCGAATTCATCATAATTTCTTCATGCTCTCACGACGTCATCCTAGGATGGGATTTTCTCTCCCGCCACGACGCCGTCATTTATTGTGCACCAGCAGAAATAGAGCTGACACCATTCTCTTCTTTGACGCTGGCCGACAGTCCATCCGCTGCAAACAAGGTACTCGTCAGAGACGACACTCAAGTGCCTGCAAACTCGTCCGTTGCGGTGTCGCTCTACTGCGCAAGCCTTTCTGACACCGCTGCACTTCTCTCGCCATCTCATCGTGTTTTCATAAGAAAAAGCTTGCTGGTTCCTTTCGCAACCGTGCAACTCACTCACGGCAGCACCACTATTTTTGTTGTGAACTCATCTCCGTACAGCGTTACGTTAGTGCGAGGAGAATGTCTCGGCAGCGTGGAACCCATCGAAGACGCGCAAGTTATGGATCAACCCGATGACATGCACTGCCCAAGTTCCTGTACGCTTGGTGCTGTTTCGACATCTGCTTCATCATCCGATGATATATTCGGTCCCTGCATACCCGACGACCTTACGCAGGGCCAGCGTTCCCAGCTTTTGGGCCTGTTGGAAGAATTCCGCTCTTCTTTCGATGTCGCTCAACCTTCTCTCGGCCGCACATCCACCGTTACGCATCGCATCGACACAGGCGCACAGCCACCGCTGCGGCAACGTCCATATCGCGTATCTCCCACAGAACGCCGTGTAATCAACGAGCAAGTCGACGACATGCTTCGCCGCGATGTTATTCGCCCCTCTAGCAGCCCCTGGACATCTCCTGTCGTTCTCGTCACGAAGAAGGACGGTTCTGTGCGGTTCTGTGTGGACTACCGACGCCTCAACAAGATCACTCGTAAGGACGTGTATCCACTACCGCGGGTAGATGACGCGATTGACAGCCTGCAAGGAGCAGAATTCTTTTCATCCCTCGATTTGCGCTCAGGGTACTGGCAAGTACCTATGGCTGAGGACGCTCGACCAAAGACCGCTTTTGTCACCCCCGACGGCTTGTACGAGTTTAACGTTATGCCTTTTGGGCTGTGCAATGCGCCCGCCACCTTTGAGCGCATGATGGATACAGTTCTGCGTGACCTGAAATGGCACACGTGCCTGTGCTACTTCGATGACGTCGTCGTTTTCGCTCCTGACTTCTCGACGCACCTTCAACGCCTTCGGTATGTTTTAACGCGTCTGAGAAACGCCAGTCTGCAACTGAACCTAAAGAAGTGCCAATTTGCAGCTCGGCAGCTGACAATACTCGGCTACATCGTGTCCAAGGACGGAATTCTCCCTGATCCAACCAAGCTTCAGGCCGTGACCGAGTTCCCCAAGCCGACATCCGTGAAGGAACTGCGCAGTTTCGTAGGACTGTGTTCCTACTTTCGGCGCTTCATTCGAAACTTCGCGACTATCATATCACCGCTGACGAAGCTTCTCGGAAGTAACGGGCCTCTGCAATCGTGGTCATCACAGTGCGACGACGCTTTCAGAACACTTCGTCGTTTGTTGACGTCGCCTCCCATACTCCGCCACTACGACCCTACGGCCCCTACAGAGGTACACACGGATGCCAGTGGTGTCGGCCTCGGCACTGTCCTTGCGCAGCGCAAACCAGGGTTCCCGGAATATGTCGTGGCGTACGCAAGCCGTACGCTTACTAAAGCCGAGACTAATTACACAGTCACCGAGAAAGAATGTTTGGCAATCATCTGGGCCCTTGCAAAGTTCCGACCTTATTTGTATGGTCGCCCATTTGATGTCGTCACCGACCACCACGCACTATGCTGGTTGTCGTCATTGAAAGATCCCTCAGGCCGTCTCGCCCGGTGGGCACTTCGCCTGCAAGACTATGACATCCGCGTGCTGTACCGCAATGAAAGGCAACATGCTGACGTCGACGCCCTGTCGCGCTCTCCCTTGCCTGACGACAATGCCAACAACTCAGTGTCTCACCTTGCCATTTCTTCGATTAGCATTCATGCTATTGCTACTGAACAGCGCAAGGATCAATGGATTACCTCACTGATAGACTTGCTGACTGATCCATCCACTTCATCCACTCGCGCGTTGCGTCGTCAAGCCCACCATTTCGCCGTTCGCGACGACCTCCTCCATCGACGCAATTACAACGGTGACGGCCGCCAGTGGCTACTAGTCATACCTCGCAGTCTGCGCTCTGACATATGCGAATTCTTTCATTCTGATCCGCAGTGTGTGCACTCCGGGGTATCGAAGACTTACCACCGCATTCGCCAACGGTACTTTTGGCGCGGCATGTACCGCTACGTGCAGAAATTCGTTCGCTCCTGCATAGAATGTCAGCGCCGCAAAACTTCAACGAACCTGTCGCCGGTAGGTCTGCAACCTCTACCTTGCCCTGCCAGGCCGTTTGGGCGCGTTGGCATCGATTTGTATGGGCCACTTCCGCTAACGTCGGCTGGTAACCGCTAGGCCATTGTTGCTGTGGACCACCTCACGCGATACGCTGAAACGGCCGCTCTTCCCGCGGCTACAGCGAGCGATGTGGCTTCCTTTCTGCTCCAACGATTCATTCTGCGACACGGCCCACCCCAGGAACTGCTCAGTGACCGAGGCCGTGTCTTCCTGTCTGAAGTCGTTCAAGCCATTCTCAAAGAGTGCAACGTTGTTCACCGCAAAACTGCTGCTTACCACCCGCAGACGAATGGCCTCACAGAACGCTTCAACCGTACGCTGGGCGACGTGCTCTCCAAATACGTCGCTGCCGATCACACAAATTGGGATTCCATTCTACCCTTCGTCACCTACGCATATAATACCGCCCCTCAGAGCACTACTGGCTTTTCACCTTTCTTTTTATTATATGGAAGGCACCCGTCACACACCATCGACACGATACTTCCGTACAGGCCAGATCCGTCTGAGTGGGCACCTATTTCTGCTACAGCCAAGCTTGCTGAAGAATGTCGAGAGCTTGCAAAGACCTTCACTGCGCATGATCAAGAGCGGCAAAAAAGCATTCACGCTGACGCCAGTACTACTGCACCCACATTCCTCCCTGGAGCGCTCGTCTGGCTCTCGATCCCTACTACTGCAACTGGCCTATCTTCAAAACTATTGCCTAAATACGAAGGCCCCTACCGTGTCGTCAAATGCACTTCCCCAGTCAACTACTTGATTGAACCCATCGAACAATCTTCGGACATGCGTCGTCGAGGACGCGACATTGTTAACGTGGAACGCCTCAAGGCCTACCATGACCCGCTCATTGTAACCAGCTGTTAGGTCGCCAGGCGGCTCCCTTTTCGTAGCCGGGGTAGTTGTGGTAAAGCCTTTGAACAGTGGGTCATCCTCTTCAGCGCCTTCTAGTGGGTCGCCCTTTTCTTAAGAAGAAGAGCAGCTCGTGCAGAGAGTCGATCCCCGCATTGACTGTCGCTGTCGTGAATCATCGCTGAGTGTCCGTCAATAAACCGCTTAACAATATTGAATTTGAAATTGAATTACTCAATTAATTTATTTATACATACGGGAAGTCGCACACGCAAGTTGGTCAATATAGCGCGTGAAACTAAACGAATTCGATGCTACGTGAACCAAACGGCGTGTGTTAGTACTATTAGACTTTATTTTAATTTCTGAGCACTTTTTTAGTATTATTTATTTTTATATATTTTTTGTTTACGTTTTTGTTTGTTCATCCTTTACAAGAATACCCATTCATTTATTTTCAGTATGAATGGTTGTACACTTTTCTGCAAGAGAGGGCAGGTGGAGGGAGGGGGAGAGGGCACATTAGCTTTCCAACGTGGTCATTATATTCCGAAAGCTGGAGCGGGTCGTATGCTTCTTGTGTGTGTGTGTGTGTGTGTGGCCCGATGCCACGGGCCAGCCACCGAACCACGTGAACTTAAACTCGATCCATGTGTGGGATACGAGTAAGCGGCAACATGTTCCACATTTTCCCGTTTTTCTTGGTCGACTCCGCTGGCGGCGCGTCTTACCTATACCCTGTAACAATGCCAGAATTACCCGCTCGTTTCCGGCGGCTCTCCGTCGCTCCTTTCTAGTTCCTCTCCTTCTTCTGCTTCTTGTTGTCTGTTGCTACCTCGTTCGCCCGTTTGTCTCTTTTTTTTGGAGGGTCTTTAAACTGTGAGGGTGACCCTCTGCTACGGGAACTTGTATCATTTCACTTACATCCTCCGAAGAAGGCTGGTCCACCAGCCGAAACTGTATATATATATATTTATATATATATATATATATAGTTTATATATATATATATATATATATATATATATATATATATATATATCTTGTTACGGGGTACCGCAAATGAACATTGTAGAAAAGAGGACGATGTTTAGGGCGAGCTCGTGCAGCAGACCGGGTTCCATATTGTATGCCTGTATGCACCAAAAGTAAAGGCATTTTTCAGACGCTCTCTCCCCGTAACATTTTGGTGGAGAGTGCGGGTCTTCCCACAGTCAACACCACGACGATTCTACGCAGCGGACGTTCCTTGGCTGCCTGTGCGATGCCTGATCACGACGAGTACGAGGATTCTTCGGAGACTACCCCAACCGTGCTTCGTCCAACTACGCAGCAACCAACAGCACCGCATCCAGCTGCTACTAACCGCACCGTCGTCTTGACTCAATTGCGTGACCCAGGCACATTTTCGGGCAGTGACAGTACTAACGTGGAGGAATGGCTTCAGCTGTACGAAAGGGTGAGCGCTCTTTACAACTGGGATCCGACGCTCATGTTGGCCAATATTATTTTCTACCTTGATGGTACAGCTAAAGATTGGTTTTCCAACCACGAGGAAGATATCACGAGTTGGGACACCTGTAAGCAGAAACTCATCAATCTCTTCGGCAAGCCTATCGGGCGTCGTCGTGCTGCGCAGAAAGAACTAGCGTCCCGACTCCAGTCCGGCACCGAGTCGCACGTCACATACATACAACATATGCTCGCCCTCTGCCGGAAGGTTGATGACAAGATGCCGGAATCTGAAAAGGTCGCGCACATCCTCAAAGGAATCACCGATGACGCCTTCAATCTCCTCGTATTTCGAAACTCATTGACCGTAGACGACGTTATTAATGAATGCCGACGCTTCAAAGACGCGAAAAGTCGCCGTATCACTCCACACTTTTCGCGTCTTCCCAACACGGCTGCAACATCAACCTGCGAGGACGCCTGTTTGGCACCAGCCCCTGCTGCTTCCGACAATATCGTGCGCATCGTGCGCATCGTGCGCCACGAAATCGAGGCAGCATCTCCCCTGTCTGACCAAGTCCAGGCCCCTGACGACTCTCGCGCCACGATTTCTTTAATCAAGAGTGTCGTACGCCAGGAACTGGCCAACGCCGGACTTCAGACGCTAAGCCCCGTTAACCGACCTGACTACCGACTGCTCAGTACACCGTATATGTCCCGCGGACCGAACAACCGCCCACGTTACCGGAACCCGGCAGAATGGCGAACTTCCGATGACAGGCCGATCTGCTTCAACTGTGGACGAGTGGGCCATATTTCACGTCATTGCCGCACTTCCTGGGGTTGGCAGCCATTGTCGCATTATGCCAACACCCGACGCCCACCTGCTGGCTCTCGGATGCCGATCTACACGGCACAAGATGATGCTTCGCCATCCAGGCCCGCCCAACCAAGCCGCTCCCCGTCGCCCTCTGGACGCATGTCCCGCTAAACTAACCGACGTCGCTCCCCCTCACCCTCCTACCACCAGTCCTCGGAAAACTGACGGGCACAGCTCCTAGAGATGAGCCTGCTTCGACGACCCGACCAAAAATTCCTCTACACACGATACCTGGACACAACAACTTGGTTAAAGTAAATGTTGACGGTACTTCTGTGGCAGCACTCATTGACACCGGCGCTTACATATCAGTCATGAACTCCAGCCTTTGTGCTCGACTCAAGAAAGTGCTCACTCCTGCTCTGATCACTCTTGTCTGAGCAGCTGATGGTACAACACCAGCGGTCACCGGGATGTGTGCCACCCGTGTCACTGTTGCTGGACGTCATACCACTGTTCTGTTTTACGTACTGGACCACTGCCCACATAACATCATATTGGGACTCGATTTTATTTCGGAGCATTCCGCCCTAATTGAATGTTCTGCTGGTGTTGTTCAGCTCGTCCTACCACACGGCGTTGACCCTCCTGATCCTGCACTGCCAAAGCTACGCTCCGCCGACTTTGTTCGCCTATCTTGTCGAGCTGTGACGTATATCGACGTCTCTTCTGATCCACCTGTGGCTGACGGCGATTATGTCATTTCACCTAATCATACAGTACTCTGTTCGCTCAATGTTGCGTTCCCCCACACCATCATCACAATGAAGAACAACGTGGCATGTCTCCCTATTGTGAACTTTGGACTTTGCTCCGAAGTGCTGCCACGAGGAATATCCCTTGCAACCCTTGCCCCGGCCGGCGACTACCACATATCGGCCTTACCAGAGGATACACCGTCATCTGCAAGTATTCAGTCGCGCAGTACACTAGACTGCATAACTGAAATGATTGCCTCTGATCTCCCGGCCGAGCATGTGTCTGCGCTTCGTGGCCTTCTTGCATCGTATCAAGACGTCTTTGATCTCTGCGACCGACCCCTAGGTCAAACGACCGTCGTAAAGCAGCGGATCAACACCTGTGATGCAAATCCAGTACACCGGCGACCCTATCGAGTTTCCTCCACCGAGCGCCACGTGATCCAGCAAGAAGTCGACAAGATGCTTGCCCGAGACATCATTGAACCTTCTTCAAGTCCTTGGGCTTCGCCCGTTGTGCTTGTGAGAAAGAAGGATAACAGCTGGCGCTTCTGTGTCGACTACAGAAATCTTAACAAGGTTACAAAAAAAGACATGTATCCTCTGCCGCGGATAGACGACGTTCTTGACTGCCTTAGTGGAGCAAATTATTTCTCTTCCGTCGACCTTCGTTCCGGGTGCTGGCAGATATCAGTTGATGATCTGGACCATGAAAAGACGGCATTTATAACTCCCGACGGGCTCCATAAGTTCAAAGTTATGCCGTTCGGGTTATGCAATGCCCCGGCTACATTCGAACGAATGATGGACGCTCTTCTTCACGGTTTCAAGTGGTCAATCTGCTTATGCTACCTTGATGACGTCATTGTTTTTTCGCCAACTTTCGAAACTCACCTCGAGCGTCTCTCAACAATCCTTTCGGTTTTCCGCAAAGCAGGGCTCCAACTAAACTCGTCGAAATGTCACTTCGGCTGCCGGCAGCTCACTGTCCTTGGACACCTTGTCGATTTTTCTGGTGTTCGTCCCAATCCTGAGAATATCCGTGCCGTCAAAGATTTCCCTGTGCCGACCTCTGCGAACGATGTTCGAAGCTTTGTGGGCCTTTGTTCTTACTTTCGTAGATTTGTGCGGAATTTTGCTGACGTCGCACGACCACTCACGGAACTACTAAAAAAAATGTGACTTTTGTATGGGGACCTGAACAAACCAGAGCATTCGTTGAACTGACGAGTAGACTTACGACGCCACCGATTCTCGGCCACTTTGATATATGCGCTCCAACGGAAGTGCGTACCGACGCCAGCGGCCACGGAATCGGAGCCGTTTTGGCACAACAACAGCATGGCTGCGAGCGCGTTATTGCATACGCAAGCCGTCTTTTATCGCCAGCAGAGCGAAATTACTCCATCATAGAACGCGAATGTCTCGAACTCGTCTGGGCAGTGGGTAAATTTCGGCCGTATTTGTATGGACGCCCGTTCACGGTTGTCACTGATCACCACGCCTTATGCTGGTTGTCGTCCTTAAAAGATCCTAGTGGACGTCTCGGCCGGTGGGCTCTACGGCTACAGGAATATTCCTACACGGTTGTCTACAAATCAGGTCACCACTATGAGGATGCTGATTGCTTGTCGCGTCATCCAGTAGACCCAGCAGACCTTTTGAGAGCGATGAGTCTACTTGCGTTTTGCCACTTTCCGCGTTTAGCAACATCGGAGATCAGCAACGCCGTGATCCTCACCTCAGAGATATAATCCTTCGGCTTAGTGGTCCCACAACTCCTCCGTCTCTCCGTATGTTCCTGCTCCAAGATGACGTCTTATATCGCTACAGAATGCATCCTGACGGACCTGAGCTGCTGTTGGTCATACCACAACATATGCGTCAGACTTTCCTTGCACAGTTGCATGATATTCCGACAGCTGGTCACCTGGGAGTTTTAAGAACTTGTGACCGCGTTCGACGTCGCTTCTTTTGGCCCGGTATTTACCGATCCGTCTGCCGTTACGTCGCCTCATGCAAATCCTGTCAACACCGCAAAAAATCGGCAATCCTTAAAGCGGGGCGCCTTCAACCCATTCAGATCCCATCCGAACCATTTTATAGGGTAGGTGTTGACTTACTAGGACCGTTTCCTTTATCGGCCAGCAGAAACAAGTGGATAGCAGTCGCCACGGATTAGACCACTCGGTATGCCATCACACGGGCCCTTCCTACCAGTTGTGCGACAGACGTCGCTGACTTTCTTCTAGAAGACGTCATATTACACCACGGCGCTCCTCGGCAACTGCTTACCGATCGGGGTCGCTACTTTTTATCACAAATTATTTAAGACATATTACACTCTTGCACTACAAAGCACAAGTTCACAACGGCGTATCATCCTCAAACAAACGGGCTCACGGAGCGGCTAAATAGAACCATCACGGACATGCTCGCCATGTACGTTTCTTCCGACCATCGTGACTAGGACTCCGCCCTTCCATTTGTAACATTTGCCTATATTACGTCTCGGCATGACCCTGCAGGTTTCTCGCCATTTTTCCTCCTGCACGGACGAGAACCTACGTTGCCTTTCGACACGCTCCTTCCTGCCGTTGGCCACACGTCAGAATATGCCCGCTATGTGATTTCTAGAGCTCTAGAGGCACGTGAGATTGCTCGCCGGCGTCTGAGCGATTCGCAGGAACGACAACGACAGGTCTACAATGCGTGCCATCGTGATGTCCACTTCAGTCAAGGTGACACAGTCCTTCTCTGGACGCCGTCGTGGCGAGTTGGCCTGTGCGAAAAGCTGACTTCACCGTACTTGGGTCCGTACCGTGTGGTGCGCCAAGTCACCAACGTGACATATGAAATTGAACCTCTTAACGCCACCAGCGCGCGATCGTGTTCTGACGTTGTTCACGTCACTCGGCTGAAACGATATTACTCAGACCAACCAAGCACCAAGACGGTGCCTTCGCCGCCGGGGGTGATGCTACGGGGTACCACAAATGAACATTGTAGAAAACAGGACGATGTTTAGGGCGAGCTCGTGCAGACCGGGCTCCATATTGTATGCGTGCCTGTTTACCAAAAGTAAAGGCATTTTTCAGACGCCTTCTCCCCGTAACAGTATATATATATATATATATATATATATATATATATATATATATATATATATATATATATATATATATATATATATATATATATATATATATGGGTGGTGGTCACCTAGTAGCACGGTATTCGTCCCGATTGTTTTCGCCGTGTGTAACCAAATATTGGGGTTATGGAATCTACAAAAAGGTTAAACTTGGAGCCTGCGCGCATACTTCAGTTTACATTAGCGGGAGGCTAGCTCAACTTCAGTGAACTTTTTCATGGTCAAGGAAAGAGAGCGATCGACGAGCTTATCTTACGAGTTCCTTTTTTTTCTAAATGAGTGATGCGGGCCGATAATTGTGCCTGTGTTTACTTAACGCTTAAGCACAAATTGTTGTTCTGAACGAAGTACAATCGCAAATGAATTGCGACACTTAAAGGGCAACCTTGCGACGGGAGCAAAGTTGTCTCAAACGCAATTTTGTTCGCTCGTCAAATGACTGTTTAAAATGATTGTCCGTGGGATAACGGTATAGAGCGTGCGTACCGAGGTCACACAAGAAGAACGGTATTTAACGGCGGGTCAACGGCCATATTAGCCTGCCGGCAAGTTTGACAGGTCGCCGAGGTTCGGCTGTGCTGCTCGCCTGTCACGCCTTATCGCGGTTGCGCTCCCTTCGTCGTTCACGTCAGGACGATTAGATGGGAGCCTTCATTAGGGATTCAGAAGCAATGATGCAAGTGCGCGCTAATGGTTTTCCTTCCGGTTCCCGGAACGGATGAGTTACGCTTGCGCGCCAGCGTCGATACAACGCGCTGTCGTCCGTGCCGATAAGTAGCCGAGCACACTTGAGTGGATATCGGCACAGCGAAGTGTGCGATATCTGAGGGGACGAGCTCCACCGAGTTAGCTATTGCGCTATTTGTGCCCTGTGGAACGAGCTCATTGACTTGCACAAACGAGACGCTGGGAGACGTGCGCAGCACGTGTACGTTATACGCTGTCCACGTTTAGTCTAAATATAACTCTTGACATGCAGCCTTGCCCGACCCAAACTGCCGAGTAGCGGGGAAGGCATAGCCAACATCGAACAATCTGACTCCGAGTTGCGGGAGCGGTGTTCACTGTTGACTCGTGTGCTGACTGGCCAATATGGATTTTCCTCGGCTTGCCGGCTGAACGTCTAGCGCAGGGACTAATACATCATACTTAAGATAAGAGCTCAGTAAGCTTTCTTGTCGTAACTTCACGTAAAAACAGGAAGACCGATACCGAGTCAAGCTTTGAACAAACGATACTGCGTTTTACTGTGCCTGCGTAGAAACTTCCTTCCTTATAGATCGTTCACACGTCACATTGAGTAAAAAAAGAGAAGAGTTTCGGATTTTGAAGAAATCTTAGAAGTTTTCCGTGGTGATATCGGAGGCGTACGTCCTACACAGAGCTTAGATATTGCAAAATCCCGCAACATTTGATTGGTGGCCTGGTAGATGAGCTACTCCAAACTTGTGTACGCTGGGCCTGGGGCTCTTGGTGGGTATTCAATGCTTACTTTAAGTGTTTTAAAGCCGAGCTGTTATGCCCGCCGTTTGCCCGGTCAGCGGTGTAGACCAAAAAAAAAAAAAAGTCAGCATATCCCCGGAGTGAATTATGATGAGTGGGGCAAAGCGTCCGTCAGCCCGTCCTTGCTTTCCGTCCGTCCGTTCGTTCTTGCTTCCGCCCGTCCGTGCGAAAATTCGTGCGTCCATCCACGCGTCCGTCCGTCTGTCCAAGCGTCCGTCCGTGAGTCCATCCATTAGTCTGTCCGTCCGTTCGTGCGTCCATCCATCCGTCCATGAGTCCGTCCATCCGTCTGTTTGTCCATCCATGCGTCCACCTAGCGAACACTCCAAGTGCCGCCATATCGCATCTCACATCCTCTGTGGCACATACCCGCTACGCGCGTCCATCCATCAGTCCGTACGTCTGCTAGTCTGTCTGTCTGTCCGTCTGTCCATGAGTCCATCCGCGCGTCCATCTAGTGAACACTCCAAGTACCGTCATCTCACATCTTGCATCCCCAGTAGCTCAGAGCGGGTATGCGCCACCGGTGGCTACGTACAACAACATCGGAGGATGTACAGACCCACGCTTTAAGAAGCTTCGCCCCTAAAAAATTGGCCCCGTATCTGCATGTTTCACTGCGAATGTCGTCGAAAGACGATAGTCTGGCTCTCTAGTCTGGCGTCTGGAGAGAGTGAACAAAACGCTAATTTGATGTTCTGCGCGAGAACATCAGTGAATTTATTCTGGAGGCGCTGTAGAGTGCCTCGATCCGGGCAGCGGAGGCGAACGAGTGCATTGAGGCACGTGAGACACGAGTGCTATCTGGAAGTTATCTTCGAAAACGAAAGACGGTATACGCGCCTGTCTCGAATGCGACAAGGTGTAGAACACAAAGTGACGGGTAGGTGCCACCACCGTGTCGTTTTAGCAAAGCGTTGGAGACGCTTGCCTTTTTGTGCATAGCGTTGCATTGTCAGCGCAGCGCCATAAACGCTACGGTCCTTAGAATTACTTATGTATGTCTTCTCTATAAAGAAACACATACGCGATATTGACGTGTTGTTATTGTGCCTCAGATATGCTCAATAATTGCTTTTAATTGGCAATCGCACAAGTATGAATGAACACTGAACCTTGAGCAATATTGGTGGGTGCTGCAGATGGGGTCGGAATTTCGGCCCTTTCGGGTACCGTTTCGGTGGACCAACAGACACTCGGATGGACAGACTGACAGAACTAAATTTTTGCGTCTAAGTACCCCAAGATAGATTGTCGTCTTTACAAAGCTATTATCAATATGCCAGCGCGTGCCCATTTAGCCATCTTTCGCTTAGCTCCCTGAATAAGTGTGCCAGGCGCACGCCCTCCCGCTGCGCTGATATGTCCGGTGTGGGGTGCAATAAGTCGGACGGGCGAGAGAACGTGAACGAAGAGAGAGAAAGAGGTAGACATAAAGAAAAGTAGAAACAGAGAGAGAGAGTGAGAAAAGAAAAACAGACAGAGAGGAAAAGAAACAAACTAAAAAATACAGAGAAATAAATCAGGACTGAAGGCGAAATAAAGGAAGAGAGAGAAACAAAGAAAGGTATCACTGACTTGAGACAAAAAGAAATAAAGAAAGAGAGAGTGAAAGAAAAAAAGATTTAAAGAAATGGAGACAGCCACTGATAGAACCCGATAGATACCTATTGAATAATCGGGATTTGCAATGTGATCCCGTAAATACTTCTTGCATCGGGTTGTGAATGCATGTGTGCCTCATCAAGCCAGTATCAGCTGAGTATCGACCAGTACTACTCTGCTCCAACCTTGCGCATTTTTTTTCAGTGAGTCAAATTACATGACAACATATAAGAATTTAATAGTGTGCAAACATTTCAAACTCCTTGCTGTGACTTTGCTTCTAATGATATTGTGTGGCATAGCAGTTTCTTCCACGATGTATAGCTTGTCGAAAATGCAATTATGATACCTCGAAATACTGTAAAGCAGAAAAAAAAATCACAGCGTATCCACGGAGTGAATGATGATGAGTGGGGTGAAACATCCGTAAGTCCGTCAGCGTTTCTGTCCGTTCATTCGTTATTGCTTCCGTCCGTCCGTGCATTCGTCCGCACATCCGTCCGTGTGTCCGTCCATCCGTGCATCCACCTGTCCGTGCGTCAAACAGACAGACAGACCACGGACGGACGCGGCCAGCGGATGATTCACGGTTTGCCAATAAAACCCTTCGAACCTTCGCCCCACTCATAATTATTCACTCCGTGGATATGCTGTGATGTGGTTACTACATACATGCATACATACAGGTGACGGCCGAACCACCCATGGCTTAAGGAGCTTCGCCCCTAAAATTCGAACACTATTACGCATGCCTGTGCTGCGATTAGAATTATATTAATACCTGTGCTGCGATTAGAACAGCGGCTTGTGCAAGGCGGCTCAATGGTTTCCGTGTGTATCTCGTTAATATTGCGCTGGACTAGGGACGCAACGTGCCCCATATCTTTCGGTGCACAAGAAACGACACGAATAGGAACTGTCCGCGTCATTACGGAAGTCATTTAGTGATACATTAAGGCAGTGTCATATCAATGATGTAAGCGAGAGCTTTCGTGGCGACTGCTCATAAGCCATTATTCCAAGATGTTGGAATAAACGGCTCATAGTGTGCAACCTTTCGAGCACCGTTCGAGACCGTACGATTAAATATCTATTATTATTCCTTTTTTTCTCATGGTGCTCATGTGTAAAAAATAAAATTGACCAGGAAAGCTACACAGATACAGAAAGAAAACACGTCCTTGGGTATAACGATCGATCAGGTTCTCCACTCTGTATCCTCCTTTCCCACCATTTTTTATCTTTCTCAGTAATAAAAGATGCTCTATTTTTTTTACATTTTTACGCGAAGGGCTCAAACAGCCCGCAGGCCTTGACGAGTCACGTGACGCCCTATGATTCCGTGTTGTCACGTCGGCCACTCGCATGTAGGCGCACTTGCCAAGCCGTAGCCACCATGTTTTTCGAGCACTTGCTGGTCAAATCAAAACGAGCTGTCCAACTGGCTCGTGTTCCTATTCTTTTTGCACGTACATTTCCTCCCCCTTGCCCTCACACATAGACTCGCTCCGAAAGACCCCAGTGCGCACCGACTCAGTACTCGATTTTGGGCCGCAGCCACACACTGGCCCGGGTTGCATATTTTATCCCCAAATCACTGGAGATGGATGGAGCCCGGAATTGCCGTCACACGTCTCTGTTCTTTTTTCTGCTTATCTTACGTGGTGGATCGCCAACTAGACTTGGGCTCGTTTTCGCCTCCTGGTTCATGGACTCTTCTTGGGCCGACGCAGTGCATGGTAATACCTCGCATTCGTGAAAAGAAGGGTTAAATTATAGATAGGATTGTGACCAAGAGCGGCAATATTGCATGCGCAAATAGCGCACCTATCTGAAAAAGTATAATGCTCATTTTTCTGGTCATGGTTATGTTTAAAGTTGTGTTTTCTTGAAGCATATCTGCAACTACATCTCACTTGAATCGAACGCGTCTAAGCGCCGTGCAAATTAAAAAAAAATGAAAGGATGGTACGTAACTCACACTGGAGATGCATATTCTTCCGGAAACCAACACCCCGAAACATCGTCTTCCCAGTGATTTCCACGGTCGTATTCAGAAAGCCTTAAGTACAATATATCACTGGTAAGTCATGGTCACTCGTTTGAAAATGACAATGCATGGGAAAGCGGAAGAGGAGAAATAACACATCTATGCCGTCGCGTTTGTGACGACTCTATTCACACTTTTTGGCAAGCTATGCTGTCTGCTGCTTCAGGCCAGTTACCGAGCAAAATGCCAGCACTTACTTGTCCCCATTATTTGGTAATTCATAATACTTCTCAATATTAGGTTCTCATTAACCTTGCGATTAATGAAGAAAACAAGCCCTTGAACTTACGCTTCTTTCCAGCACTTACTAAAGTTATTTGCGCACTGTCTGACACGCACCAGTGAAGGGCGCAAATTGGGCTTACATTTTGTTGTGATTACGATTGTCTCGATATTTTTTTCCTCTCTGATGCAGAGTTATGCTATTTTGTTCTTGTGTTTACGTTGAAACTGGATCCGCGTGCCAAATTTCACGTTCGTGAGGACGAAGGTATGCAGACTCAGTGGGAGGAGCTTGAACAGGAGACTCAGCTAGAATAAACGATCGCTGCCCGAAACCAAGGCATCGGATTTAGCAGCTGATTGCCGAGAGTGTGGGTGTGTACCACTTTAAAACTGTTATGGGCGAGGTTTGCCGGGTGTCGCAGATACAATATTACCATCGACATCAACCAAAAAGGTGCTCAACCGCAGCCCATGCATGCTGTAAAGATGGTTATCAAGAGAAGCTAAAACGTGCCCACCAGCGCTGATGCACGACCAAGTTTCACGCTAAATATTGCAAACTGTGCTGAAGCTTTTAGCGATGCGATGATATTATAGAAGCCCGAACACAGAAAGAACGCGTGCGAAGTGATCAAAGTCCTTCACAAACGAAAAATGATGATGAAGATATGTGGGGTTTAACGTCTCAAAATCGCCATATTAGCACCATATGATTATGAGAGACGCTGTAGTGGAGGGCTCCGGGAATTTCGACCACCTGGGGTTCTTTAACGTGCACCCAAATCTGAGCATACGGGCCTACAACATTTCCGCCTCCATCGAAAATTTCACAAACGAACGAAGTGGTTGTGTAAGTCCGCAGTCATTCCGACCATGGGACAGAGAATATCAATTATTGATCAGCACGTGCGGTAGCACAAGAAGATCTTTGACGACGCGCAGCGCGTATGTTTTTGCTTCCGTAAGTGAATTACTCGTGGAGGCCCGCACGTGTCATTGATTACATTCGTTTCTTTCTTCCCTTTGGGTCCGAATGAAGTTCTGCTGAAGGTCAGTGCATGCAGCCGCAAGTTTCTTCGACGTTCATTGTTTTTTTTGCGAGTGCCTTACAAGACACCTCTGAATACATCGTGACGTTTCCGCGAGCCAGTTGTTTCTGCAACACACTGAGCCGAGGCTCTTAATGTAATTCAATATGAAGCTTTCCGCTTTGAGAAATCTGTCATTTCTTTCCCAAAATGAACTCAGATAGATATAAAACAAACAATGACAAAGCACATTGCGATGCGTCTTTATTTCTTTTTGTCGAAGCAGTAATAGGATCAACAAGCCGCTATGACGCTGGTAAAGTAACGTTGGAGGAGCTATTGTAAAGCAACGGGAAGGTTTTGCACCAGTATACAACGCTTCCACAGAAAAGACAACAGGGTGCATTGAGAAGTCAAGTGAAATAAAGGTAGGAACGTGAACGTTTTACTTACCTGCTATACAAAATGAGATGAGGAGAAGCAGAAAAGATGCCCGGAGTTCTCCCCACCGTGGGCCACAGAAGAAGATGCACCACGTGGCCATCTCTACGACATGAGTGATACGAAATTCAGTGTGCCAAAGAAAGTAATGGCTTCGCGAGTTCTCTGTAGCAGTGTCCTACTTGGAAAGTCGCTCCTCGGGAAATGGTTAGAGAAAAGAAAACCTTGTGGTGAGCACGTGACTTTACAAACGCTGACGAGAGGGACCGCACGGTGGTTAAGGTTACGAAACGCTGTCCACGCGGCTCTTACCGGTCAGCGCATGGGGGCCACTCTAGCAGAGCTTACGAGCAGTGCGCGCGAAAAAAACTCGCATTGGCAGCATCCGCAGTTTCATGCGAAAGCGTGCTCGGCGGTGCGTCGGTTGGGGATGCGCAGCCCTCGAAACTAGAGTTGGCGCGCGCTTCCCGTTTCGCTCGGAAAAGGGCTCGTGGGGTCGAGCGCCGTTCCCGCCACCGCGCGGCCGATCCCCAAAGCGGGACCCTCCGCCGCCGCAGTGTGCTGTCGCGGACGCCGGTTCTTCCAATAGAGTTGCGGGGGCTGCCCTCGGGTTTGCTTGCCGCTTTTGTCAAAGCAGGTTCGCGTCGTAAAGTGCTCTGGGCAGTATTAATTACGTTTCACAAGGCGGGCCAGAGAGAAACAGAAGATAAATAAATAAATGAATAAATAATTGACATCTTAGTAAAATAGATAAATAATTAAATAAATAAATAATTGAGATCTTAGTAAAAAAGAAAACGAGAGCTCTAATAGCAAGCAGTGTGATGTATTCACAATGCTTTGCGCTAACTTTAACGCAACAAAAATTAATTACAAGAAATGGAACAGAAAGCAAGGAAGACGTCACGCTGCATTCCCCCCCCCCCCCTCGTGTCTTGTATCATCAGTAAAGAAGTCAAAAGTTGGACGCTAACCCGTCTGGTCAGAAACAGACATAAAACATAATACAAGGCGCTGAGCACAATGAAAGCAAAACAATCAAGTACTTTTATTTGGTTTTGCCGGGGTCAGCATCTTGTTTTAATTGTCTTCATATGTTTTTCTAGTAGTCAACACAATGTGCTTATGAAAGGAAGTGACTGCCTGTAGCGGCTGCATTACCGATGGAGGCGGAAATGCTGTAGGCCCGTATGCTCTGATTTAGGCGCACGTTTAAGAACCCCTGCAGGTGGTCGGAATTTCCGGAGTGCTCCACTACGGCGTCTCTTATATTCATATGGTAGTTTGAGACGTTACACCCCACATATCAATCAAAATGGGTGACTGACTGCTTGACTGATTTATCATTTACACAGGTTTACGTTACGAAAAATAAATGTGCTATCGAAAAACGTGGTAATAAACGGCTCTCACTTGAGTTCCGAGATTAGTTTTATTGTTGAGTCTATTTAGAACAGCTTCATTTGTTTAGCGCAAGGCACACGGATAGCGATCTAGCGAGCAAAAACTGAGATTGTTGAACATTCAAAATTGCTTAAAGGTATACATGTTTGACAAATATATATCTCTCTGGCTGGATGAAATAATATAAGAGAAACTCTACAACGACTTTTAGTGTATAGTTTTTAACATTGAAATTAAAAGCTGGTTTTACTTTTCGAGACCCCTTCAGTCTTCTCTTTAAGGGGGGCTGTACAGCCTGCTCCGAGGCTAGCTAATTTTTTTAGCGATGGTCCTTCTCTCCACCGTCGTTCTTCCCGCCGTCCTTGTTCTGCGTTGTTTTCTCTATTGGGCCTAGCCGAATGTGCATGCATACACGGTGTCCGGTACATACGTACATTCCTATGCACAGTTTTGTACCGTCATAGGAATGAAGGAACGCGTCTGATGATGGAGGCATCGCTTTATTGATAATAGCGGAAGCGCACGCGTGAACCAACCATCGATTAACTTGCACAATGATGACACGAAATGTCTTAACAGTTATCTTTTACATAGGCCTCCTCGCATGCCAGATTGGTAGGTTCACACGTGGTATGGGCATGCGCAGATAAGTTTGTGCGCCCTTTTCTCCCGCCGTTGTGCGCTTCTTGAATTGTTAGTAGGCGTTTGTGGTGCCTTTGTAGAGTTTTTCTTGTGTCCGCGTTCATGCCATGTACAGTCGGGTGCGATATGAAGATAATCGTGCGAGCGTGGACCAAGAGCGAGAACAGCGCCAAGGCCCAGAATTCTTTTTTCAAGAGAGGGAAGCAGTAGGCAATCTTCCCTCACTCTTTTTGCTGTTCCTGAAGCTGCGGTCACTCCCGTCCGAGGAAGGTGTTTTTTTGTTTCTTTTTTGTTTACCTGCTTGCGATAATAGAAAGGGATGGTATTTCATGCAACGCATTCTTCGCTATTATCAGTAATCGGACGGCATGAAGGCTGCATCTAGCGTGTGAATTACGTCACTGCTGCCGTGGCAAACACTGCCCGTGATGACTACATAAGATGCGGGCTCTCTTCAGTTTTAATTTGGCTTTTTTGTTTCGCAGAGTCACGTATTTCACAAAAAATATAGAAAGAAGGATTGTTTGAAACATGATTTATTTTTGGTTCACGGTCGTCGAGAAGTTTGAAGGACTCAGAGCATTGCGATTTTCGGACGAGAGAGCATGACTTATCTTATATCATCATAACAAAGGAACATCTGAAAATGAGATGGTTTTGCAGACACTACAGAAATTAATATCCAATATTCTGTATTGGAGACGAAAAAACTCAGGGGTCTCTCTAAACTCACTGTTACAGTAAATTTAGCGCTTACAACTTAATCAATACTTCGATACGCCGCCCGAGCTCTCCTTCACGTCGTTTAGCCTTTTCGGGATAGAAGCAAACAGAGATTTCACCAAATCAGGGTCTTGTCTGAGAGCATTCCACTCCATCTCAATGTGTTTCCACAAAGCGTCTGCGTCATTGTTTGTCAAATTGGCGCGAGCCAATAGTGCCTTCATTAGTCCCCAAACCTTCTCGATGATATTGAGGTCGGGGCTTTTAGGAGGCCAGCAAAGCTTTGCAATGCCAGAAGCATTTAACTTTCCTTGCACTGTGGATGCATTGTGAACAGGGCAGCCATCGTGTTGGAAATAAAAGCATCCGTCAGGAAATGGTCCATTGATAGCGAAAGGTAGGAGCACATCGTCGATGATCTCATTGTAGACTTCAGCCGTAATTCTTCCGGGGATGCGGAAGAGCGGATCCAGACCGGCATATGTTATTGCGCCCCAGACGTTGACCGATACACGCCCGCTTGCACCGACACTGCGAATGTTTTCATGCTAGTACCTGCAATAAAAGGGATAAATCCGTTTTCTACGCACAACATTCACAGCGTGGTAACTATGTAAAAACCCTTTCGTCGAGCCACAAAAATGGCATAGTGGGTCAGGGAAAAACGTGAGTAACTGACTAGTCGAAATGGGGAAGTGGGCCGAACTTGAAATGAGAGAGAAAGATAATCAATTGTAATTATTGGTAGCAGAGTGGATTGCAAGAAAAGGCAAGCACAGCTCGGCACGCCAGAAAATCAGTTCGACGGATGAGATTAAGAAGCTCGAGTGAATTACGGTACCATTGCCGGCAACAGGACCGGGTTATTTAGAGTAGTATGGGAGAGACCTTTGCTGCAGTTAGGTTAGTCAGGGTGATGCTGCTGCGGATTATAATGATGATGAGTACGCTCCTAAACCTAAGAGCGGTGCCGAACCGCTGTCTGTGTGAATTGATACAGAGAGAGAGAGATAAAGATACAAGGAAAGGCAGGGAGGTTAACCAGACGCACATCCGGTTTGCTACCCTGCACTGGGGAAGACAAGCAATATAAACCTTACCGGCTGCCATGGACTCTCCAAACACGAAGTCGCTGGTTCCAGCAAGAGGTGAACGTCGATTGATCACTGAAGATGACCTGCTGCCAGTCTTCAGCACTTCAATGTTCGTGCTGACGCACGAAGTCCAAACGTTTCCTTCAATGTTCACTGGTCAAAAGTGGCTTTCTAGCCGCCACGTGGCTTTTCAGACCGCCAGCTAGAAGTCTTCTTCGGATAGCCGAAAGACTGAGGGAAAGGCCAAGCTCTTCTTTAATTTTCTTTGTTGTCGAGAAAGGGTCTTTGACCACGGCAGCTATTATCAAGGCGTCTTCCTCCTCGGTTGTTTTTCTAGGCCTCCTTTGGTGTGGTGCATCTTCCAAGCGGTTTTCTTGGTAAAATGCTCGAAGAATGCGGTTGATTGTCTTCTGTGGCCGGTTCAGCTTACGGGAAGTCTCTTGCTGGGACATAAACCTTCTCAAAGAAATAATTTCATGGCGTTCCTCTAATATAAGCCGTCGAGGCATTTTCTTGCGACATGTGGTCTGGGGTCACATCCAGCTTGCAGCATTGACACCCTTGTGCGAAAATGTTTGGCACAATTCTATTGGCTGAAGAAGTCAGTATTACGATGCGATGCTTATAATTTGCGCGACATAGCACGTCACTCAAATGAAGGTTGACAAGAGTTTTTCCACCAATATTGTTGTGGTGCGGAAAGATAACAGCCTACCAAGTTACGCTTCCTTGCAATGTCTCACACGATCGGAATGCCGCTTCCTCGCACGACCTACGCTTCCTCGCACGACCGGAATGTCTTGCCACTCAATAACAGGCCTACAATCCTGGCATCCATTTATCGTTCCCCGTCATCATCTTATTCGGACTTCTGTTCACAGCTAGAAGAAATACTTAATCTCTTAACCAATTAAAATAAGAACATCATCATTTGTGGTGACATCAATATAAACATACTTCCTCCTAGCTGTCAATCGTGCTTTGATTACATAAACTGCTTATTTAGCTATGGTTTCTCTTCCTTAATTGATGTTCCAACTAGGTGTGACACTGCCGGTTCTTGCACGTTAATAGACCACATATTTTCATCATCAACCTCTGATTACACCACCGGAGTGATTGATTATTCCATTACAGATCATTATCTCCTGTTCTTCGTTCTTGGTACCGGAAAACGTGCACAGCACCGTCAATATACGAAAAATTCCTTCAATGAAGCTTTATTTGCACGAAAAGTGCATGACACATGCTGGAATAACGTTTTTCGAGAAGATTGTCCTGAGAAGGCATATTCGATTTTTCTATCAACAATAACGAATTACATTAACGATTGCACAACCCATGTAACCCATAAGCACACATTCTCGTCTCCTAGGAATCTATGGATTACAAATGCGCTGCTGCGCTCCATAATAAAGAAAAACAATCTTCACAAAAAGGTGAAATTGCAGATTTTTAACGCATCTTTGCGAGCTAGATTTAAAAATTATAGCAACATTTTTTCTAGCGTCCTCAAACGTGCAAAACGGGAATATTATGAACGGCGAATAATTGAAAACGGAACAAATACTCGGCGTAATTGGGAGCTAATTAAAGAATTTCTGAATGTTAGGGAATCTGATGCCAGCATTAAAAAAATAATTTACAAAGACAAGGAATACTCTACAGAAGCTGATATGTCAAATGTTTTTAGCGATAATTTTGCCGCGTGCCAAAATACGCTCTCACTTAGCGTTCCAGCCCATCTTCCACGTAGCCCTCAGTCCTTCTTCCTTCGCTCGGTTTCTTCTTCAGAAGTTTTTAACGTAATTTCTTCCCTCAAAGCTACGGGACCAGGCCTGGACTCCATCCGGTCCTCTAGAATTAAACTGGTTGCTGCAGACATATCATTAGTTTTTGCAGATATTGCTAACAAAATTTTCAGAACCGGTATATTTCCTGAGTTGTTGAAACGTGGTAAAATAATTCCTGTGTACAAAAAAGGCTCTCGTGATAACATTAACAACTATCGCCCCATTTGCATTTTGCCATTTTCTGGCAAAGTCATTGAAAAGCTTATCTACAGTCGTCTGATGCACTATCTAAACAAATTTAATCTTCTTTCCCCACACCAGTTTGGCTTTAGGAATGGTTATTCAACGGAACAAGCATTGCTCAAATTCACGGATAACATTAAACAATTTATTGACGAAGGGTTCGTTGTAGGCGCCATATTCATTGATCTAACAAAGGCATTTGACACACTAGAACATTCCATTCTTCTGGATAAGCTCGAGTCTTTTGGTATTACTGGCCCAACTCTAAATCTTATTCGTAGCTACTTGTCTAACAGGCCACAAGTCGTATATCTTAATGGTCAATTTTCATCGACTAAATTAATTAACTGCGGTGTTCCTCAAGGTTCTATATTAGGTCCGTTGTTATTTCTACTATTCATAAATGACTTACCTAATACGCTTACGTTTTCTAAGTGTTTGCTATATGCTGACGACACGACCATTTACTCACCGCATAAATCGCTCACCGCACTTCAAGACACACTTAATGCAGATCTTAACAACGTGCATTCATGGTGTAGAAATAACAAACTTCAGATTAATCTTACTAAAACAACTTTCGTACTCTTTCATAGCCCACAAACTGTGGTTTCTTCCTCCATAACTGTCTTGCTGAATAATTATACTTTACTGGCATCTGACAATGTCAAATTCCTTGGTGTTACTCTCGATAAACATCTTAAATACAATAGTCATGCCAATTCACTTATAAAAAGGGTTTCATTTGGTATCCGCATTATCATTACAACATGGGCATTTTTTCAACCTCATGTTCTCACCTCACTTTATCATGCTTATATTAATAGCCATTTATCATACTGCTTATCATCATGGGGTAACACATACGCCATTCGTCTCAAACCGCTTCAACGTCTTCAAAACCAGGCGATCAAGTTAATGACTTTTAGCCCATTCCGTTGCCATTCTCTACCTATCTATCAACATCTTCGAATCCTACCCATTCAACAATTGTTTTATCATAGATTGTCGCTCATCACATACCGTCTCATTCATCGCGAAATATCACTTGATAATATTCCTTTCCATATCTTCGTCAACAACAATAGTACTAGGTTTTCAGAGCGTAATAACTTCCTTTTACCTAAAATCAGATCAAACTATGGCAGATACACAGCACGCTTCTTTTGTGTTCATCTTTGGAATAATATCCCTCTTCATGTTAAGTCGTCTCATTCATTGCAGTCTTTTAAACATAACATGAAAAGCATACTGTTAATTGAGCCCCTTGTTCATTTGTAAAAAAACATTTTCATTATTACCTCTACGTTTTCAATTCCTGCTTTTACGTATTCTTGTAGTTTTGTATAATGTTGTTCTGGTAAATTAGCTTTTTCGATTTGACTATTTATTGTTCTGTGTTGAATGCACTTTTTATTTTTTTTTTGTTCGCACTTGTAGCTTTTGCTGCTGTTACTTACCTTTTATGTACCCCATTAACGATAGGAGGTCCCCCTGACAGTTTCTTACTTTGGGACCTCCTGACGCTGTATATATTATGTGAGCTCATTTTTTTTTGTACTCATGTACTCAGCAATGAATAAACTTGAACTTGAACTTGAACGAATGGAAAACTTAGAATAGAGAGAAAGGGGGGGGGGACGAGTTCGTCAACGGGGTGATTGTCGTAGCATAGAACAGTCAACAAGGGAGAGAAGAAAGCAAAATCTTGATTTTTATTCTTCCTAAATGTTCCGCTAGGGCCTCTGGGTGCTTGGCCGGTCGACGCTGGCGTGATAACTTTCAAATCACACCTGACTGTACTGCTGGTGCCTCGCTCTTCAGGTACAGCGCGCTCAGCTTTGTTGACTTTTGAGCTTACGTCGGATAATCATGGCTTACGTGGGATACGTAGTGATAAAAGCGGGTAAGGAAGAAAATTTGAGAGCACCACGATTTCATGCATGTGGGTCTCTCTGTCCATGCCTCTACCCCTATCCATTTTATTCCTCCTTTCCCTCTTAAACCTTCCTTACCCCCATCCCTCGTGAGCCACTGTTGAGGTGTCGCACTATGATGCAGACAGTTACAGGGCTCACTTTTACCTTCTTTTCTCTCTTTTAAGAATCACTTATTGAGCACGGCTGATACGTACTTGCACTTTGCAGAGAGGCCTGCAGCGCAGGAGCACTGGCCACCTGCCGTTTCAGGCTCCGTAAAAATACCTCGCAGCCACACTATATACGATCTTGTGTGGGTTCAAGTTTACGTCGGGCGTCTAGACGCACAGAGCAGCAACACCCATTTCGTCGTCAAATTTGTTGTTCACACCAACCAAAATAAGGGGTTCAGTGCCACAAACTCACTCGCCTTCAACAAAACATTGCGTATTAACGTCGCCATCCCCCCCCCCCCAAAAAAAAAAAAACGCTGTATTTCTTTCAGCGATAATCTGCACGCCGAACTCACTTCACTTGCCATTACTGCCAGCGATGTCTAAAGGCTGGTGCACACCAGCGACTAGCAGCGGTCGCAGTCGCGAACGGTCGCAAAGCGACTGCTTTGGCAAGTCGCTTCCTGACCGATTTTTCAGTCGCGCGACTGCGGTCGCAAAGCTGCTGGAACCAATCAGCGTTGCTCAATTTTTGTTGTTTGTTTTTTCATGGCGCTGGCGAGAACGGATAAAAACAAAAAAATGCGGCGCGCTCGGTTTGCTCCACTCACTCAGCTGGCGGTGATCAGCTGATCGGTGCCGGTCTCCAGAGTTCTCATTGATAACGAGATCCGGACGTGACTCTCCGCTATTGTGACTTCTGGTCGCTCGCATGCAGCCTCGGCTGGTGTGAACATCAGTCGCTTTTTGGTCGCCAGTCGCAAACGGTCACGCGACCACTGCTAGCCGCTGGTGTGCACCAGCCTTCACTGCGCAGCGCCCCCTGGATTTCATTTTATGTGCGAATATAAGGTGGTCACGCTAACCGGGCGAACATTTTAATGAAAAAAAAAAACCTGGGGCTTTGTCGTGTGCAAAGATAGTCTGACTCGAATCGGTAAACTGTGAGAGCACCATCTATGTAATCGACAATGAGATACGTTCTATCGATTAAAGTAACGCGTAGATAACGGGACCACCTTGCAACGACGCGTAGCATTGCTGCGCATGCCCTTGATTGTTGTATTGAAGAACGCCGACATTGGTAATAAGTTAGTTTTATTCTAGTACCCTTCCTGTTCACTTCGTTTCTTACTCGTGGTATTCCCTGTTTTCTACCACTCAGTGGAATTCTATGAAGCAATAATATTGATCTGTGACGGGTGTCTTAAATGCCTTGGTAGAATTGTCGTTTTGTATGTTGCTTAAGTGCGGTCGACTACCCTCGATTTGGGACAATGTGCTCAATGGAAGGCTTTTTTTTGTGCCATCGAAATCCCACGCAGGTAAGCCATGCATTCGTTTTTTTTTAATGCGAAGCATTCCTTGGCGAACTGCCGGCACTTAAAGCATTTCTGTCTACGTATCCATCTAGCCGCCTACCTTTGCAGTGCCCTCAAGATCATTTCCCTGACTTTGTGTGGACCAAAATAAGTACGGAAAGGTAAAAGGACTTGATGATTATGACTGACGAGTCATGACGTGAATAATATGAAAATCCTGTCACCTTACGTAGTCAAACCCTTTCCTGGTATGGCGGTATGCGCCCGAGTTAGTCACATGTTATGCGTATACCCTGGAACGATGAGAACAGACATTGGTTATTTAAACCTGTGGCCATTAAGGAAATCCAACATTGCAAGCGTCGACCCCCGAATGAAATGAATAAATATCAGAATTCTAGCGAGAATAAAACCGAAGCATTCGGCATGGCAGTCAGATCAGGAGGGCTGGTTGCTTACGAAAGGGTTAAACGTTCACCATTCTATACTGAATCGGGGAGAAAAGCAGAAAAAACAGGCACTCGGATAGATAGACAGACCAAAATTTCTGCGATGAAGTACCCCAAGACTACCATCTTTAAAAATGCATCGTAGACAATTACTAGCCCACTGCTCGGCATGAAGCTGACTACTTAAATGTGTGAGATCTGCCCAGTTTATTTTCCCCATGGTGGCAATAGCTTGACAAGGGCTTACGCCACGTCCACATGAGCCATGACATCAGAACAGCATGAGATAGAAGTATTGGTCTCCTGCAGCTATACTTGACGCACTCATCTTAAAAGGGCACTGAAGTGAAACCAGTTAGTTCAGACTGATAACATCTAATTGGAAAACTCTACGGTCATCAATTTCACTTTCGTCGGTTTTTTTGCGCATGATAAAAGTTACGTCAGAAGCTTCGCTTTCAAAATGCCCGTTGAAATCTCAAATGGTGGCGTCACGAATTTCCAGCAGCTTATTCGTATTATCACCACACTGGTTGAACTAAATACCCTAGACGCTGATATATTAAGTCTATGGCTCCCTCAGAATACATTGTATATCATTTCACTCATTAAGAGCTACGTACGCCCCAGCAGGAACCATTGATATCTATGACGTCACGGCGACTGGTGCGAGAAGTTCAAAATGATGTCACAATACGGATTTTCTTTCCTGCGCATTTTCTCGCCTGTGAAGAGACTTCTGGCAGCAAGCATGGTGTTTTGTGTGCCTCGAAGCAGTAATTTACTAAAAAAAAATCTTACCACGTACGTCCTCAAACCCTTTCTTCCAGACATGTGTGGTATATGCCCGCACACCAAGAGCCGTGCTACGCAGGTATACGCCACATGTGATTGACAACTTACATCTACCCAGCAACAGCGAAAACGGGCACTCTTTTTTTTTTAATTTGAGAGCGTTAAGAAAATTTGACTTCGTCAGCGTAGAATAGACGAATGCAAAGCATAGAAATCAGCATTGCAGCAGAAATCGAACTCGAGAATTTTGCCTGGCAGTCGGGTATCTTGCCACAGAGCCACGCCAGGTCTAAAAGTTATTTTGAAAAAAAAAATATGGACCATCTCCCCGAAAGGAACCATGATGGAATGCGAAGCAGCAGCGGTGCGCATGTCATTGACCCGGTTGAAACGGGCGTTGACGCGGGTGCTAGAAGAACGGTTTGAAACCAAACTCAATGTAGGCTTTACTCGAGTGAACGTTTCTTTGAAACGCAAAGACACGCAAGGGTGGTGGTAGTGGTTAGAAGAGGAGAAAAGGCACCTAATTTCTGCAACCCGGTCGGGAGCACGGCGCAGCAGTGCCTAAGACACGGAAGGCGAGTGGGGTCTCGGGTAAGTTTTACCGCATATAAACGAGCTGCAAGAGCGTGTCCACTCGGCGTGTGGTCAAGCGCTTCAGGCGGTGGAGAGGGTGAAGCGAGAGAGGTGTGTTGCAAGCAGGTGGAGGAGCAACACCACCCAAGTGTGTTGGGGGGAGCCGGCAGATGTTGCGGATGAGGGAGAGAGTGACGTTAACGCGCAGCTGTGACTTGACCTACCTGGCATCGTTCCAACAACTGCGGTGAGGGGGGGGGGAGAGCACGGTGCGGCGTGTTGGTGTGGAGACATGGGCGGGCAGCATTACGCAGACTAGTCAAAGAACTGCTTCACATATAAAAACTATATGCAGGCATAATGCCAGTAATGACCAGGATTTGGGGCATTTGCACGTAGTGCCATCTTTCGTGGGCCACAGCGACGGCCTACCGTAACTGAATGGAAAATAGGGGAAAAATCATCTCCCGAAAAAAGCTAGTTATGTAAAGCGACTTCCGGTTTATACAGCAGAGACTTACTTGAATAGTCTGGCAAACTTACTGTGCCGCAAAGAAAATCGCCTGCCTTCACAGAGCGCTTCATATTTAACAATGTGATCCCATGTGTTTCTGCCCCGCCGCGGTAGTCTAGTGGCTAAGGTACTCGGCTGCTGAGCCGCAGGCCGCGGGTTCGAAAGCCGGCTGCGGTAGCTGCATTTCCGATGGAGGCGGAAATGTTGTAGGCCCGTGTACTCAGATTTGGGTGCACGTTAAAGAACCCCAGGTGGTCGAAATCTCCGGAGCCCTCCAATACGGCGTCTCTCGCAATCATATGGTGGTTTTGGGGCGTTAAACACCACATATCAATCAAATGAAACAAAGTGCACGCGATGATGTGTATACCGCACGTATAACAGACTTCTGCCCTTTAACATGAGTGTTGATCCCACGTCAGACCCGCCACAGTGATCTAGTGGTTATGACGCTTGACTTCTGACCCGCAGGTAAAAGGATCGAATCCCGGCTGCGGCCGCATTTTTGGTGAAGCCAGTAAAGCTCAAGAACCGTGTACTTCGATTGAGTGCAGTTTAATGAAACCCAGGTTGCCGAAATTTCCGGAGACCACCAGTAGGGAATCTCGCACAATCATATCGTAGTTTTGGGGCGTTAAACCCTACCAATTGTTATTTTAACGCAATAGCGTTAGAGAGCTCGTGTCGCAAAAATCTCGCCGTCGGCGTCGGCCCCATTGGTTGTGGGCGAAAAATCGTCTGTGCGTCTATGAGCGAAAAAAGCAAGTCAGAAATCGCCGCGGGAGGCCGCTACTTGTCAACGCGTGGGCACGTAATCACACTGAAAAAACCACGTATTCGAAAGCAAAAAAGTGCTCAAGGTCACGAGACACGCTAGTTTAATTGTCCCTGCCACGCCTCCCTGCTTGGCTTCCAGCGCTTTCGTCGGGACGAGAGAAAAGATAGTGAAATTGCAGCATGTGACAAACTTTTGTAACTCCACTCATACTGGATGGATTCTTAAAAACAATTGCGGTGTTGAATTTGTGAGGCAATAAGCTCTTCTAGTGAATTATTTCCATGGTTACTTGAAAAAGTGTTTCAGGGCCCTTATGACGCATTTTGTTCTACAGGTGTCACGGCGAAAACGAACCCATTCGGCGATTTGTAGGCGCATTAGGGAAGCCTCAAACTACGTCGAAAAAAGACGACATAGTGTAGCCATCGCCGCTAAAAACACACAGGAACATTCAAACAACTCTAAAAACGGAAAACAATGTCCATTTAGCGGAAAACATATCATGCCTTTCCAGAGGCGTTGACCAAGCCAACAGCAAACGATAGATAATGTGCTGCCATCTGTGAGGCATTGTGAGACTTTTTATGGCTTCCGAGAAGGCGAGCGCGCGGCGTGTATCTTGGAGGCCGTGCGACTCTTGCTTTCGATCAAAAACCTGTACGTACCATTTGCGCGCGTAAGCTGGTATGATCTACTGTGTGCATGTGTGTGTGCATGCGTGCGTGTCTGTATGTAACAAAATATATTAATAAATATGCACTTAGCGGTTGAAACATGCACTAGGGACCGGATTTCGCTATCGCGTTCAAATCTTAAAGGCGAAGCTCAAGGGTCCCCGAATTTTTACGTTAGACCATATGTTATCATTTGAACGCCAGCGTAATCATCGTACCTGGGGAGCCAAATGTGCACAAAACGCCCTAAAGTACAAAAGCCCGTCACACGATAACCCAAGGCTCAGAACCAAAGGATGCAACATAGAACTACTGGCTGAATGCTTCACAAAAAGCTAGTTCTCACAAGGCGTGAAACCTGCCATATTTTTGCACAGACGCATTCAGAAATCGTCTTCTATTCAACATTTTTTTGGTAGGTCATAAAGGAGGAGAACACCTTAGTCGGCAGCTTACATCAGCCGGTCGGCATGAAGTTTGACATTCGTAGCTGGAAACAGGAAAACTTTATTTAGTCCGGTCCTCCAACCTATTGTCAAAAGGAATCTGGAAGTGAGCTTACTTGACTGAAAATGATTATGCGAAAATGCTTTGCCTAACTATAACACGTAAAACTTAAGTTAGAGGTGATCACACTGGATACGCTGCAATTTTGTTTAAGTTTTCAGTGCAATCAATTTGGTCAGACAAGAGCAGCCACCTTCAGCAACATCTAGAGAAGTTTACAAGCTTTGATTTAAACTAGAATGTGCGTCTCATGCGAAGAAATATTCGAGAGATGTTTAGTATATATATTTTCTTTTTTTTTGCACTGGAATGAACTTATACAGCACTAGGAAGGTGCCCGTTGTCCTAAAATGAACCGCGTGTCAAACAAAGCTATCCTAAAGATCTCATTTATGAGCATGCCAGCAATATTGCTGGTCTCCCTAATTATTTTTGTCATTATCTGCGTGGCTGTGTTTATAATCTAGTGACGTGTCTTATAGTCCGCACGCCTGACTGCGCGTTTTGTTGTCCCATACCCACCCGTTTGTTATTCGATGCTAGCACGAAGAAAAAGTTTTCTTCATCTTTTTGTGAGTGTGGGCAGGGGAAGAGAGGGGAGTCCTCAGGTTACACTCTAAAACTCCGATAAGATTATAACGAATGCCATAGTGGAAGACTGCGGAAATTTTGGTCATCTGGTGCTCTCTATCGTTATCATCAGCGTGACTGCACCCACCGAAGGTCGAAGGTCTTTCTAATGTTCTGTCATTTAACCTCGTCCTGTGCTTTAACTTTCACCTAAATCAAAGTCTGAGGACCTCTAGCACTTCGCCTTCATTGAAATGCGACCACAGCAGCCGTGATTCGCGCCCGAGACCTTTTGGTTCGAGCACTGTAGTCTCTAGACCAACGTGAGGACACAAGTTTCATTTCGCATTACTCTGTCGTTTTCATGAAATGATTGATGGTTTGGAAGCTCGTTCAGAAGCATGGTGAACGTTTATGGCATTCACTGACCAAAACTATGTGGAACACACATGTCTTCTGCGTGTCGCTTTCTGGTGTTTCTACCGTCTTTCAACGCGTTAAACAATCATCTTATTCATAGAGATGGGATACGAACTTGCTAAAATAATTAAGCTAAGTGAAAATACCTTCAGTCTTCAAAGTTTCGATATTTGTTCCTGTGCTTTATTATGCTTCACTTTTTAATCTCACAGTGGTCAAACTCAATTAAAGTTGCATCCATGCAGAAAAGTAAACAAGAAATGCACGCTTTTAGTAGATTGTACACTCGATAGAAATTTTCGCAACGAAAAGAAAACATACCGTTCAGGAACTCAGACACAGATAACACGCGTTGCTAGAAGGATAGTCTATATACTGTTCGCTTGTTGTTAGGGAGATAAAAAATATCAACGAGCGTTTCCTGTGGCCATCGAAATATTGATTAAAATTGTACATTCTGAGCGACCTACGGAACTCTCGCTGCATATTCAGAGGCCCAAGCTTCCTTACATTGGTTGAGATTAAAAATTCAGGGCACCGAACGTACGGTTGCGGTCGAAGGGACCAGACCACTCAGCTACTGCGCGTCGGCGAAGTCTAAGGCAGCAACTTGAGAAATAGCTAGAAAAGACCTGGCGGTCTAGAAGTTCAGATAAAGAGGATGATAATTTTAATAATATAACAACAACACATAGATGGGGATCTTCCACCCGTCACAGGGTACACTTGATGATTGATTGATATGTGGGGTTTAACGTCCCAAAACCACTATATGATTATGAGAGACGCCGTAGTGGAGCACTCCGAAATTTAGACCACCTGGGGTTCTTAAACGCGCACCCAAATCTGAGCACATGGGCCTATATTTCCGCCTCCATCGGAAATGCAGCCGCCGCAGCTGGGATTTGAACCCGCGCCCTGCGGGTCAGCAGCCGAATACCTTAGCCACTAGACCACCGCGGCGGAGCAGGGTACGCTTAAGGTGCCTGCATAGTTGCACAGCACGAAACGTATGAGAAGGGATGAGAGGACACAACATAGGTACTTAGTTATCCGTATAGTTGACCTTAGTTAACCTCACTGACGCTCCCCCATTTCTTCTTTCTCGAGCCGAAGGGTTTCATGTTTAGTAGCGCCATTCATATATGTTGGATAGCATAAAGAAGCACACATAAATTTCTCACATGGTGTCAAGTGGGAACAGTTTTTTTTTAATGGAGACCAATCCACGAGAGCACAGAAGGAAGTAGGAACGAGGGCAGATGCGCTAGTTTGAGAGCATGCTATTATTACCAGGGCGCACCATGAGTATTCTTGGTGGCTTTTTCCTGTATGATCGACCTTATAATGCAGTTTTAGAATATTGTGCAGAATAATTTGCGTTAATGCTTGTCGTCACTGCGCATGCGTCATACGCTATTCTCTTGCGAGCCCCCGTTTTATGACGGAAATAGCGGTCGACCATGACGAACGCAAACATTAAGTAAACTATTCTAAAACTCCCTACTGACTTGGTTTCCCGATTTTGAAGCAAGCTTGTTGGCAGAGTGGAATCGGACGGGAAGCGGATGCAACATGCCGAATGCGGTCGCTACCCGAGGTTGGTTGCGCCGATACGCGGTCGAAGCGCGACTTTCTTGATTGAAGTTTCGGGCCCAGTTAATAAAGTTTGCGATTGCTTGTGGTTCGACAATAGTTAGACAAAAAATGCTAACGTTCAGAACGAATGGTCCCGCTTTAGTGCTCACAGTGAGTACGTGATTCACTCTGTATGTAAAGACTCTTTGTTGTCACGCAAAGTCCCGGCAACGAACGTTACGTGTGACTACGGCTACCCACCCGAACCTGATCACTTACCTGCTTTAAACCACGCAGGGGAAACGTAGAAAAAACGTTTCAAACGTATCCGAATGCCTGAACTCTCCGATTTTCGACCACTTTTCATCATTCACGATGGGAATACGGGGTGTTTTTTAACCCCGACGCACGCGTAAGGTGATCTTGAAGACGCTGCGTTTTGGAGAGACCGAAACTATATTCGAACGAAATGGTATAACGCTAAGACTGGCAGTGCACGTCAGGATTCGAAAAAAATAAATGAAAGCAAGCAAGAAAAAGAAAGTGCAGTGTTCTGATCGCAACAGCTCTGTAAACATCCTTCAACACGTTGAACGATGGGGAGCGTGAAGTGTCGCGCCGTTCTGAGACTCAATTATTCAACGCAACGGCTGAACGAGCGCTCTGAATAATTCCGCAGAAGATCCCCCTAAAAAAAACTGATGTAAGGGGCTTAAGATAGGATACTACGGAGGAAAAGTAAATGGAAAAAAAAGAAGAAAAGGAGGGGTCTGTGGTTGAGCGGTATCGAAACTAATGTACAAAAGCGCGCGGTGAAAGCTGTGTAACCACGAGCGAGATGAAATGAGCTTTTATTCATTACTTTATTTTAAAGATCGCTCTATCAATCCCACATGTCTCGCCATCGCCGCTGGCGACATGGCTGGTCATTGACCGCTCGCTCAGAGCTATATTACGGAGCCTTCATATTTTATGCCGAGGCATAACGCTAGTGGTTGTGCTACCTTGCATTGCCTTACAGAAATTGTGTAAGAAGAAAAAATTTCTTACACTGTGCTTATAGCTGATTTCATGAGGACGGAATGCGGCCATCGCAAGCTTTACTCCGGTTGCAACACGAACTCTTTCAATGGCTGTCGTTGAATCAAGAGCAAGACATGTCCCAGATGCAATGCGGGGGGCTTATTCAGTAAAGTCGCTTTTGGGACGGCTTATTTGTCAACTTGCGCTTGAGTTACTAGCTGTGGCGACTGTCACTGATGGCATTTTTTGAAACCTATCGCACATGCCGGCAGACTATAGTGTGGGGCTGTATAGAGTTTTGTTGCTAATGCCTCCGGCTAACATTTTCTGATTTAACTGGCAGCCGCTCTACGACGTGCTCCGTGTCGACTAAAAAAAATGTAAGAATGACCGCGCACAGACATCGTTTTGGCAGGTTCCAGTGCAAACAATCGAAATAGGCCAGTGTCTAAGAACCGTATACAAGATTTTGAAAGACATCGTTTGTGTGAAATGTGCCGGGGACGGCGCGCCAACTTTATACCACCAGATGGCGTTCTGCCAGGGTTACATAATGGTGCTGCTTTTCAAGAGGGAATATAACACTCTGGGTGAGGGATTTGGTTTCCCTGGATGACATGGTTAGAACACCTCGTGAGATGGTATTATGAACAGTTGGCGTTGCGAATCCGCCACTGCGAAACTGGCAGTAACAGCCCTTACCATTTTGAAAATGTGTTCGTCTTACTGAAACTCTAAAGCTATTTTGTTTTTGTTTTTCTGCCTATGTAGTCGTGAGCACATCACCGCAATCCTTTTGTTCTTTTGGTTACTTTGGCTTTTTAAGCACGACTGGCAAGTGTGATCAAGTGTTGAAGTGTCCGCACGTCCACTTTTTGCTCCCCCTCTTTCTAATCGGTCTTTTTAGTCCACATTGCCTATATTCTCTCGGCGTTGATCAGCTTATCAGCTCCTTTTTTTTTTGTTATCCTCCTCATCATCTGCCTTTCTTTTTGTGTTTATGCCTTCCTTTTTGGCAGTGTGCTGAGGTGTCTCTACAAGAAGAAATATCATTTATACTTCTACATAGATTTTTTTGTTATTGCCCCGCCGCGGTGGTCTAGTGGCGAAAGTACTCGGCTGCTGACCTGCAGGTCGCGGGATCGAATCCCGGCTCCGGTGGGTGCGTTTCCGATGAAGGCGGGAATGTAGGCCCGTGTGCTCAGATTTGGGTGCACGTTAAAGAACCCTAGGTGGTCGAAAATTCCTGAGCCCTCCACTACGGCGTCTCTCATAATCATATGGTGGTTTTGGGACGTTAAACCCCACATATCAATCAACCAATCTTTTGTTATTCATATTAAATTCAATTGAGCAAAACCAAAGGAACCGAGAGCTGTCAGATTATCAAGGACACTTTATTTAGAAAACATTCTAAGCATTCATGGTAATAAGGTTCATTCAGGAGAAAAAATAACCGTCATAATACAATACAAACTCTCCTTTGCTCGGGTTCGCAGTAATCATACAAGTAACAACTCACTTTAGTTTGCCCTGTATTTTCTCTTAGAAGCTACTGAAGTGAAACGCACGTGCTCGTATGTCTCGTTATGCTTTTCGTTATACTTGTCAGCTTACTTTCTTCTCAAACATCTTAACAGGATGGCTGCAGTATACTCGCGAATTTAAGGACGACATCATTTGCTTTAGAATGACGAGTGGTATGCGCGATGGCGCTCCAGATAACCACGTCTTGTCGCTACGAGTCTTGTCTATAAAGATAACGTTTGCTACATATACCTAAGCGTTATGTCGAAATTACGTCAATATGACCTGCACTGACTACGGTGGGGAACGAAAGCATGTGTTACTTAGCTCTAAATTGCCCGGTTTCTATCCGTGAGTACTGTACGTTCGTTTTACGGAGGCTTTCAATGCGTTATGGGTTTTATGTGTAAGGGTTAAAACAGACAGCCGCTTGTTAAAAAAGAAGACCACACTTACTTATACGAATATTGCCGGACGTTACTATTATGAAGTAATCTATATGACAAAGTACTTGTGAGAAAACTTCCAATTTCCGCGTGTATTGGGAGTAACTTCGCAGTGTGAGGTACAACAACAAAATTGCTTAGAAGCACACATCTCAAACAACAACTTGTGACGTGAAAATGGCGGCAGTGCATGAATTTAAAAATATAGGCTGCTCTGGTGTGTGTTAACGTATCTTAGTTTTATATCTTTTCAGTGAGAATTATCCGCCTTGTCCGGGTCTATCCAACGAGGAAACATGCGCGTTCATGCGTCAGGCTGCGCCAATATATCAATACGACAGTTCAAGTCGATAATATAATGATCCCAGCTTAGATGCCGTGCACGTGAATACTATACAACATCGCATGCAGTGACGTCACCCACGTTGGAAGCTCTATGTTGCGAGGACGCATGTGCTCTTCGATCATAATAATAGGGAGCTTTAGAATAGCGTTTGCAAGCGCTGCGGGCGTTGCGGGCGTAGCGGGCGAAGCGGGCGCCATATGAGTTTTAGAACAGCGTTTGCCTTGCTGCGATCCGCAACGCACGGTCGTAGCGACATCGTAGCCTCGAAACCAGTGCTTGCGGACCACATGCGGGCCGCCATCACCGCACGCAATTTCGGATTTTTTGCGTGCGGTCCGCGAACGCGAACGCCGACTCGCGTTACGACGCATGCGCAGTGGCAGCGACCGCACCGCAAGAGCTCGCGTTGCGCTATTCTAAAACTCCCTGATGAAACAAATGCGTTCTTACAGCCGACAAATCGAGCTACATATTCAGCGGTGTACAACGTGGAACTATTCGCAGCTTTCAGTTAGGTTAGGCTGGTTCCACTCGCCACACTGCGTCAAATACCTTAGCTGCCAGCTCGTCGCACCCTAATGAATTCATGACTTACTGTGTTTCACACGATAACTGATGACTACTGGTGCCAAAACAGAAGCTGAGGATACAACTCTACGAAGAAGGAAATGTCGAGTGATGCTGTGGATAGCGCTCGATTTTCGGGATCAAGCCGCAGGTCGCAGGATTGAATCCCAGCTGTGGCGGCTGCATTTTCGATAGAGGCGGAAATGTCGTAGGCCCGTGTGCTCAGATTTGGGTGCACGTTAAAGAACACCAGGTGATCGAATATCTACGGAGCCCTCCACTACGGCGTCTCTCATAATCATATGGTGGTTTCGGGACGTTAAACCTCACAAATAAATCAATCAATCATGATCAAGCGTTACATCCCAGAAGTCGACTACTTCGCAGCGCAGCGAAATCTGATTGAACCCGGTGATTGTGTTCATGAGAATTGACGCCACATAGGTGCACGGAGCAAGCGGCAAGCGAAAGAAAAAATAAAGCAGCTTCACCCTACTTGTGCCAAGACTGAAGGAAGTGCCAAATGAATGAATGAATGAATGATATAATGATGATCATGATGGTGATTATGATGACCTGATATGAATGGCGCTCACTCAAAAAGGGGGCGGGCCTGAATTCCTTTTGTGTTTCTCTTTGGTTTTATTTTTTAATTCCGACTCTCTGTCTTTGTTGTTCTCCTTTCTAGCTTTTCTTGTTTTCTCATTTATTTCGACTTATTTCTAAATTTCTCCCTACTTACTTATATTCTTTTCTCTCTATTCATCACTTGCTTGCTTTTTAAATTTTTATACGCGTGTTTGTGTTAATGTTTCTCAAGGCATAGTATAAATGTCCGCACTTAATATCATTAACAAGGTGCTAGAAGAACAAGAGTAACAAGGCTTTTCTTTGGCGTGAGCGTGCGCTCTAGATGCTGCAGCTGGCTATACTATGTGTTTCGCTCAGCGACGACAACAAACACGATGACGCCATACGACAGCCCGGCCTCCTAAAACGCTCCGCACCTAAACAGGTTGCGCGAGTGTATAGCTCGTTGCTAGATTAAGCCTTACGTATCTGACTTTCTCAACGCTACTGCAGCGTCGCTATTGCTGGCGTTGGCAATAGAATCGCAGCGCCGCCTACATGCGTGGTTCCTCGTGTTATTCAAACGAACCTGAGGTTAAGGGTTCGCAGACAGGACATTGGCCGTAATCGCAGTTTGAGCAATCGACTTGCCGTTGCGGATGGTGTGCCCGTTGCATAAGATATTGCGGCACAGTACATTTGACATATCCATCCCAGAAGCATTTCTCATTGCAACTCAAGGACGCGCATATCAGATTGAGTGGCGCTCAAGATATCCCACATAACCTGTACCACATAGAATAATATTATAAGTTTAGGTAGCAACGTCAGAAGTGAGGTTCTGTGCGCTGGTTGCGAGGCTGTCTTAAGGTTTCCTAAGAAAAAAGACGGAACGAGAAGAAAACGTGACCTTGCAAAAAGCAGCGAGGCAGAAAAGCACGTCTTGTTTTTGTGCGTGGTGTCCGCATTTATTCCAGTCGTTTACATATGCGCCTGCAGGCCTTTGTGACTTGTAACGCGATGATGATTTATGCCCTGTCGAAAGGGAATGCAGAAACCTGCGGCGGTACTGACCGTCTCTTGCTCAATTCGAGAACTAATGATGAGGTGATTGTTCGCGATACTCATGCGGACGCTCCCAAAGCGTTACATCTGGTAATGCTATGAGTGACGAGGCTAAATCGATGCCGCTCTCGTATTAGGGCATGGTCTTTCGTTTCTGATGTATGCGGGCTTGTAACGTGCAGGAATCGATTCGGCTGCTTATGTTGGGAATGAGTAATCGATCTCCTCGGTAATCCCGCAATTGAGTAGCGGATATGTTTCGCTCTAAATTGGTTCGCTATGCACGCGATCTGTCCAGGTGGGCGCGTTCAAAAAGATATCTAAGAAAAGAAATGGCGAAACAACAACAACTATAAACATATCACTCGGTGCTTCAAGTAATTTGTAAATTAAAAGCTAACATGGCCACAGCTCCACGAGATGGCACCGAAATCCGTTGATATGCTAATTGAGAATTCATCTGATGCATGCTGTACAGAAATTGATAAATGGAGTTCATACCATAGAGACTTGCGCATAGAGGATTACAAGGGAAATAAAACAGGACATTTCGTTTTTATTTGCAAAGAGCGACGATTGATGACGAAGAACCTAAACACGAGCTTGAAGTGCAAATATTGCTCTCCCCCCCCCCAAAAAAAAAAGAAAGAAAAACTGGTGCGACAGTTTCATGCACCTACTTGGTTGTTTAATCTATTGAGAAACATTCAGAAGCCTTAACCAGAAAAAAAAAGTTAGGAGATTGCAGCTGATTGTTTCTAGCCACCACATTTTCGTCACTTGATGTTTTGCATTGGCGCAGATGTGAGTGCGAAATTGAAATGCAGCTGACGGGTGGATTGGAATGAAGTTTCTACTTTAGTCTCTATAACATACAGTGATGTGGCTACATATACGCTCTGGCATAAAAAAGAAAGATGCGTTTCTAAAGATAAATATAAACTAGAATGAAAAGTGTCCAACCACATTTAGTGGTAGGATACTTGTTGATGTTTTCAGCCAAAATCTCAGATTAAAAGAACACATTGGTCGAAATAAAAAGAAAATCAAATACCAGGTACAAACCTTGCAGCTTTCATTATTGTTCTTTCTCACATATTATTTTTTTTTCGATTTTCGAATGTGATTAGCCGACAACCACGTGGGGAAGCAAGTTACACAACCAACGCTGTGGAGTCGACTTTTTTACTTAACTAATGTAAGCGTGCAGGACGTTTAGTCGTGAACGGGGAAATTAATGTTAGTTATGTCATTGACTTTTTATAAAAATCATGTTCCATGTTGAGTAGCCAGCCAGTAGTTTCGTTAGTCTACCTGCCCTTCTATACATTCTACCACCTGGGGTTCTTTAACGTGCACCCAACACGGGCCTACAGCATTTTCGACTCCATAGAAGATGCAGCCGCCGCAGCCGTGATTCGATCCCGGGGCCTGCGGGTCAGCAGCCGAGTACCTTAGCCATCAGACCACCATGGCGGGGCAGGCAGTGCGTGGCAGGCTCTCACGTGAAAGGAGGCTGACAGAAACAAGAGGCACCTTTGCCTCAATTCCCTCCAAGGGTGCAAAAAAAAAAAAAAACGCACGACGGTGAGGTAGTACAGATCAGCAACACTCGATGGTTTAAGAAACGAATTAGCTTCCGGGAAACTCCCTGCATACGATCGCCGGTAATCTTTGCTTAAACCTTCGTGCGCCCCGCCACGGTGGTCTAGTGGCTAAGGTACTCGGCTGCTGACCCGCAGGTCGCGGGATCAAATCCCGGCTGTGGCGGCTGCATTTCCAATGGAGGCGGAAATGTTGTAGGCCCGTGTACTCAGATTTGGGTGCACGTTAAAGAACCCCAGGTGGTCAAAATTTCGGGAGCCCTTCACTACGGCGTCTCTCATAATCATATAGTGGTTTTGGGACGTTAAACACCACAAATCAATCAATCAAATAATCTTTGCTTTTAGTATGCGTTAGCACACTCGCTAGAACAACATTAGAAAGAGGACACCCACTGCCGGCGCTTTCTGTTTTTCGTCTGACTCGTTAAACTCGAGAATCGGCGCTGCTTGCAAAATGCGACAGCCCGAGCAGCGTCGCCCTCCCCGAAACGTGCGCACCCGTACGTTTCGAAGCCGGCTGTCGCGAACCTGGCAGAGAGGGTTTCTCAACCCGAGGCGGGCACGACTGGAGCGCGGTACAGCTTCGGTTAAGTTACACAAACGCCTTTCAATAACTCGGTCACGATCGGTGAGCTCGCACTGGAGCATTACAAGAGATAATTTCTTTAACTCGTTTCCTTACCTTCTGGCTCCTTTGCTCCCTTTTTTAAAGGAGTGGAAAGAAAGGAAGGTTGTATGGGGGCCTTCAAAGGTTCTTGAAATCGACGGGCTAGTATGAAAACAGTGTAGAGCCACTAAATTGGCTATACAGTGAAAATCTAAGCACGAGCGCACATCGAGATACAGGCGCGCCAAAAAAGAAAACAAGAAGGGAAAAAAAAGGAAAGTAGTTTAAGGGGAGCAAAAACAGAACGTTGTCCAAGACAATAACAACGAGTGGGACCTCCCCTCTTCTTTTCCACTGCTCGTTTACGCTATATACGCGCACTCTGTCGAGCTTTCCGGGCATTCTGTGCGATCTGGTGCGGGCCGTTCTCAATTCCGGACGCGTTGCAGAAGACAACACAACCGGCATAAAGAGACGACGCGCTGCTTCGCAATGAGTTCGAAGTGGGAAGTTTATTTCTTGCGAAGCTGGAGAACGTTTCTCAGGCTTGCCAACTATGACTTTTTCCTTTCACTTCATTTTTGTTTCTCCCACGTCCTGGTTCATTTCACACTTACTCGCGAGCGTGCTTCTGTCGTTGTTTGAGGTGCAACGTCGTCATCACATCGGCCTCGCTTTGCGACAAGGAGAAAGATGACGAAACCTTTTTTCTGAAGAAAAATATATACACACTTATGTACATATATGAAAGTGCGTCGATGAAGCGAAGAAGTTATGATCTGCTGGAAGATCTGCGAATCTCCAAGGCCGCGAATGTTGTGCCTTGAAGTCTTACATCGGAATGGCATTCAGCCCGTTTGGGAACCCCGTTTTACTGAAAGCATTCAATTTGGTTCGAGCGGCAAAAAAATCAATATACAAGCATGCAGATTGAGTTAGAAGTTAGAGTTTGTCGTGTTCTATGCTTCTTTTGTGCTCATTTTGACGGTCGCACGGTACATTGAATGATTTCGCGATGATGTAAGGACGAACCGAAATCGTAACCTTGGTGTTCTTATCACTGAGCACGTGTACGACTGGTTGAAACGAGGCAGAACTTGAAGCTGGCTCTCGCGCAGGGAACGTGATCGTTTTTGCGAGGTCAAAGCGGTAGATGTACCGTCTGCAAGAATGGGTTAAGGTCACGGATCTCCACGTGTTCTCATGCTGCGTGCCAGCGGCTACTCCCTGATGGTCCCGATGGAGACGTTACGACAAACAGACAGATAGATAGATAGATAGATAGATAGATAGATAGATAGATAGATAGATAGATAGATAGATAGATAGATAGATAGATAGATAGATAGATAGATAGATAGATAGATATGTAGTGCCACCATCACCATCGTCATTTTCTCAATCGCCCCGCCACGGTGGTCTAGTGGCTAAGGTACTCGGCTGCTGACCGGCAGGTCGCGGGATCAAATCCCGGCTGTGGTGGCTGCATTTCCGATGGAGGCGGAAATGTTGTAGGCCCGTGTACTCAGATTTGGGTGCAGGTTAAAGAACCCCAGGTGGTCAAAATTTCCGGAGCCCTCCACTACGGCGTCTCTCATAATCATATGGTGGTTTTGGGACGTTAAACCCCACAAATCAATCAATCAATCATTTTCTCAATCCCCGCGCCGCGCCTCTCGCGCAGCTGATGCTAGCTCGAGCTGCGCGAGGATCAGAACAAGCTAGCGCACTTGGTGTGTCGGACGCGGCTCCGCTTCCGGCATGGAATAAAGTGGCGAGAGAACGGCACGACCACGTTGGCCGCCGTCCCGTCTTCCTCTCTCGCTACATTGGTGACCCGGAGAACACGCCGGAGCGGCCCGCGGCCATGTTCCCGCAACTCTGCCCGCCAGTGCCGCCGTTCCAATCGACCTACCCCAAGGTATGGTTCATGCAGCTCGATGCCGTTCTTGCGCTGAATGGCCTCACGGACCAGCCGCTGATGCACGCCATTCTTCATGACGCCCTTCCGGTAGAGTTGCGTTATCTCTCTGCCACTTCAACCTCCAGCCAGCAGCCTTACGAGGACCTCTGCTCTGCGGTGCTTGCCAGCTTTGGCCTCACCTACCACCCGCCACCGAGAATCAGCGACTTTCAGGTTTTCCCTGCGTCGCAGCGTGCTGGACCCTCCGGCCCGATGCTCTCATCTGACCGCAACCTAACTTCCCAACAACGTCGCCCTCCACCTTTGGTCCGGCCACTAGAGCAGTGATTCTCGCACCCGGTCACAGATCCTACGAGGTTCTTGAAGTCGTTCCTGCTGCCGACAACCTGTCCACCACGAAGTGCGTTTCTTCGAAGTCCTCGGCCAATGGTCCTTCTGGCACGCTTGCTACCTGCACGTTTTCCACGAAAGCGACGGCACGCGACACCGTGGCCCCACCAGAATCTATGACGACCACCTTGCCGCCCGCATCGGAGTCTGGCACACGTGACCTTTCGCCCGTTATTGACTTCCCGACCTCGAAGCTTTCGCCTTCAACAACGTCCGATAAACGAGACTTAACCTCTCGTCTGGCCACTAGCGACGCGTATCCTGCGCCCGACTGCCCACCCGCCAAGGTTCTCGACATTTGGGCTGAATGCAACCAGTCAGCCACGGGGTTTGTGTTTTCATCGTTCTCGGCCGACGACACTGCAGGCATGCTTACCACCGGCTCGTCTCGGCTGACCTCCACGGCTCACAACACGGCTGACACGTCAGGTTCTACGACAGCAACACCACCGAACGCCCTTGTGGCTACCACGACTATGGGCATTGTCATGCCCGCTATTCACCTCCCGGTTGCGGAACCTTCACCTTCCCCGATGTCCGAAGGCGACTGTCGACCAGCCTCAATGCTCTGCACGTCCTGCCAGCAACGACCACCAGCAGTTTCCCGCAGCTGAAATTAAAGCCACCAGCCATCAACCACGGCCAAGCTTCCAAGACGCTGCGACTATGACTGACGTGCTTGAGGACGACATGCCCGGTCTGCTTCAGACAGGGCTCACCAGGCATACTACGCCTGCGGTGGAGCAATCTAGGGGGTGTTGGCCAGAGGCAGCCATCAATTATGCAGACCTGCACGTCAACCCTTGTGCGCGGACTACCGGAGGTCATCACACGAGCACAGGTGTCCCGTCCAATACTCCGGGCAAGTCCACGCTGACTGGGTTCCACAACCACCATTCTCCGGAGCCTTTGCCTCCGGACGGCAACAACCAGACGTGTGTCCACAAGAACTGCTCGTGTGTCACAACCGCGATGACGCTCATACCTCATACGTGTCTACCACCCATTACCTTACGTGGGCGACGACAACGTGCTTGGCGTCACACATTGCGGCAACTTTTGAGCCGCCCTGCTTCACAGACACGAGTTACAGTCACAGCCCTGAAGATGGCGCAAGCGCCTACTTGGCCTATCCGACGCAATGTCACACCACTAGTCGTGTACCCGACTACCCACCATACACTTGGCGGCATTGTTAGGACACGTTCCTGCATGCGTCGGCATGTCTATACCGGCACGTCAGACGCCGCTCGACTTTGAGGTCTGTGTTGAGTCGACCCCAACGTCAAAACCCACACTGCCCACCCTCGGCCGACGTTAGCAGCATGACCTCGCGACACGCGGTCCACTCTCGGCCTGTCCGACCAGGTCATCGCGAGACCCGCTTGTCGGTGACCACAGCCACCCGGCTCATCCTTCTTCGTCGCTTGCGCTTCTCCCAGAGTCGTTCACCGGAGACACACTGCTTACCAATGGCCCATAATCGTTGACAACCTGGACTTGCCAAATGAACACTTTATGAATTGTTGTTCATGTATATAGCATTTGTCGCTCTCTTTCTTTTTTCATATGCCTTCAAATCGCGCAAAGCGCTTGGGGGGGGGGGGGAGCCCTGTAGTGCCACCATCACCATCATCATTTTTTCAATCACCGCGCCGCGCCTCTCGCGCAGCTGATGCTAGCTCGAGCTGCGCGAGGATCAGAACAAGCTAGCGCACTTGGTGTGTCGGACGTGGAAAGCCACGCGGCTCCGCTTCAGGCATGGAATAAAGTGGCGAGAGAACGACACGACCACGTTGGCCGCCGTCCAGTCTTCCTCTCTCGCTACAGATAGATAGATAGATAGATAATGACGTGGGAATAGCTGAATGATTAATCTAGAAACAAGCTTTTTGGTCGACCACCCTGCCCTAGAAGATGGGCATCGGGAGATGGAAAAACAAATTTGAAACAGAAGAAAATATAATTGGAAAGAGAGGCAGAGAAAAACACTTATACGCCCTAAAGAAAGTACGAAAAATATGCAGTTGTAGGCTCCGGCCGACATTTGGACAAGTGGAGTTGTCTTCCTCAAAGCTGGAACTCGGTCCTTGAGGAAGACTAGTCTACTTGTTGAAACACTGTCTCGAGCATACAGCCCCTGTTTACGCATGCATTTTTTCGCCGCAAGTTTCCATCTACCCTTTCTAATCATTCTTGGAACTATACAAGCCAGGAATATTTTTTTCGACATCACACGAAAAAGAAACTGGAGGGGAACGCGGCCTGCCACGAACTTTCTTCATCACTACTTCTTGTTTGTTGAACCAATCGTGTCGTGCTAGACTACGCATACTTCGAGTGAGCAGTCCTAGCTCAAGTGCTCTTCACCGGGTCCTCCGTCTCCTATACCTGCAGTGTATGCCTTGCCCTCCATGCCGGCTGCATTCTCACGTTCTGTGTAGCCCATATTTCTCAAGGAGCATTGTGAATCGTTGGCGTCCCGTGTTGGACAGCAGCTTAGTCGGGCCACACGTACACGTAACGCCACAAAAGCAGACATCGCGCCACGCGACTCCCATTTAATGTTCGCACTCGTCGTGTCGTCTAGCGCCATTTAACGGCCCCCGACGACGTGTCAGCAGCAGCAGTTTAGGCAACCGTCCTTTCTTTTGCGGCGCTCCCGTATCCGCCCATCTAGCACGTGCCGGCGGACGCGCCTCTGGCGTATACAGCGCCGTAACCCACCGGTCTCTTCCCTATATTATTTCACCTCCCGTCTTCCCGCTTCCCCTGCTGCCTTTAGAATGGCCGCAGCCGCAAATACTCGCTCCTAGTGATGATTATGAGAGCTTTGGGAGGGCCACAGTGGCCATTTGCGGCACGGGCTTGATTCCATTAGGTTCTCCGGGGTCCAGTTTCTCGATCGGGGGAAAATAGGGAAAGGAGGTGGAAGGATGGGCGGCATTTCTTTTGCCTCTGCACGGCTGCTTGCGTTCCTGTTCTTCTAGGGCCGCAGCTCCCTGAATTTGTGTCTGTTCCTTATTTCCTTACGTATCTTTTGCCTTCATTAATGCAGTTTTTTGCTTCCCTCGTGGGATTATACAAGACTGCGTTGGGAAAGCAACGTACACGCAGCGCTCTTACTCGGCTAGCGATCTGGTGGTATAAGCAGGCGCCAATGCGCCGTCTGATTAAGAAATGGAACTGCCGTGAACGGTGCTCCGCAGGCGAGAAATTAAGCCGCATTGAGCAGGAAAGAACACGCCACTCTGAAAATCCTTGCAATGAGCCGTAGCATATTAAGGCTAAGTTGCCACTTCCCTCTGCTTTTTGTGTTGTTCTCAAACGCCGCTAGAGGTCTGAATTGCTGCGCACGGTAAGGCGATCTATATAGGCCGGATCAGTGACTGAGAGCGAAAATGAAGTGGCCGAAAAAAAAAAAGAGTTACGCTATGATGACACAAGTAAAGTAAAATTTTGCACGCAGCTGAAGGAGACGCTGTTTATAATCAATATACAAAGACGAGAAACATAAGTAATGCATGAATTTCTCATAATTGCGGTGATTTAGAATCGGGGTCGCGTTATTAACCTTGCTTATTTAATCTTGCGCCTAAGGAATGCATCTATTTTTATGAAGGAAGACAGTAGCTGAAGACGCTACAGAGCTATAGTACAAGTTTCTCACGACAACTGCTAAATTTATTTAATCAGTCTTTGGAAGATGGCATCGTTCCTCAAGAATGGAAGCGCAGCCATCTTGTGCCACTTCTAAAAGCAGGAAAATCCCCTCTGATGCTGACATCATACCGGCCTATAGCTCTCGCCAGCTGTGTTGGGAAACTCATGGAGCGCATGATTCTCACGCGCCTGAAATGGTTCCTTGAATGGCACAACATTTACCCTGACTTCATGGCGGGATTTCGACGAGGCCGTTCATCGATTGACAACGTCATCGATTTGGTGCCATCAGTAGAGCAGCAGAAATTAGGGAAATGACTAGCACTTGCGCTCTTTATTGATGTGAAAGGTGCATATGGCAACGTTTCCCATCAAGGTTCACTAGACACACTGCTGTTAATTGAACTGGGAGGGCGAATGTTTCGATGGATCCAAAGCTACCTGGCACGGAGATCCTTTTTTGTATATACTGAAGATGGCCCTACCTCAGACCACTACACGTGCCGTGGCGTCCCGCCAGGTGGTGTTTTAAGCCCAGTTCTTTTTAATCTTGCCTTGCTTGGCCTGGCGGAAGCTCTCTCGGAAACAGTCAATGTTTCAATATACGCTGGTGACATCTGTGTCTGGGCATCAGCATTGACACGTCTACAAGTTCGAGCAAGGATACAGAAGGCAGCGTCGCAAGCATCTGACTATCTTCGCACGTAAGGTTTCACAATCTCAACAGAAAAATGTGCACTGGTGGCCTTCACGCGCAAGACGATGACAAGTTACCCGATAAGAACTAATGGCCAGCCCACCTCTTACAAGCGTAGCCATCGTTTCCTAGGTGTACTTGTTGACCGCGACCTCTCCTGGAGCCCTCACGTGACTAGCTTAAAAGCTAAACTGGTATCTATTGCGCACGTCCTGAAAGTCATCACTGAAAAAAGATGGGGTCCGTCATTGAGTTGCATGCCACAGCTATACCACGCACGTTTTATTGGTGTACTGTGCTACAGTTCTCCTCTGCTTACTAAAACATGCAAGTCAAATATTCGAGCACTTCGGAGTGTGCAAGCACAGGTACTACGTGTTTGTCTTGGCCTACCACGAACTATCTCAACCACTGGAACTGTTATATTGGCTCGGGATTATCCTGTTACAACCTAAGTGACAAGCGACGTGCTGAGGACACATATTAGGCACATTTCGCGGATGGTATTGAGCCATTTGGCGTTTATGCCAGAAGCACGAACGCAGGCGTCGTTATCTAGGGTGGTCAGCTCCCACCGCGCTTTGCTACCATCCAGTTTTATACCCTTGGTCCGTTCACCATCCGCCTTGTGGATCTTACGACAACCCGACCTGCACCCTTCCGTCCCAGGAATAAGAAATAGAAAAGTCATTTCTACCTTTGCCTTGAAGCAAGCAACTCTGGACTGTTTACACACCTTCTACGCTGACAGAATCCACGTATACACGGATGGATCTACCATCCAGACTACCTCCACCGGCGTCACCGTCATCCCATCACGACACATCAACATCACGTACAAACTTTGTCACGTTAGCACATCGACTGATTCGGAAGTCGTTGCCCTGCGAGGTGCCATCGATTATATCAAGCAACAACCGGCTAATCGTTGGGTAGTATTCTGCGACTCTAAGGCAGCTCTACAATGTCTTTCGTCGGCAATTAGTCGCGGGTTGTACGAACAACTGGTGTGGGAGATCAGTGAAATGCTGCACTATGCGACCGAACAAGGACCCAACGTTGTGTTTCAGTGGACGCCAAGTCATTGCGGTATCTGCGGCAACGGCCTCGCCGATGAAGCAGCCAGAAATTCACATGTACAAACAAACCCTGTTTCCGTACCTTTATCTAGAATTGACTCGGCTAGATACCTAAGTAAGCTGGCGCAGAACATGGCACTCCCTAAGTGGCAGTCATCACAATTCGCACACCTTCGACTCTATTCCCTCGACCCATCTCTACTACTCCGGCTACCCTCTGGTCTTTCTAGGGAGGAAGGTATAGTGTTGTGCCGTCTGCGCTTGGGCGTAGCCTTCACCAATGCCTACTCATTTAAGATTGGGATGGCGGACAGCGCGGAGTGCAACGACTGCGCCGTCAATGGGACTATTGAACACTTCTTATGTTACTGCCCGGCATACACAACCGAGAGGCTTCACCTGCGCAGTATCTCAAATCAACTGGACAGAAGTGATTTCACTGTCTAGAAAGTATTAGGACCATGGCACTGACCATTCCAATTCTGAAAGGTAACGAAAGCACTGTTGCGTTTTCTGAAAGACACCGGCCTGTTTCATCGTCTGCGATTTGAAACTGTTATGCGTCGGCCCAGTCAGTGACGTTTTTTTCTCCTCCTCTACAACTTTACGTCCCCTCTCCCCTTCCCCAGTGCAGGGTAGCCTACCAGGGCTCAGCCCTGGTTAACCTTCTTGCCTTTCTCCTTATGTTCTCTCTCTCTCTGCTGTCACTTGTACATACCAGCAGAGCATTGATTGGTGGTCCTCATGTGGGAGTATTACATTCCATGAGCTATAACATTACAGATGAAATTGAAGCTATAGGTCCTCTTTCCCAGAAGCACGCGAAATGTACTTTTTTAAATTATGTAGCCAGTTTTCGTCTGAATTTTAGTCAAATACGGGGGTTTGAAGAAAAAAGTCAATATTTCCAAAACTCCACCCCGCTGCGTAACATTTCCATATGCAGCTTGTGCTAGCATATGTGCACAACATGGTGTTACACGTACTAAGGAGTTGCAAGCGAAAAAAAAAACATTCACCGTTTTTTTTTTTGAGTGGTATAGCATCGAATGCGGTATTCGAAAGGGTCATCTTCAGTCCTTACCGGCGTACCGGCGGCAAGTTATCTTTTCATACACTTTTATTTATTTACACTTGCATTACAATTACTTCTACTAATATCCCCTATACTTTCCTTGACCTCATTGTCTGTTAGTTCTCATGAATATTCCAGTTCCCTGTTATCGCATTCATTGCTTCGCCCTCGCGACGAAACTGACCTTTTTGAGAGAATGGCGATTCCTGAAGGCACGGTCTAAGCGTGCGTTAAGGACTCAGAGCTTTAAATTAAATAGTTGTGCGAGAGACGGTGGGAGTTGCGTTGCATTGCGTCAGCGCGGTATTTTTCTTCCATTTTTTTACGCACGGTCTCCATCTATTGCATCTTATTCCAATCACCAGTTTACACAAAGCAGGGTAGACATCTGGCTAATCACTCTATTTTTCTTATTTTTCCTCTCCTCCTCCTGAGTTAGTGAAAGCGCCAGCGATCAGCGAATATCTACTTCTGAGGAGAAGGTGAAGCCGATGCGACGAATCCGAGCTCTCTTGAACAGCATGTGTGCATAGAGCTTACAAGCGATAGAGCAATAAACGGGCAATTTCTGGGCTGTGACGTCAAAATACGCACCCGATGCATCGATTTTTTTTTTATTGACGTGATCTAAGTGGATGCTGGCGCACAAATAGGGCACCGGCTACAACATATGCCTTAGGGGTATCACTTATCGATACATCACTTATCGTGATCCGAACGCATCGTTGTCAAGCAAGCATGTTTTGCCCCAACTTTCCAGACCAGTATTGTAGACAATTCGCTGGATATTGTCTTTATAAAGGACTGCTAAACCACACCCGAAAATACGAACAACGAGCACGTTACTTTTTCCCGGCATTTCCAGTTTTTGTGGCACGAACCCCAGATGGTCGAAATTTCCGGAGCCCTCCACTATGGCGTCTCTCATAAACATATGGTGGTTTTGGGACGTTAAACCTCCCATATCATCAGGTTTTGCGGCGCAGTTAGTGGTGCCATCTCTGTATTCACATGGTGTCAGGATAAAATAAACACTCGATTGGCCGGTGTGGGATAGGTACATGTTGTGAATTGCCGCTTATCTTGCTTTGCTATACAGTGGCACGCCCGGTCTGTTTTGTTTGGCATGACTGTCATGCTAGATAAGCTGATTTCACTTTATTTTTCTGCGTTTGCGGCTGCGCAATAGGAGGTACCAGCGTGTAGTCAAGTGGCGCAAGATCTTGACTGGCTCAGTGCTGAAGTCTGGCATCGCACGTAGTTTCTGAAGAAATAAGTGGTCAGGAGGTCAATGCGCTTGTTTGAAAGGTTGTGAAGGCGAGAAATAAACTAATGGTATGTCTTTTAATTCGGTGCGGTTGAGGGGTGCTTTAAATCTTGCAAGAAAGTTTTTTGTGCAAGCTTCTCTATTTGTTTTTGTATGTTTCTTGGGGGGAAGAGAGGATGGCCGAAGCAATATTGCGTCCTGCCTTCACGTATGCTCTAACTAGCATGATTATTGAGACGTAGCGCAACCTTAACACTGTCGACACTACGTATGTGATGAAAAAGCGAAAAAATAAAAGAAGTCAGCGTTTCTCTTGCTAAAAAAGTTGAGTTACCGAGCGAGCCAGACAGCGTCAGACAGATGCAATGACCTACCAGAGACACATATTTTTTTCATCTACTTGGTAAGGCCTGCACCGGTAACTGGAGGCGCTTGCATCATAAAACGAACGTGACCCCCGACAAGAAAATAATAAAAAAAAGAGTTTGGAAAGTGAAACAATACAAATCCACAAAGAAACGGAGCTGCTATAAAACTGAGCGTTGTGGTGCAGCGTGATAAAAGCCCAAAAGCCTCGCTGTTTTCAAACGTTGGAACGACGTATACGTTGCGTCGACTTTCAACGCGCTGCAATGACTCTGTAGGATGTCGAGCTTAATATTCTTGTATACATCCCGGGCCATGTTTTGTAAGACTGCCGTCATCCTTACAGCGCTATCTGAAATGTCAGGGCTGTAAAGGACAACATTACACGTACAGCGTAGAAGACAGCCGCAGGATCTTGATCAGGCAGAAAGCTTGTGGTGGGCTTCTTTACCCCGTTTTCGCAAGAAAATGCGTGTCTTTTCTGCGTGAAACACCCACACGCCAGTGTTCTTGTCGACGCGGCAAGGCGGGCAGGTAAACAATATGGAAAGTACGTGGTTCTAAATAAAGAAAAGAAGTAAAGTTGCACGCAGTGCACGCCATCTTTATCCTTCCTTCACACGTTGAGCGTAATAATGCCGCTTACTATAAGAATATTATCTGCAGGGATTCACGTCCCAAAGCAGCGATAGGATGGAAAGAGGCCTCGGTGGAGGGCTTCAGAGACTTCCACCGTCTGGTGTTCTTTAACGAGCTCCGACATCGTTCAGTACAGGGGCCTGTGACATTCGAACTCCGTCGAAATGTGAGCGCCGTGGACGGGGATCACACCCACGACCTTCGGCTAAGCAACCGAGCACCATAAGCACTGCTCCACCGTGGCGGACTGCCAGAGTTGCTTCCCGGCTCTAGCACAAAACAGAGTTTATATAAGGTATTGAAGGCTTTCCTTATGCATCACATAATTGCGCTATACTTTCAATTCATACAAAATAAACTAAAGTGAGGTGATAGCTAGGTGTAAGGTGTGGGGGTAGAACAACGGAAGAGAAAAAAAAAGAGGGGGGTGGGCAGAAAGAACGCCAACTTTTAAATGTAGACAGTGAAAGCACGAGCAGTATTAAGGTATAAAAACACGTGCGAGGTTTGTCGCAAAATACAACAATATAATGCCCTGCACGTATGAAAACGTTAAAAATTATATAAGTGGCAGAGATAATCGCAACCCGGCCAGCGGCAACAATGATTCCAAACTCGAAAGTCGCTTTTGTGCAGTGTGATTGGTTGGAAACTGGTGCATGAATGTCTATCACTTGCGACGGTAGTTTGGCGATTTCCTAGCAAATGCATACTTTCAAACTGCGGCATGCAGCCGCAAATAGTACATATGTACAATAGAAGAAAAGGTGTGAACTAGTGCGGTCTTTTATCAAAAAAAAAACTACTTACGTGTGGTACAAGTTATTTTTATTTTTCCATTTATTTTTGTATGATATTCTACATCTCTTTACATCTCTTTCTAATATTATATTGCTGGTGTTTCCGCTGAGTAAACTTAGTTGGAGATGTCCACCATTTTTGTTCTCTCTTTTTCTTTGTTAGTTCAATTATTGCCTCTTAAGCCTTTAATATTGAGCCATAAATAGACCAACTATAGCACATCGCACGCTCTGTGAGCTGTAAGTTTCCTGCTATTGTATTTTTTGTCTGAAACCGTCCGCAATGCCAGCACAGTGGTAGTTATTGGAGTTGACGAAAAAAAACCACCCCCGACAAAAAATAGAAAAAAGTAAACGCATCAAAAACGTTAGCGTTCAACTAACATGACAAGCAGTGTGTAGGTTGGTCACCAAGAGCGCGCGTGGGCGGTTGTAATGCTATAACTTTTCGTGAGAACGTGCTTTGAAAGCCTTCGTAAGAGGGAATCCGTATCCTTATGACTGTGCCTGTAAAGCTTATATAAAGCAATGATAAGCTCATCTGTCTTTAGTTTTTGTTTTTTTACCTCAAATACCTTGTTGCTTTTTGTTAAACTTTATTATACCGATGAAAATTTAGGATGATTTTTTCCATCTACCTAACACTATGCTATACCAATAATACTTCACTACTATTTTTTTCTTATTCCACTGTACTGTGTGAATGTTTTAACGATAAGGTCAGCTAATTATAGCACTGAAATCGCTGCTATATTAAAAAAGAGGTCTGATATTCATCATTATTCCTGTGGTAGTAGTCGCGGTTAAAAAAAAACACCTAATTAAGCATTATCTGACCGCCACTCGCCAATCAACGAAGTGTTTCGTAACCATCGACGTTCGCGCGCTCTTCAATGCCATAAGGAGCGGCACCGGCAGATTGGAGTGGACGCACCTAAAAGGACGCCACCTCGTGGCTCCGAGGAAATTCGATAGGCTGCAAGATTGAAGACTCTCGTGAAGTTGTTGCTAACTTTCAGAAAATAAGTTCGAACGACCCTTCCTCTACGTTGATGTTCTTTTTTCTTCTTTCCATCTTCATTTTCTTTACCGTCCTGAATTTTCGACATGCGCCGAGAATCGCTTTGAGCGTGTATGGCATACCCGACACTGCGCTATCTAGTTACACTGTTTTAATGACATGTTTTGAGATGAGGCAGGCCATGCATATTGAATACATGTAGTTTTCGTACACGACAGCATATTTTATTCTGCCTACATTAATTTACGCCTCTCTGCTTCAGTTATATATATATATATATATATATATATATATATATATATATATATATATATATATATATATATATATATATATATATATATATATATATATATATATAAACTTTATTTTTAACGTATACCTGACCACATGCATCACAGACATTTCAACATGCAACGTCACTATATACCTTATTCAGGACATAGCCCTTATGTCTATGAGTGTGGGATATATATTTCCCTCATCGCGGGGTCTTAATGCATACTGATTAGTGTTTCTGAGTGACACTTGCGTGGTCGTACATGCTTGCAAACGCGAGCCTCGGGTGTTTTAATTCTTCATTTTGTTTTTCCAAACATGTACGGCACACCTTTAGGTGGGCTGTACGGTACATATTATGTCTGCGGAAGCTTTTAGCTCCTCGCCTTGCCTCTTCTGAGAACACGAGCTGAAACGAACTGAAACGATGACAAACATAATTTTCGCGAAAAACAAAAACAAAATAAAATACCAAAATAAAAAACCAAAATAAAGAAGAGAACCGATGCACACCCACGCTGCTTAGTTTTTCATACGCGCGAAGTGCCGTGACGTGCGTTTCGTGCAGTGACTGTCGTTAGGACAAGCAGGTTTTGTAATTAGTTTCCTCGCACTTTTTTGCTTGCATATATTTTTTTCAGGTTGACACGTCTACTTTGCCAAGATTCGCAGTCGAGATATTTTCGTGTGGGCACCGGACTTACCGGTTTCGCCTATAGGGTCGTTCGAAATGGGCGTGGTTAGAGATTCTCGCTGAACCTCACATCGAATAATGAAAACTAGCGAGACCTTATAGTAGCTGCAAATGAGATGAGTAATGCTCGCTTGTGAATGTAATAATAATTGATGATAATGATGACAATAATAATAGTATTGATAATAATAATAATATTAATAATAATAATAATAATAATAATAATAATAATAACTGTTGGGTTTTAAGGTGCTAAATTCGCCATACGGCTATGAGAGACGCTATTGTGGAGGGCTCAGGAAATTTAGACCACCTGGGATTATATAACGTGCCCCTAAATCTAGGCACTCAGCCCTACAGCATTTTCACCTCCATCACAAATGCAGCCGCCGCGGCCGGAATTCGATCCTGCGACCGGTGGGTCAGCAGCCGAGTGCCTTAGTCACTAGACCATGTAGGCGAGTCGCTTACGAATGTGAGTGAGTTATTTCGATTGCACTTTTCTCCGGATGTAAAATAAAAGAAACAATCGCGGCATATCCACGGAGTGAATGATCATGAGTGGGGCGAAGCGCTTGAAGGTTTCATCTCTAAACTGTGAACCATCCGCGAATATCGCCCCCTACATCAATAAAGACGTGACAAACACGGTATATATTTATACAAGAAATTTTATTATTGGTAAGTGGTAGGTATATGTCGCTTCCGTTCTTCCTTCATTATAACGGCTTTATGGTTGGTGAAGTGATGGATCGGTGGTGGGGCGTAGCGGGATGTTTGCGAGGACGAAGTAGCGGGCAGTTTGCAAAGGTGGAACTATAGGTGGTCACGTAGAAACAAGGGTCGGACACCGTGGGAAAATATATGGTTATTTAAAGCGCACATGTATACAAGTACACGACCATCCGCATTTCATATTGGCTACTTCTCAACAGGTGCACGTTAAAGAACTTCAGGTGGTCGAAATTTCCGGAACCATTCACTATGGCGTCTCTCATAATCATATGGTCGTTTTGGGACGTTAAGCCCCACATATCAATCAATCACTTCTCAACAGTATTGGCTCTATGGTCGCTGAAGTGGTGGATTGGTGATGACGTGTAGTGGGATGTTTGTAAGGTGGCTTCATACTTCAACGGAGGAAAGACTAAGCCGACATCCTAAGGTGCTTCGCTCCTAAAAGAAGATATCACGCGAACCTTTATTTAATTGCCTAATATGACCGAAAGGTGACAGACGTCTTCTTTAAAGGGCGAAGCACCTTGAGGAAGAGGCTTATCTCTCCGTGGTTTTCGTTGTCACGGCTGCATCGCATAGGGCAACGTTTGGCGAACGTATGGTATGGTCGATGTGCGACACAAAGAAAGGTTTATTAATGCACTTTGATCAATATCGATTTGGACTAAAGAGGAGGAGGAAAGAAATAAGCCGAAGGGCAGGAGGGTAGCCAGTTCTTTGACCAGCTTGCTACCCTGCGCTGGGGAAAGGGGGGAGTGGAATGAAAAATGATAGAAAATAAATGTTACGAAAATAGAGAAAGGAAAAACAAAAAATAGCAAACGAGAAAAAGCAACATGAAATAGAATATGACACTAAAGTCTAATTGGGTGTAAACAATACTAAACACCTACAAGCCCACTCTTTATAAAATTCTTCTTCTTCTTCACCTTCTCTTGTGGCTCATACCCATTGTGGGCGCTTGGCCAAGGGTTGAGTGGTCTTATAAAATCTTACGGAATTATAGAGTACTGGACATTATAGAATTTGGACCTCAAGACCTAGATTTGTCATCAGCTCTTTATGTCACTATATGGCGCTAAACTTACATTATATGGGGCAATGCTTTGGTGAAGTATGGTTACTCATCTATACGATATCCAGAGCTTCGACAACTCGTCATGATTCACTTCGTGGAGACGCGCGGATTTTTTTTCTTATTCTCTTTTGATTGTGTTCATCCCGCGGCAACGCTTCCCTCACCCAACGTGGTTTAACGCTGCTCCCGACGATATTGGTCTGTGACGTCACAGTGCGTGGTCACGTGACGTCAAGATGACGTCACAAATTCTGCCAGCCCGTGACATCACGATTACGTAATCACTTGATTTTTTTGCATCTCTCGTGTTTACGAAGCTGATGGACATCATTCACGTTTGATGGATATTCTAAGGCTTTCATCATGACAAAAAAAAGTCTTGAATGAGGGTTCTTTGTTGAGAGCGCGAGAATAAGAATAACGGAAAGGAGAGCAGGGCAGGGGATCCTGATAACCGACGGATCCTTCTCAAGGCCATTATCATCTTCTTTTCCTTCTCGCTGAAAACAGGTAATGTTTTTCAGCAGGTTGTTTTCAATGGGGCACTGAGCACTTCGTGACCGGGGAGCTAGAATTTATGTCCTGCATCGGCAAGAAACCAGGTGTCAAATTTCCGTACGTATAAGCGGTAATTTCGGTGCCCCATTTTTTATATTGTTCTTCCGGACAGCGGCGCCAAAACGCAGCGCCGAGCGCTCTCCCATAGCCGTCAGAGTGTTACAAATATGTTCTAAACGACGACGTGTTCGCCGAGCTCATGCGACGGTATCACATCTCCTCGCCGCGAGAGGAATCATGTTCATATTTGGCAGTGTAGTGCTTCTATCCTGGCAATTTTCTTACAAAAAAAGAAAAAGTAACACCAGAAAGAAGAGAAAGATTTATGCGTCACTTTAACTGCCTTCGTCGTAGAAACCAATCTACAGCGGAGCTGATTATGTCACGACGATTACGCCTTCATAATGTCGCACCACGTGTGCTGCTTTTGCACTGCCTCCGTGATGAGTCCGCCTTCGACCCATCTACGATGTCATGCAATGGCGTCATCATATGACGTCACAAGTATTTGCATTTGGTGACGTCATGATTACTTCATATGTCGACGTAATCAAATGGTGACGTTACCACGTGAAGATTTTTTTCTTTTTTCCAGCATTCACGTTGACACCGCCGACCGTTAGTTTTCACCAAGGAGGATTAAAAAAATGTTCTTTAATCCTCCTTGGTTTTCACGCTTGATGGGGCATCTAAGCATTGATATCCGATGTTCTATGCGCATCAAATGAATCCCGAACACCTGCAAGTATTCAAATTGGTATATAGTGCACGCTCTGCAGTACTCAGTATTGACAGGCGCGCTCGTTCGGCTTAGCAGCACTGCGCATATATGCGCGACTGTCCACGGTGATTGTGGACAATACCATTGCAATGCTTGGCGCTGTTCAGGTTTCACTTAACGCTGATAGTACAACAAGATTCCAGAACTTCTTGTGGCCTTTTACCACAGGGTCAAGGTTCATTTTGGCTCTTTCTTGCTGGCCTTTCCACGTTCCACGGCGCACACATCTCGAGCTGGTTGTCTGCCAATAATGGGTCCGATGTTTTCGCTGAACATGCGTTGGCGAAAAACACGCTACCAAACTAGCCTCGTAAGCAAGCGATCACCACTTCAGGGACCGGGCGTCGTTTTGTTTGTCGCTGCCAGGGACAGGCGTGTACGAGCACGTCGTTTCGCGATGGCACGTTCGTGGCGGGAGCACGTTGCCGTGACGCGCAGCGCTAACGACCTTCACGTCTCGTCATCGTGACCTTTTCTTTTCCCGCGCATCGCCACGGTGCACAAGGGCAGATGATGACACACTTGCTTTGCTTGGTGGTTTCGGGCCACATCGGGACCGACATGTGAACGATCGCTACAGCGAGAGGGTTTTTTGTCTCACGGCCACAGATGTCTGTGGGCTCGAAGATTAATGGTTCGCCTCGTCGATACTGACAAGCATTTATCGATGATTCTGTACGCTGAAGGAGGAAAAAAAATAGAGTAACATTGCAATGACTGATGCAGGGGAGTACGTAAATGTTTTCGGAAGGAAAAAACAAAAGAACGACAAAAACATTAAGGTAACCGTCTTTTACCTTGCTCTTGGACTTTTTAGGTGTCAGTAGACAAACATGTGCGGGGCTGATATTGAGAGGAACAATGACAGTGGTTTGGGAATTTCGTTGCCCGTGACCATGTTTGCGTAATTTTTGGTAACATGTTTAGATACCAAGGTGCCGAATAAGCATCACCGCGGTTTTTCACCTTGATTGGATCGCATCTGTCGCAGGCGATGTGGCTGCATGCCTTAGACAGCTGCTGGACGCCCGGGTTAGCGTTTTACGCTTGCTTGCCTTTTACCTGGAATCCGAACCTCCTAGAATGCGGACGTATTTATTTACATTTATTTTCACTGCCTCAAAGGTCCCTCCTGTCTAGGGGATTTACATGTGCACTGGGGAGCATTTCACCACGTAACATATTTTACACCTTCTTTCAAGGAATGATGCAGCAAGACAACTTTACCTGCTGGCTCGAGATCTCACACGCACGTTCTGGTCGTCTACCAGCTTCCAAAGGTGTCAATTTTATGAACTGGATCCGTCGCTCAAGATAAAGCTACCATCACAACTTTCCCGCTCCGATGCGACACTGTTATGCCGCCTTTGGTTGGGTGTTGCATTTACAAAGGTGTACTCCTTTCGCATTGGTATGGCCGACACTCCTACATGCGACTACTGCGGAGCTGAAGAGACCATCGAACACGTCCTGTGCAGCTGCGCTTGCTACGACACACAGCGATGCCAGCACCGGATGGTTTTGAATCGACTTGACCCCGGACCATTTTGTGTGCAGAAGATACTAGGACCTTGGGCATCTGCCTCAGTTGCGCAGAAAGCAACTAAAGCACTGCTACTTTACCTTAAGTCAACAAACCTGAGCGACCGCCTGTAGACTGTGTGTGCTCCCCGAGTGTACTCGTGATTGTGTGTACCTTCTCATCTTTCTGCAACCTCTTTTCTCCCCTTTATCCCTTCCCCAGTGCAGGGTAGCAAACCGGATGTGCGTCTGGTTAACCTCCCGGCTTTTTCTTGCATCTTTATCTCTCTCTCTCTCTCTCTCTCTCTCTTTGAAAAAAAAAAGTCAAGCTGGAGAATTCCACGGTGTTGGTATATGCTTATCCTATTTTGGCCGGAGTAGGGTTTTATAAGCTAAGCTTTCATGAATGAGATGTAGCAGGGTGTACGTTCCGGTGAAGGTTGCCGAGTACGTGGAGAGCTTCATACGCTGTAGCTGTAGCTGTCCTTTTCTGGCTAGCGTTGTTATAAGCGTCGAGAAAATCTGCACAATTTGCCTGGTTCTATAGGGTTCGTTCTACGTACGGTGTTGTTCTGCTGTGCATGAAAGAGCCCTGAGTGATTTTCGAAGTGAAAGTGGCGAAGGGCAGAGCATGATGGCACGATACAGGAACAATGGATCCTTATTAGGGGACCCTAATATTTTTTTTGCGTGTCTGGTAATGCACGCAAAGGCGAGAGGTAAGGATAATAGGAGGGGAGGTTTGAACTTACTTCTCCCCTAAGTTTTATAATGTTGGATGTGTATATTTCACACACACGCACACGCACACGCACGCGCGCACACACACACACACGCACGCACACGCACACGCACATGTGTAAAATATGTTGAACCCCCCCCCCCCCGTTCCATCTTTTTATCTTTCTAAGTTAATCTCAGTTTACTATACTAGCACTGGCCTAATCCTTGGGCCTGCTATGTGTTCCGCACGCTGCTACATAAGAGAACGTGGGGTAGAGAGACTTTTCGCCAAGCGCTGAGATGATGACAGAAGCTTACAATAGTTCAACAAACGTAATCAATGAGTTTTAACTATCTTGACGGTTATTTAGTCTTTAATGCATGTCAAGGTATGCTACGGTATCATATATTCTCGATATATTTTAACTTAAACCATAGCCATCATTTTCATTTTTTAAGACTGTTCATGAATATTCGCGAAACCAAAGTGAAATGCTCGACCGGCCCTGTTTGGAAGAGAAACAAAATTGTCTTTCGGGGGTCGTGCGACAAAAAATGGGGTGGTTAAACTCAGTTAAGCAAAGCTTGTCGAGTGATAGCAGCAACTAACGCGGAAAGCATGCCGCGGCGTTGTCACGCCTTTGCATGCGTGACGTCAGGCTTGTTAACCTGGGGATCAAGCAAATGTTTACTACTCAACATATGGTGAATTCCACGCTTTGTTAATATGCATTTGCCATTCCGGGGACACTGCCATGTCTTTTTTTTTTGCGAAGCAAAGCTCCTGCACGTCCTCTGCGTATGTTTCTCGGCGCAGTGCATGACAAAAAAACGAGATGGGCATCAGCAAAAAAAAAAAAGCACAAATGAGAGCGACAGAAAGGAAACACAGGGAATTTAACCAGATCGTAGTGACTTATTGCCTATTTGCCTGATATGTTGCTTTTGGAAGAAGAAAGAAATACTGTTGAGTAAGTATTATAATGCACTTGCCAAATTCATTCGCAAAATGATCAATAATGTAACAAATACATTTTTTTGATGTTACACCGAATGGCATCTCTTCTGCACGAATACATTTGAAAACCAGCACCTTCTATTCCGGTTAACCTTCCTGACGTGTCCTCGTCTTTTCCTCTCTCTCTGTATTGGTTTATCGGTCGATTTGTAGGATTTACAGTCCCGAAAGAGCTCAGGCAGTCGAGCTCTCTTTTTGTGTTGTCCAACAGTGATTGGTCATAGCGCTTCTTTGGTATGACGTGAAGTGACATCTTCGTATACAATGCTGCTGACACTGGCAAAAAAAGTGGCCTATATGACACTTTTAACCGCACTGACTCAAAAAACCACGATGCCGGACCACGATATGTGAAATTCTCAAGCATGATAAAAATCGCGTCTCTCAGGGGCAGTCCTGGTGGTATCAGGTGGCTTTAGGTCATGGAGTTCATTCCTATCCATGCCAGGTATGGCTGCGTGTGTATGATTTTAGGCACGTTTATTCTTGGGCATGCTACTTTCTGCAGAAGGGTGTCTTCGAGCGCCAGCGGGTACGTGATACTGCAAGAAAACAGCGCGAAAACGAGACTAAGTTGAAGGAACAAACAACTAAGGTGCTCAAAAACGACTGTGCGCAAGTTTATCGCAACGGGGAATATATAAGAAAAATGAGAACTATAAAAATAAAAAAAAAACTTTAACTGTCACATGGTCCGAGCTACGAAACTGTTCCCTCGCAGTATGCGTTATTATTTGAGAGGGGGAGCAGCATTTGTACAAACACAGTTGTAATGTGTTAGGCTTCCGTTTTATTTATTTAATAAATTGTTTCACTGAATTGCGCTCAGGATTACTACTGATAATAAGTTGGGCTGCACACGACGACAGTTCAAGTGACACAAAGTGACACAAGGGGCACTGTCTTCCGTTCCCGAAACGCACTTATCGGGTTTGCAGAGCGCATACCAAGATTCAACACGGAATCACAGAGGCGAGCTCACCCCGTTCAGTTCATCTGTGAAGAAAACCAAGCTGTCCGCACATTGACGTCAAGCGTCGTCTTAGGCAGAGTGAAAGGACCGCGGCGTTCTAGCCGATCGCATCTTGCTCTGATCGGCGCTCATCAGCCGACAGCTCGCCACGCAGATGGACAAGAGGTCTCGCGGGTGAAGCGCCGCTTTGATCGTCCTGACAAATGGGCTCCGGACGACGAGGCGCCACCGCAAATGCACGCCGCCGTTTCAGACGGCAGTGAATAACGACACGGGCAGAGACAAGTGGTGCGCCGAGAGAAGATAAAGAAATAAAGTAAAAATGGGGTATGGGTGAGGGAGGGAAGGAGATAGAATATAAGAACGACGCAGGCTGACGTTCGAAGCACGCGGAAGAAATGAGGCGACTAATTAGAAACGGAAGCGACGCGAGCTCACTATTGCAGTGGAGGCACTTGCCCTCGATGCGTCACAATGAAAACCCTATGACAGCAATGAGGTCCTGCGGGAACAAGAGCAGGAAACGAAAGACGCATTGAAAGTGCCCGGCGTGGTAAGTATGTCGCGCAGCACCTCGAAATTAAAGCAAAAGCTTAAATGGCAGCTTGTAAAAAAAATAACAGTTGACTTGGAGCCTTTTCATGGTATTATTACCCATAGATGGATTGAATGCGTTGTACATGCAGAGTTCGTCAGCGTGTGTCGACTGCATATGTCTAAACGTCTATTGTAAAATGGTGAATGTACGAGTTTAAAGACGCTGGTCAAGGAAAGTTGCCTTTTTATTTTTTTTGTTTGTTTATCGGATGATATAAAATAAACATCCCTCACCAAGCCTTCCATTTGTTCTTTGCGAACAGTTTCAAAGCTATTTTTAAAATCACATATGGCACTTGTGTAGTGCGACACTAAAAGCTGTTTGTTTTTTCTTTGTGCGGAAATGTGGCAGTTTGCGGCAATTAATTTTGATTTCGCATTTTTTATTAGATGTAGCACTTACAAGTGGATCCCGGTGATAACGGTGGCACTAATTGTTGCGAATCAGTGAAGTGCGAAAATCATTAAAAAAATGAGACATCACTATAAAATGCAGTGATTCGTCTATATATTGGTTATTTTCTTACAATAACCAACATGCATGCCTAATGGAGTAATATTCCTGATTGCGATTTTTTTTATCCTTTCACCACGATAGCTTTTGGTGTGTGAATGGTTGTAATGAGTTTTTGAGCACTTTTACACTGTCGTTATTTTTAACTAAAGTGGGGTGGAAGATGTGCGAATTGTGTCTCATCCCTGGTGGTGCAAACCTTGTAATAACTGCGTTTGACACGGTGGAGGATGGAACCCATGACTTCAGGCTAGGCCTCAGATTGTCAGTGGCACTATGTTGCTGGTGGTTCGTCTCTGAGAAGTAGCATAATATGCGTGATGTTTCTATCAGTACTTACAGCGTCTTCATATTGCGTCCTGATAATATATACCATGTCGATGTTAACCATGAGCGTATCCAGATAACACGTGGGCAGAAGGGGGAGTAATATGTTCGAAGGCCTTAACCCCCTTAACGTATACATGTGTATGCCCGGATGAGACCCTACCGAGTCCTCCTATAGGCTGGCTTAACCTTCTCCCCCTCCCCTCTGCCCACTTCCATAAGCTGACCACCCATTTAGAAAAAATCTGTATCGGCTAATGATTTTAACTGGTTAGAAAACAATCACTCACAACGATGATAATCAAAATGTTTTAAAAGAGACCCACGTCTACGTTTCCAAGAAGAGAGAGAGAGAGAAACATTCCATCAAGAAATATACAAAAAGGAAGGTGTCATCCTTGCTGCCACCAGCATACTGACGCCTGCTGAAAGTAAAATACATCCCCGAGCTATCACCGGCGGCCTCTATCTAGCCAAAAATGACGCCATGTTGTGGCTACGAATTGACTAATTGACGAACTGATTCTCTGGCATACTTCACTGTACTTATCTGTGTTTGAAGCGCATTCCAGAACGATAATATATATCCTTCTCGTTATTTTCTCTACGAAACGTGCTCTCAAGACCTCATGCCCAGGTGAACCTCATTGCAGCTGCCGTGTTAGCTGTGTCGCTGTACGGTACCACAACTTTGTGCCGCGTTACTTCGCTCCCACCACAATAGCATGAGATTCACAGAAATAATGATGAAAGCACAGTCCGACCCGCACGGAATACGGTCCGTGTGAAGGCTTTGCCATCGTCGTCATTTTTGCGCATTTTGCTTCCTGTCTCGAAATCGACATTATGGACACACGCTATTTGTCATACACTTTCTGATTAATTAAATTTGATCTCTTAAGAATAAGGGATGTTGCAGCAGAGGCCTGTTATAATTTCACGAAAAGACCTACTTGCATATTGGTGTTCTGACCTTTACAAAGAGATTCTTGTTTATAATAAACTGAAGTGTTTATAAATGAGATATATATTTTGGCTTACAGCACCACTCCCCGAAAAGACATAAGCTTGGGTTTGTTTATTATATGTGTAAGAGAAAGAATAATTGTAAAATAAAAAGAACACGGACGTCTGTATGTCGTCTCCCTTTACACTAAACATGTCGAAATGTCGAATGGAAACATAGAAAAAAAGTTCCACTACTAAAAAAAAGCGCTAAATTGTAAGAGACGTTAGTAGGAGAGAAAAAAGTGAAAGTAAGCCGAATAAGAGAGCCAGAAGACAAAAGATACGACTTCGGTGGAAGGACTTCATTTCGAGGCGTGCGTCGTTGCAGAACAACAGAAATTTATTCTGTCCAGCTTGTCAGGCTCGTTTCCTCAGCGTAGGCGTGTTTCGTGTCTTCATCTCGCGCCCACTTTTTTTGTAACGCTGTTCTGTCTTTTACATTACCTTGTTGCGCTCTTTTAGGAAATTACTTCCTCGTCGGCTTTTCTATCATCACGGAAGAAGAGGCGCGTGCGACACCAGAGTGAGCGAAGAAGAGAGAGAGAGAGAGAAACAAAAAACAAAGCGACCAAGGAATAAAAAAGTTGTGACAGGGCAAACAAGATAACGCAAGTAAACGGAGACAGTGTGAAAGAAGAGTATGGCTAAGTTGATGGAGAACATCAGTGGATAAATGGCCGACTGGGTAGATTTTCTATTGTTTGTTGAGCAAAAAAATTTTTCCTCCTTTTCTCGCGCCTCGCCTGACGTTGCTGCAGTGACCGTTTTGCCCCTTCTTTTATCTTCTGTAACTGGTCAGAGGCTGCTCGTCGGCCGCTTTTGTCAGCATTCTCGTGCCGACGGCCCTTGCCGAAATAGCCTATTTCGCCCCTTTGTTGTATGTGATTTCGCCAGTGCCGCACGTGTTCATGACTGACACATTAGGAGAGAGAACATCAGCGAATCCGACGACCAAAGTGGGCTGATAAACTTACCGCGATACTTTTCCTCTCCTTTCGACAAGGCAGCGAGTGAGCTACGAGAGCTACAACAAATGGAAGATGTGCTTGCGTGCAAGAAGGATGGCTTGCTGGAACCGACAGACTGAAAAAAAAAATGACTGAGTGAACGCCTTTGTGACGTCACAGTGGTGCACTCAATGGTGTAAAACAGGGATCACCTTCCTTGTGAGAGCCATTCGCTTTCGCAATAGCGGGTCCGGTTGTTTAGAAAAAAAAAAAGAAACGCCTCGCAGAAATGAGGTTTGCAGCCTAAGGATGTAGCCACCGTAGTGCGCATGTTTTTCTTGCTGGTCTTGGTAATTAACGTACAATCTTAAGCGGAAGCCTTCGATGGGTCATCAGACTTGAAATATTGACGATTGGCGTCGGCGACGGCAGCGAACAGCGGCGTCAATGTCAACACAAGAGACGCAAAAAAAAATTGTCTGGTGATGATGTGGCATTAGCATGACGTCGCCAATCGCCAAAAACTTTTGATGTCTTTGTGTCGTCGTCACAAACTTTCTATGTCAGCAGGTGGTGAGGTTGCTACTGCATCAATTGATGACATCAATCATCATCATCTGACATCATCACTTTGTCAAACACGGAGGCAATGCCAAACCAGAAGCGCTGCGAAAGCTTGCAATGCCTCCGATCACAGACGCTGTGCTAAACCACGTTATACGCAGAAGGTTTTCAGATGGGAGCGGGGGAGGATTAATACATCGATTTAGAAGGTGAATTTCACCTTGACGTCGTTCTAGGGGAGTGCTTGTAGGACCCGGTGAGGTTTTCCTATATTATTAATAGTAACTGTCGCGACTACCCTGCTATCTGTTGAAGGTCGTGGGATTGAATCCCGACTGCAGCGGCTGCATTTTCGTAGGAGGCGAAAATGGTGTAGGCCCGTATGCTCGGATTTGGGTGCACGTTAAAGCATTCAGGTGGTCGAAATTTCCGGACCCCTTCACTATGACGTCACTTATATTGATATGGTGGTTTTGGGGCGTTAATCACCACATATCAAATAATCACCAATCATGCTTTCTGTTGATTGATATACACGCAATGGGACGCAAACAGGGCACCAATCTACATACGTAACCTCTATGCTTTATCGTTTAACGGCCTCGCCCTACTTCTCCTTCTAATCTTTATTCCTCTAATTGTGAACATTGCGCATTCATGTGGAACAGCCCCGCCGCGGTGGTCTAGTGGTTATGGTGATCGACGTCTAACCCGAAGGTCGCGGGATCGAATTCCGGCTGCGGCGGCTGCATTTCCGATTGAGGCGAAAACATTTGAGGCACGTGTACTTAGATTGATATGCTCGTTAAGGAACCTCGATGGTCCGAATTTCCGGAGCCCTCCACTACGGCGTATCTCTTCATCATATACTAAACTTCTAGCTTATAATACAATAATCAGGTCTGGTTTGGAATATGCACGTGAGGTGTGGGATCCGCATACTAAAACAGATATTAACAATCTAGAGAAAATTCAAAGGTTAGCCGTCCACTTTATTTTCAACCAATTTCGCCGATCTGATTCCTCAACTGAACTAATGCATGATAACAAAATTCAAACTCTAGAATGTCACAGGAAAATTGCAAGACTGAAACTTCTTTTCTATCTATCTAGCAAAAAAAAAAGTGTACTTGAGCTATCAAATATTCTTTCTCCGTTATCTTCGCGTCCAACTAGACGATATCATTCAAAAAAATTCACTCCTATCTTTGCTCGAACTAACAATTTCAAATACTCTTTCTTTCCTCGCACATTAACAGAATGAAACGAACTATCAAATCACATTTTTGAATCTGGAAACTGTTAAGGTGTATTGAAAAATTTTTTTAAGTAACTTAGATCTTGTACCATAATGTGTTGTATATTTACCTGTTGGTTTGTGCCTCCTGTATTGTTGCTTTTTTGGTCATATCCTCATACTGTACCACCCCCACTCCTGCCTGGGCTATTCTTAGCCTGCAGTATTTTCTAAATAAATATATAAATATATTGGTTTTGGGATGTTAGATTCCCGCCTTCCCCCAGATATTATTATTATTATTATTATTATTATTATTATTATTATTATTATTATTATTATTATTATTATTATTATTATTATTATTATTATTATTATTATTATTATTATTATTATTATTATTATTATTATATAAAACATCCTCAGAAAGCTGTATACCAAGATAATGGTCAGAACTGTTGTCTATGCATTCACACTTTCTTTTAATATCACCCACTGAGGTAACGCGGGGGCCATGGCGAGTTGCAGTAAAAAAACATCTGATCAGAAGTCTTATTAGTCTGTACACAATCTAAAACAAAACAGGTCTTCCACTTGCTTGTATAGACAAAAAAAACAATTCGTGGCACTCAACTTTCAATATCTTAAAATGTTATCACCTTACACCAAGCACCCTGTCGCAATAACTTTCGTAGCCCCACTCTTTTCTTTTTCTTTTCTTTTTTCATGTTCACCAAAACAGATACAATGGCGAAAAATGGGGAGACGGCAAAAAAGCTGCAGTTCTTGCAGCTTGACTAAGCACCGTCCACCCTACGTCAGCAATGACAGGGTAAAAACGAAGTACAATAAAATGAAAAAACAAAACAAAACAAAACAAATATTATAAAGCAAGTGACAATACAAGCAGAAGGCAAAGTAAATGACAGGCGAAGGTATACAAAGAAAAATGAATATTTCATAAACACGTGAGCAAACTAATTCGCAGAGTATGTGCCATCTATTTCGCACATAAGAAAGGTACACAGTGAGGTTACACAAAAGAAATAATTAAAAAATAAAGGTACACGAAAAATAATGCAAAACAACGCAGAGTGACCTATGTAAACAATACAAATCTACAAGAATAGTTGCACCAGCTACCAAACTATACTGTTACTTGGAAGGCTACAATTTACACGATGTACATTCATGGACAATTCAAACTCGAACAATTTAGTACTAATAAAGCGAATTACTACCATGTTTCCACCAGGCCGCTTAATGTCAGTGTGAATCCTTGTTGCATGCTCAACGTGCACGAGGACAAAACCATCCCTGGCGACCACATAAGTGGTAGTGTCAGATAGTGCTTTAGAGTTACCGCATTCGAAAACCGTTGCACTGTGTAATTTCCTCGCATTTTACTTGTTCGCGAATGTACGCGAGTCCGCTGGCAGAAAGATCGTTGCTAAATCACTCGGACAGGAACGGGGTGCGTTCACTCGAATCCAGATATTTATACGCACACGAACAAGAAGCAAAGGATGAATAGCAGGTTTTAGTTATTCAGAAACAACTGACGTTGCAGTGGGACGGACGACATGTGCCTCTGCAGTAACTATAAGTCATAGTTAAGCGCATACAAGGAGCAGTTATATTCTCACCATGGTTCCTCACAACTGCTACAACAGCGTAGGTGCATTCCTCCGACAGTTAGTAACGGCAGCCGCGTGTTTCGAGGTAATTTAATTAAGGAAGCAATAAATCAAAGAAAATAAAGATACACAGGCGGCAGTTTTGATAAAGCGTGGATTACAAAACACTCTAGTGAATGTTCATGCTATAGTTACAAGGGACGTCGAATGTAAATGTGAGAGATAAGACTAGCTTTTTTTGCTCTTTTCGCAAACCGGAAGCAAAGGAGTACACAAGAACGACCGACGAAGTGATTTCACGAAAACAGGAGACGCTCTTCGTGAGAATCCACGCACGAGTTCAATGTATCTCCCGATGAAGTGACTTCCAATTGTAATACTTTACGTGTTAGCAGTATGTCGTAAACCCCCCTCTCTCACACTCCCGCCATGCTTTTCCCGTACGTTCTGGCCACGACAAACCTCAGTTTACAAACTTACTCTATATATCCCGCGAATATGTTTTTTTTGTGAAGTGTTTTGTATATGTTTCTTTTCATAAAGTGTTTGTATAATAATTTTATTCTTCATGGCTTGTTTGTATACATTCGTGTTCTCATGAGGTACTTGTATGATGGGAAACTGTATTGCTTTGTTTGCATTTAACGTATGTACATGCCTATGCTTTATTGTTGTACATGAATCAAAACAATGTGTATGAACGGCTTATGCTCAAAGGAGTAAGAGGCTCTGTCAGGCCACATGGCCTTTAGCTCTTACAAATATTTATGTAAAACAAGAAAATAGTAAACTTCAAACGTCCAACGCACGAAAACCTTGCTGGAGTGTAGATTTTCGTGGTTGTCCGACAGCTGGTCTCTGGAACGTAAACAAACGAGGTGTTGCGTCTGAAGCGCGCCTTCTACAAGAACATGATCAAAAGTGTGCAGGGCGTGTTTTTTTTTCCTCGTCTCGCTTTTCGCGATCCCATGAATTCACGTAGTTTGGGCAAACATGACCAAAGAGACAACAAAATGACACCTTGAAGAAAACAGTAAATATATTCAATAAATATTCAACGAGAATTGCCTAAAAGGGCATGAGACAAACCGTATAATATTTTCACAAAATTCATAGTGCCTCAACAATAGACTGCGTCATGGGAACGAGCTGTTAATGAGCTCCTTTGTATGCGAGTAAGTAAGAAAGAGAATAAATTATTCCTACAAATTGCAGAAGCGTACACATATGTGCTGGTCGATTGATTATGATACGCAGGAGACTGCTCAATAAAACAAAACGAAACCAAAGAACGCAAGCTATTGTGTTGTGTACAGCATGTAATACGATTAATAAATGTGCTTAAAAATTTTTTTGTAGCTGTTTGAGCGTGCTTAGCAACGTGCTGCTGAACTTAATAACAGGGCTGTGCATTATCTTTCACTACCCGGGGTTGCTTGACGTTCACTTGAATCTTGATGTGACAATATTTTTGAATGCCATCCAAGTCTTAATGTGGCTAATGCAGCTTAGCTTCATACGCACGGCTTCCTAATATACGGCTACTGAGCTACGGTAGTGAGTAAAGCGGTGCCATTCTTGTAGTTAAGAGTAATGTTTTTTTTTATATTGCGAGGTGGTCGATAAACACACGCAAGCCGTTCTTATCAACTCGGGCACGATTTGTGAACTGATGTATTTCGCAGTTTAACATGCCTGTTCCATTCAAATGACCACGTGGCTGTTAAGACACGAAAATCTGATGCAGTGTTCCAGCTTCATAGCCTTATGCGATTTCTTTGGATGGTGCACAAGACGATACACACTGTTAACAATTTCCGTAGATGGAAACTTCTCGTCTTTATTTGCACGTTTTCGATGGGGAAACGCAAGAAATAATGAAACCAATTGAAACCTTCAAGAAATCAAAATTTTTAACGAGGTCATGTTTAGAAGATCCGGAAGTAAAGACCTTACGAGCAAACAACATATTTCAGAGTATATACATACAGGCAGGTTATTATTAAGGATATAGGGTTGAGTGTAGACTTTTTCATTGTTTTTATTCGCATGGACACGCTGAAGTGACTTAGGAAGCACGGTCCTGCTGTTGGATACGTGAGAATAGAAAATATTGAATTCCTTATATAAGAGAAAAAAAAGAAGAAAAGAAAAGGAAGGGAGCAGACTTCGCCAAAGCTGGTTCGGGGAACGTTCTGAATCAGTTCAGCCTAATTAGACAGAGTGGGCGTATAGGCCTTAATTAGGGAGAACCAAGATTGCTGCAAGAGTGCTCTTCCCCCAGAATCGCTGATCGAAAAACAGTTGCCCTCTCGGAAAAGAAGTAGAGAAAAAGAAAAGTTTGTGTGAACGAAATGGGCGGCATGACTTTGCAGGGCAGGAAAAAGGAACGTTGCGAACCAATGTGGCCTGACGACGACGGTGCCGAAAATTGCCGTGCGACGAATGAGCAAACAAAAATTGCTGCGCATTGCCACGCGGTTCAGTAAGGCATTAAGGTGCAAAAACAAGCGAGTTTGAGGAAGAAAAATGCTGTTGCCGACGACCGGGGTGAGTTAGACAGCAAAATCTGATTTGGTTTTCACCTTTCAGAGATCAAAAAAAAAAAAAGAAACGAATGAATAGATTAACAATAAAATGTGTTTATCATCGTATATACTTACCTACAGCCAAAAAGGTCATATATGATGATTTGTGGGATTTAACGTCCCAAAACCACCATATGATTATGAGAGACGCCGAAAAGGTCATATAAGCGATTCGGTCTGAATACCTGAAAATGTTCGATCTAATTTCGTGTTCTAGCTGCTTAAGAGCTAAAATACTGTTGCTGAATGCGCCTTAAAGAGTAAATAATCGTACCTAAAGCTAACCATTATGTTACGTGGCTTTCGTAGCTTCCACGGTGAATCAAAAGAGCCTTCATTTGAATGAATAAATAAATGAACGAATCAATGTATTTTTCATGAGCCAAAGCAGAAAGTTTTAAATGCGAAGCATTTCTTAGCAAACTTCGGTGACATTGAGCGTATCTATCTATCTATCTATCTATCTATCTATCTATCTATCTATCTATCTATCTATCTATCTGTCTGTCTGTCTGTCTGTCTGTTACGTTTGGGTGCTCTCATGGTCAGCACCTTAACCTGGCGTGAACCAAAATTAGCATGGGAGGGTTAGATAGTTTTACGAACATGACGCGCTGGTCAAGACATGAATAACATCACAATCCCGTCATATACGTCATCAAACACTTTCCGCCAGACAGTGGCACATACCCACGGGCGGGTATGTGCCGCTGGTATGCGGTGCGGGTATGTGCCACAGGTGATTGGCACTCGATATCTATCCAGGAACGACGGAACACACATGGGCAATTTTAACGCGCGAGTGTCAATAAATACCCGACATCGGAAGCGCTGACCCGACAAATGCAAACAATAAATGTCAGGGTCCCAGTTGGAATTGAACCCAAACACACTGCGTGGCAATGAAGCATTTTACCACAGTGCTACGCCAGGTCTCGGAACTACTTTTCAAATAGACGCTAATCTTCGAGAAACGTCAATAGTGGTTTCAGAGCTACCTATCCAAATTTTTAAACATTACATATGTACTCCTTTTACACAGTCGTTACGTCGGGTTAACCTCAGCTGTGATTGGTTGCTATGCGCAGAAGTTGATTTATGTAGTAGTCTCGATGGCCAGAATCTTCGCGAGCATCAGCGCTTCATATCAACTTCTGGTGTTGCTGATACGCATGTTCCAGTTGGCATCGTTGCGCAAGTGCAAACAACTGGTCATTAAAACATCTGCAACTCTTCAACCCATGTCTGCGCGTGCAACATTTGTACATATATGTAGCGTCATGTCATGACGCGTCGCTCAATAAAAAAAATGCAACACAGTCACCTTCCCCCCACATGCTTCGCACAATGTTGATTCCCAAGTACGTGGGATTTGCCGTTTTTTTTTTGCCAACGAACATATCAGCATATCATTATTCTGCTGTCTGGGTTCTTTGAATGGACCATCCATGCTTCGTATGTTTTTTTTGTGCTTCCACTCTTCCCTTTGCTATCCTTCCCCTCTTTTCTTTTCCACCTCTCCTTTGTGCAGGGCAGCAAAGCGGATGCAACAATTTCTGGTTGACCTCCATGCCTTTCTTTCAAATCGTTCTCTCTCTCTCTCTCTTCGTATGCCATACCCCACGAATTCCCACGGCATCATCAGGGCCAAGTAGTATGCAATTATGCTCTCTCGTCACCGCTCGACATTTGCGAAACTGTGTGTCACCGCGTTCACAATAATTGTGCTGCCCACCATGGTGGATCAGTGATTGCGGTGATCGGCTGCTGATCCGGAGGTCGCTGGTTTGATCCCAGCCACGGTGATCGCATTCCAGTGGAGGCGAAACGGTTGGGGCCCTCTTACTGCTCGATGTGAGTGCACGTACAGAACGCTATTATTATTATTATTATTATTATTATTATTATTATTATTATTATTATTATTATTATTATTATTATTATTATTATTATTATTATTATATAATTTTGTGCACCTCTTACAGAAATGTGGCTGCTGGACTCCATCTATTCTTAGAGTCTGTCCCAGCTACTGCATGCATTCACCGTAATGCATGCAGTGCCTTTGAAAGTGTGCCATTTTATGTTCTTTTCGTCATACGATGAATTCGTTTGTCTGTATGAACAGGGTTATTCTTCTCAACCATGGTAATTGTTGCATTATGGCAATGTTGACTTATGGCAGCTGTTCTTCGATTCTCCCCTTATACTTTCTATTTTTTGGGCCATTTCGAAAAGATAGAGATATCACATGAATTATTACACTATGATAATAATAATAATGCTATCAAAAAGGGGAGGTGAATTCAGAATAGTGGTATTATGCAGAAATGACAAATGGCTAAAAGTAAGGTTTACGTAAGTGAAGAATTATTCTGGGGTTGGGCATTTCCGTTCACAAGATGGAGAATGATGAAGCACATATATTCAAGGGACTGGTCAGGGTTAATGTGCATCTACAATAACCCTCTTTTTATTTGTCAATGCGACGAGTTTTTGTTAACACCACGACCAATTGTTTTAATCTGTTAGGCCATAGCAACTTGAGTTTAACTCAAGGGAATAAGCTGTTTAAATAAACTTAACGTGCCACACAGAATAGTTTGATGGACTAGCAACATAATAAGTTTTTGTCTGAGCTATATCAAGCAAGCGTTCGCTCGTTTTGTTAGAAGTTATGTTTGTTATTGTTAAATTTGTCATTTCGCTCCTGGGCTCTCACTTGGCCGAAGAAGCGTAATACGACGTGGAGAAATTGGTGATACTTATCGTAGGTCGTGATTGATTCTCGGTGTTATCAATATACGCCAATCGTACAAAAGCAGATTCAGCTTTTTAGCACAACTTACGAAGAAGCTACCCGATTGCAGCAGACGTTTGCTGAACATCGGGGTGAGTGTTCGAACATATTCTCCACGTCTGAGAGATATTCGGATGGTAAGCTCTGAGGGAGATTTCTATGGCAAGCTACACGCTAAACATTCTCGCCCTTGTGCTAATCCCCGTACAGAGAACGACCAAAGAATAAAAAAAGAACCCTTGCCTCATTTACACAACTAGTAGTTCTGAGACAGCGAGCACACCCGGACTCGATATTTATGGCTGGTTTATCTCGCATAACAAGTTTGCTTTGTTGGGTTCATCAGATAGGTAACGATTACTTCATAATGATGTCCGCCGGCTCGCGCTTTCAGTCAGACGAAACGCCAACCCTGCCACCACTTCCGGATCGCTCTGTCAAAGTGTTGACTCGACTGAACAGACAAAAAGAAAGTTTTGAAAAAGAAGAGATTTGAACAGACTAGATGACGCGAAATCAGTCCACGCTTGTGCGGCACGATGCGGCTGCGACGCGCGGGGGCAGCCTTTGACGTATTGTGCGATATTGTCAGCGAAGGGGCGGCTCCCACTGCAAGACTAACATATCAGCTTTTCATTCCATCATCCATCTTCAGCCACCCCGGTTAAAGCTGCCCCTTTCAACATCCTTTGATTTCTTTGTAGCTTTACTTTAATTTCGTCCGTGCTCATTTCTTCACTCTTTCTGCCTCTCTGCTCCAACACTTTCGCGCTACGCTAGCGAAATCGCGTCCACAGAGTCGCGGTTGTAAAAGACTGTTTGCGTTCTTTTTCTTTCCCTCTCGCATCTTTTTACGCGAGAGGAAGGCTTCCCTCGGCCGACTGCGATCGCTGGCACTGCCCTTCCCCTTCTGAGCCCAGAACACACAAAGGAACGCCGTTGGAGCTGCCAGGGAAAGAGTGGGCACCGATAAGCCTCGGTGGTCTTCTATGGAGACCGCGGTGGGTCGGAATGGACGGTGTCACTTCTCGTCTCGGAGCGGACGTACCCGTTTACCGCAGCCTTTACGGCGCTACGATGCCGACAGTCCATACGCCCGGCGACGCGTGTAATGTACTCGGACTGCGGAGCGTGATGACGAGAATAGGATGCCGCCACTCTGCCTTCTCATGCCGCGAATTTGAGTTGACACCCAACTATCCTAGCGACGGTTTTGTTGCTTCTCCAAGTTTACTGAAAATAACGCGTAAAAGTTATCTTCAAACTTGCCAACTGCGAACAATAAAAGTTTCAGCCAGTCTATGCCAATTTGTTTACAAACTCGCAGCCCCTTTATACAAGGCGCGTAAAAATGAACGGAAAATTAAGGTAAGTATTCCCAAAGATGTAAGATAAGCAACTATGCGCCGTGGAAAGAAATAGGGAGACGGAACAAGGAGACGAAATAAATATTCTATTTGCTACCCTGCAGTGGGGAATGGGTAGAGGGACAGAAAAGTTAAAAAAAGAGAGATAAAAAAGAGAAAAGAAGAGGGGGGGTAGTGACGAAGATAGGTAGAAATGCAATTAGGAAAGGTGATCACACAATCTCACTTGACACAGAAAACTACAACACGAAGTGATCTTTTTCTGTGTGCCGTATTGTTTCGCGGTCATGTTTACTAGTTATGAATCCCCAAACAGCCTACACTCACGCTTTTCTAAAGTAGAGACACGCTCAATAAACGTGGCATTGTCGTAGTCGTTCAGCAATGCAGGTTTCTCGTAGAAACGTCAGCAGCTCCTTTATCTGTTCCTGATTCGACGCTCGAACGTTCTGGGGTTTCGAGATCGGTAAAGAGATAGTTCAGAAATCGCTATGGGAGTACTGTTCTGCTGGAGAATTGAACTTTTCGTCTCCTGTAGACATGCACGATAATAGATACGTATTCGTGTCGAGCGAATAATCCTGTTAGAGTGCTCATACGAGGCCCACCTATGCACTGCAGTCCAACGGAACGCGAACTAAGCACTGCTGTGTACATGCTGCAAGTCGGCTCTCTAACAAAGCTCAGTGCTTCAGATAGTCGTAATGGAGATTATGTGAACTCGACACAAAAATGTATAAAGAAAAGAGAATATAAATGAACAATAAAGAAAATGTATAAAGAAAAGAGAAGAAAACTGAACAATAAAGGCAGTATTACACTGTATGAGGAGCTTCTCACAGCTGATTAAAAAATGACAAATGGAGTGAAAAATATATGTAGAAAATGAGACATTTCTCTAGATATTTATTCTAAGCGCGACGTTGCTTAAAAAACGTTGAAAAAAAACAAGAAGTGGGTAATTGAGGCGAGAATGAAGATTCGCCCGAGCTGCTGCATTGCGAGCAAGTTGGCCTTTTGCTCTTTGCGAAGTAAAGCTACAGTGATTAGTTGGAGTCTCGGAGCAAGTATAGAAAAAAAGAGAGCATCTTCACTTCCTGAGACTTAGATTACGGAGTTTATTTTATTCGTAGCTTATTATTGTGCTTTTATTTATTGGAATTAAACTTTGAAAGAGTTCTACTGAAATGACGAAGAACGTAAGTTGCGTTTCGCCGAGTGTATATCTGGTTAACAAATATACCATTGGGACGATTGAACGCAATGAACGAAGATGGAGGCGAAAGTGCTGTAGGCACATGTGGTCAGATTTGGGCGCACGTTGAAGAACCCCAGGGGGTCAAAATTTCCGGAGCCTTCCCCTATGGCGTCTGTCATAATCATATGGTGGTTTTGGGACGTTAAATTCCACGTATCAATCAACACAATAAATAAAACACTAAAACTAGATTGCAATTAGTCTTACTCAATTCCTTGTTCTGGTGCGCCATACTAATGAGTATAATTTTTGTGAGATTGCCTCAAGACAACATGTAATAAAACTTCCGAGCGCCAGTATATTTATTTATTTATGATTGTTAGGCAATTGCTGTCAACAGATGAATCCGTTAAGGTTTTATGGTACACTTTCTATGTCTTTGACATACTTCGAAAGGACCCGGCACTGCCTAAAGATTTCCGTCCATTTTTTTTTTTTACGGAGCGTATACGTGGGTTGTTTTGCGCATAAAGATGACACCAGATACCCCCATAAGCAAATAAAAAAGTGTGAGGAGTTGTTCTAACAGGTCCTTAAAATATATTAGGGGCGAAGCTCCTTATAGCGTCACCCGTTCGTCCCTCGTAGTCGTAGTAGTAGTGTGTAACCAGTCTTACATTTAGACCTCCAAGGTGGGGCCGGTAGGAGATTTCTTCTGCGCGTTGTTGAACAATAAAAATTTGCAGCGTGCGCGTTAATTAAAAACCGAATTCTCCTGTCTCTCATTCCCCCTTAGCAGCTATAGGCATGTACATTGAGCACTATCTGACAAGAAAGGGTTGCTACGTTATACTCGCTGGGTGTAACCTCCTTGGTTTTAGAAAGGTTTAGCGAGCGTTGGGCCACAGTGCCATGAATACAGTGAACTAGTATATACCATGAACACGAGGTGGTTAAAGGTGGGAAGTAGACACAAAGCGCAAGCCGTAAGAAAATGTGCGTGTGCCTCCTCTCGTTCAGTCCTACTGTCCGCTGGATGGCGGTGCTTCAATATAGGGAATATACGATTAAAAGATGCGAGATGGGGGTACTTGGAGCGTTGAATAGGTGCACGAACGGACACACAGACAGTAGCATGGACTTTGGAAGCATGGAATATTAATGATAATGCACACACGCTAAATAACGGCATACTCACCGAAGCGAATTAAGTCGTCGCATGCGAATGGATTAGAGCAAACTACCGTAGTGTCAGTCGCCTTTTTCTCAATGCGTGGGTTTCGGATTTGCACTGTTCTCCGTCGCGCGTCGCCTGCATCATTCGGGAAGTAATTCAACGATACATCACCATATTTCCACCGCGATTGCAAGCATAACGGCACACTGCAATGGCCTTTGGACATCCCTGTTTACTTCTTAAGCGAAAGCTGCTATTAGATCACAACTCGGGTCACGCGCAGTTGCCCGCAGCCGCCGCCGTCGGTGTCCACAACTACGTCACGCGAAATTAGAAAAAAAAACTAGCACCAAAGACACAGTGGGGCTCTAAACCCGGGTCTGCTGGGTGCCAGTCCAATATTCTACCACTGAGCTACGCCGGTGCTTGTGACTTGGCAAACCTAGCACCGAAGACATGTGGGGCTTGAAACCGGTTTGCTGTGTGCCACTGCCAGCCCAGTATTCTACCACAGCTACGCTGATGCGTTTGACTTGTTGGCAAATTTGCTTTAGGCAGGCTTGATGTTGGGAAAGCATTCACGTTAATGCAACTTATGAAGTATTTTAAAATAGAGAAATAACAACCAGTCGTCGCACAATGCGAATAGGGTAACGAGTGGGTCGTCCAATGCTCCAACCCATTACAAAAGCTTGTCATTGTTCCCTTATTAACTGTGGCGCATACACACTTCAGCCATAATTCCTCATCGTCGTCAGTCACTGCGTGCACAATTGGCACGAAATTTATTTCGAGTGTTTAGCGGATACCACGCTTCTCAGAAAAAATGACGAAAAATAGCATGGTGAATGCCAGCCTACTTTCCAAAAGTTTATTAATAATGCCCTAGTGGGTATCAAGCGAGTTCGCTTGCAGTAGTTACCCGATGAGTGTTTTAGAAAGGCTCTGAAAAGGCCGCTTTTTATCATTCGCTGCGACAGTTGGCATTTTAACGCCGACAGTTGCAGGCCTGGTGTTTTAACGCGATAACGTCACAGAGCTCGTGTCGCAGAAAACCCACCGCGGGCATCGGCCCCGTTGGTTGTGAGCGAAAAATCGTCTGTGCGTCTGTGACCGAAAAAATAGTCACCAAGATAGCCGTGGGAGGCCGCTACTTGTCCATGCGTGCGCGCGTGATCACACTGTCAAGCAGCGCATTCGGAAAAAAAGTGCTCAAGGTCACGAGGCGTGCTAGTTTCTTTGTGCTGCCACATCTCCCTGCTTAGCTTCCAGCGTTTTTTGTCGAGATGAGAGAAGAGAGAATGCAATTGCAGCATGCGACAAACATTTGTAACTCCGCTCGCGCTGGACGGATTCTTAGTATTTGCGGCATTGAATTCGTGAGGCAATAAGCTTTTCTAGTGAATTAATTCCATGGTTACATGGTGAAAAAGCGTTTCAGGGCGCCTTGTACGCATTTTGTTCGACAGGTGTAACGACGAAAGCGAGCCCATTCGGCGATAATAGCGCGTGCTGGTCCCGTATGCTGTGTGCGGGTTTGTGTGCGGGCGTGTGTATGTCACAAAATATATGAATAAGCATCCACTTAGCGGTTGAAGGGTGAACTAGGGGCCGGATTTCGCTATCGCGTTCAACTCTTAAAGGCGAAGCTTAAGGGTAACTTAAATTTTTGGGCTCGCGCGTGCGGCATGGAAAAAACAAAGGAACTATGCGACCGCTTCTAAGCGCAGGCAACGCGGTAACATGCCTACTTTCAAGGTTGACCTTGTTAGCGCTGTTTCCAAACGCGGCCACTATCAGAAAAATGGTGGCGAGCGCTCAGTTGGTGGCGCGAATGGTGCGCGAAAAATTTCAGTTATACTTTTTAAAGACGATATTCTTTCTTGGGATACTTCGAAGCAGAAATTTCGGCCTCTCTGTCTGTCCTTTTGATTCTGTCCATCACTCGGCTTAGCCATCAGAGCGAAAGTTTAAACCTTTGCTGAACGACCACCCACCTTGATCTCCTGACTGCGTGCATATACTAGTGAACATTGTCAATAAATAAAACATATATTATGCATATTTGGGTGCAACAATAATACGGGAGCGTTAAGGTATTGTGTTACTTTATTTATAAAAGGCACCGATACGTAATTCTGAAGGCCGCTGTGCTTATTAAGCTGCGCTGATAATGCGACGTCATAAATAGAAAAGCAAGCGTTTCCTTCGCTTCACTGAAACGACATATGGTGCCACCACCTACCAGTGGCTCTGCGTTCTAGAGAAACTTTCGTTTTTTTTATATTACTGCCAGATGGCGTCCATATCTTACGCAGCACTTACTCACTGACCTGCTCCCGCAGAACATCCAATAAACGCTTTATTCTCTAGAAAGAAGACTGCCGACGACTTTTGCATAGAAGCACGCACATATGCCGGCAACTTTCTGCAGGGTATTGCTCGCAGCAAATTTAATCAAATAGTTTGAAAAGAATGCAATCTATTGCATCAGTACCGACTTTTGGAATACTAGATTGTTCGCTTTAAGTCAATTAAGCCATAGCGCCGAACACACAAGCACCAAGAAAAAAAATGGCAGCATATCCACGGAGTGAATGATGGAGAGTGGGGCGAAGCATTCGTCCGTCCATGCGTCCGTCTGTGTGACCGTCCATGCGTCTGTTCGTGCGCCCGTCCCTGCGTTCGTTCATGCATCCGCCCCTGCGTCCATTCATGCGTCCATCCATGCATCTGTCTGTGTGTCCGTTCACCCATCTATTGAACACTCCAAGTCCCACCATCTCGCATCTTTTTATCATATATTCCCCATATAGAAGCACCGCCATTCAGTGGACAATCCAAGGACTAAACGAGAGGTGGCACACGCACACTTTCTTACGGCTTGCGCTTCGGGTCTACTTCCCACCTTCAACCACATTGAGTTCATGGTATATACTAGTTCACTGTATTCATGGCACTGCGGCCCAATGCTCGCTAAACCTTTCTAAAACCAAGGAGGTTACGCCCAGCGAGTATAACGTAGCAACCTTTTCCTGTCAGATAGTGCTCAATGTACATGCCAGTGGCTGCTATTGTGAAATGAGAGACAGGAGGATTCAGCTTTTAATTTCTTACGGCTTGCGCTTCGTATCTGCTTCCCCCCTTTAACCACCTCGAATTCATTCATGGTATATACTAGTTCATTGTATTCATGGCCCTGCGGCTCAACACTCGCTAAATCTTTCTAAAACGAAAGAGGTTACACCCAGCGAGAATAATGTAGCAACCCTTTCTTGTCCGATAGTGCTCAATGTACATGCCAATGGCTGCTAATGGGGATCGCAGCGTGCGCGTTGACTAAAAGCCTAATGCTCCTGTCTCTCATTCCCCATTAGCAGCCATTGGCATGTACATTGAGCACTATTTTTCATTGTTAAACAACGCACAGAAGAAATCTCTCACTGGCACCACCTCGGAGGTCAAATGTTATACCTATTTCGGGTATGTGCCACTGGTGGTTACGTACTACGAGGGACGCCCAAGCCACGCCATAAGGAGCTTCGCCCCTAAAAGGCCAGTGCACGTCTTTTCCTATTTTTTGGTTGTTGTGTTTTCAACGCTATGTCTTCATTATACGTACTGCACCATTGGCAACATGCCTGTTTTTTTGTAGGGGCGAAGCTCCTTATAGCGGCACCCATTCGTCCCTCGTAGCCGTTGTAGTAGCGTGTAACAAGTATAACATTTTGACCTCCAAGGTGGTGCCGTAAGAAAGTGTGTGCGTGCCTCCTCCCGTTCAGTCCTTGGAAGGCCCGCTGGATGGTGGTGCTTCTATATGAGGAATATATTATTAAAAGATGCGAGATGTTGGTACTTGGAGTGTTGAATAGGTGGACGAACGGACACACAAACAGATGCACGGGCGGACTGATGGATGACTGCACGGACGGATGGACGCATGAACGGACGCAGCAGTGGATGCATGGATGAAAGCAGGGACGGACGCACAGATGAGCGTGCGGATGCACGAACAGATGCACGCACGGACAGGCGGAAGGACGCACGGGCGGCCACACAGGCGCATGCATTGATGGACGGAAGCAAGAACGAATGGACGGACGGATGCTTCGCCCCATTATCCATCATTCACTCCGTGAATATGCTGCCATTTTTTTTTCTTGTATGCTGTAATAAAACGCGTTTCAGCCACTTCACTGAGGAGATGGAGGCATTAATGGGGAATGGTAGTTATAAATATTTAAGGTAATAAAAACGAAAGAAATGAGCCCAGCAGAAAAAGATTGAGGACAGCAAAGGTTATACTCAACGTCGCGCCCCTGTGAACAGGAGCCGATCCTAAAAAGTCACATGGATAAGCAAACGGCTGCTCCGTTCGTCGTGCGCCTACGCTAGCACTGTCCTTTAGTCGGAACACATCGTTTAAAATAGCGGGAACCGCGCTTAGCGGAGCATGGTACGCATGACAAATCCCGCCGCTCCGTTGTCCTCCTCAGGCCTGTCGCTGTTTCTTTCTCCGTGCGCGTATCGCCACGACAGCTCTCGTCATGGGAGCGTTCTTGCACCGAGAATACAGCGCCGCACACTGTCGTGCGTGCATGTGTGTGTGTGCCAGTGAAACTTGACTCTGAGAGCCACAGCTGTCGCATGTGTATGAAGGGGGGAAAAAGACAATGGACGCTGTTGCATAACAAAAAACGAAATACACGTGGCTCTAAAGTGTTCATTAACGACTCGAAGGAGCTTTATTTTGTTTCACAAGCAACGCGAGGGAAACATGAAACGTGGGGGATTCTCCCGCAGTAGTTAAAGGAACAAAGAAAAGCACACCCGTGCTCGTCATCTTTGCTGGCAAGAGTCGGTGCACACGCAACGCCTGTTCACCGCTCGTCCAAACACGGCAGATCATAGTTTAAGCTGGCGTGTGAATAAGTAAGCGGAGTATCTTAGCGGCCAGACGGGGGCCTGGGATAGATTCGTTGCTTCATCTGGTAGCTGAGCGGACCATTTGGGAGAGTGGGAAGAACTCATTAAGCGAGTGAACTGTGAGAGGCCAATAATAATCGAAACTCGGGAAAGCGCGGGGTCTGTCTTAACGCGCGCGCCAATAGAATGGCGCTGTTCATTCTTCACCCTGCTTGTGCTATGTCCTTATTATTTTTGTTTCTAGTAACTGTTCATATGGCTGGTTTCGTAGTACTGAATACAACGAAGCTTGTAGAATCAAGCCCTTTCGCTATCTTCGTATTGTAGAAGTTACGCAATATAAACGTTCTATTGGGCAACTCCTTTCGTAGACGATATTGTGCGTATACCATCTGTTCGCGAAAATTCGTTTTGTTAACAAAGCAGGGACCGTAGCAAATGAATTCAAGCCGTGTGTCCTTTGGGAAAAGCTATTGTTATCATTGGGAAATGAAAGTGGGACATTTAAATCTACACGCTGGCATTGCCTCATTAAATACTTAGTGTTATATACTTAGTGTTATATGTTGGAGAATTACTAAATGGTAACTACATGGGCGTTCGATGAGATGGTTTTCTATTGCTCTCTTGTACCTTTGTCTCCAATATAATCGTTTTTAAGCAGTTGAAAACATAAAACAATTTCTCTCTATTTGTAAATGTTCACATATTGAACGTTCTTGAAGACAAATTCCAATCTATACAGATGCGCGTTATTATTCAACAAAAAACTCCATATTAAAGGAGGAACAAGTAAAAAAAGAGCTCTGTCTTTTCATTTACTTGTGATGAAAAGTTATATTTATTTTTATATCGCCTTGGTAAACATCCCGTATTGTCTTTCGTGTGTCCCGAATTCTTCTGAGATGTTTTAGACCTACGTTTTATTTGTAAGTTACATTTAGCGGCCAAACTACGAGGTTCTTGCTACCTTTTTGGAGGCGCTTTCTGTGCCATACATGCAAGAACAAAATAAAAGAATGTTATAAAATTGAAGAAGACACAGACGTTTGCGTAAGCATCTCTGGAGACCACAGCTGCCCCACGTGCCTGATGCCTGCTAATAAAAAGAAACAAATAAAAAAGCAAAAAAAACCCTCATTGATGATTATGGTTATGCCAAATGTGAATTTTGTGCGCATGCAGCTTCACGTTTGGACAACGCCAACTGTGTTTGAGGTGTAGGAAATCCGCAGTTGGAGCAATGAATGAATGAATGAATGAATGAATGAATGAATGAATGAATGAATGAAAAACGTGAGGCCCGCGCGGAAAGCACAGCACAGTCACAGCGAAAGCAAGAAGAGCGGTGTTTCTAGAACCAATTGTAAACTCACCTGGGGCTACTAATGCAAGTGCACTTGTAAGTGCCCACTACGCAGTGCGATGCAGAAACAGGCACGACACGGATGTGGAAATGTCAGAGACAGAAATTCGAACTGAAATCAAGTCTTCTCACCTCTCGCAGGCGGACACGTTGTCTTTGGCCTTCTGTCACTTCTGGGTTTTTTCACAGCCTTGCCTGAGCCACCAGATATTTCTGGCAGGAGCCACGAGTAATAATAACTCGGTTTTATACCTATAATTTTAGTATTTCGAGTGCAAAGCATGTATTTTACTGGTCGTTCACCGCAATCTCTTCGCGCATGCTGGTATGACGGTGTACGTATATGGTAATGGCGAATCACGTTTTAAACGATGTGTTGTCCACATAGAGCTACGATGCGAATTATCGGATGCAAGACAATGAAGCAGCTTATAAAATGATTACGTGCCCTTAATCGTTGTTAAAAGGTTCTGGTTTTGTGCAGCCTTACACGTCATCTTAATCGACGCTACCCGCCACGTTAGTCTTGTAATTATTCTGCTTGAGGGCTGACTGGAAGGTCGTGGGAACGGATGATGGCCGCGGCGACCGCATTTTTTTTTTATGGAGGCGGGAATGCTCGGGGCTTTTGTACTTAAATTTTAGTGCACGTTAAAGAACTCAAGGTGGTCGTAGGTTATGGAGCCCTACACTACGGCATTCCTCGGGATCATACCAAGGCCTTGAAAATTTGAGCCCTAACAAATAGTTAAAGTTGACGCTGAGGTTAAATGCATCCCTATCACCTGCCATGACATCATTTTCGGGCTTTTGACGTATGTTTATCTCAAACTGTGTATCCACCCTGGGAGAATGTGTGGGCATCGAGGTCTAAGTGTTCACTTAAAAAGTATTTTGACTCACTCACTCACTCACTCACTCACTCACTGCTTTTGAAATGCCTGTAAACTACAAGCATGAACAAGGTCTGCGCAACGCTCACTCTCAAGATAAAAAATGTGAGAGGAGAGCGCGAAATCAAAAGTGGGTAACACGCAGGCGAGAGCAAAAAAAAATTCTGCACTCTGAAAATAAACGGCAAGGGGACCCACTCCCTGCGGCACTGAAGTAATCGCCGCTCGCCGCCATTAGTCAACGCGATACACCGGTCTGCATATCTCTCCGCTCGTAAGTAGGCCAGGCGTACATCGCCGCGGGTTTCCGAGTTAAGCGACCCAGCGCGCGAGTCGCTTGCCTGCTCGGTGGCGTGTTGCTGCCGCTAAGCCTCCCAAAGCCCATCGAGTCTGCTGCGCCAGCGGGGACGACGCCCCTGTCGTCGGCGACGCGCACGCAATGAGGTACGACGAAGAGTACGCGAAAAAGAAACAGCAGAGGGGCGCACGTAGAAGTGTAGATGTGCGGCGTTCCCTTTATCGCTGACGGAACGTCGGAAAGGATCATTACGCCTCTAATGGATCATTCTACTGTTACTCTCGCTGCTCCTGCATTTGAGAAAACGGCGGAAATGTATTCAAAGGTGCCTAGATGGCGTTGAAGAACGAGGAAACAATAAATGTATATATGTACATATGAGTGCAGGAGGCTTCGGGATGAAAGAGCGCGCGCGAAGAAAAGAGGGGGTGGTGTAGGAAAGTGAAAGGGGGTGTTGGGAGAGGCGAGAATTGAGCAAAAAGACAGTGCCGATAGTGACAGAATCAACAACAACAGGTTGGAAAGCGACTCAGCATGCCCGAATACTCCAAGGACGCGTGGGTGTTTGAAGAGCGACAAGCGCTAATGAAGCGCCAACTCCCTTCTTCGCATCAATTATTTAGCGGCGTGTTGCGGGGACGATGGATCTGATGACCTGCGTCGTCGTTGCGGCATCCAGTTTTGCCGATCGGTATACGGACTTTTTCGACAGAGACGGGGAGGACCTTCTTTCTGTGCTGTGACTTGGGAGTGGAGAGGATGACGTGCGCTGACGGCGTGACCTTGGCAGGAGATTTTTTGAAGGTCTCGCATGTTTACTGAAGAGATTATGGTGTCATACTGACAGCCGTCTTTGAAAGATACCTCATCTTTGCTAGAGAGCATTGGGAATCGCCTAATTAGGCAAAAAAGTTCAAGGTCCACGGCTTTTTTGCCAACGGTGTGCCGCCTCTTCACCTCTTTGTGGGAATCCTTTTAACATTTTGGTCAGCAGTATTGTGATACAGTGCTTTTAACACGGCGTATAAAGTCTTTTCCTGAAAGCAGCATATGAATGTTCATACCACTTGTATCTTTTTCTTTTTTGGCAGCACGGCTTTCATGTTGTGCTTGAGGAACCTTCTCAATCGCGTAAATGTGTTGAACACTGTTAGTGCTGGTAGCTCGGAAAAACGCTTCCTGCCGGCACCCCATGCATTTCGGAAGAGCTCACGAAACATACAGATGGTCGTATTTGGGCAATTCAGAGTGTTCTGGCGACAATAGTGGCGTTTGACTGGTTGCAACAAAGCACTACAAAAGCATTCGGCTGCCTTTTTGTGAGTGCCACAGTCCAACTCTGAGCACACCGTGGTGCTCGAAGCTTCGACGTCGTAGCTTTGATAACGTCGCTCCCGCGGTTCCGTTGGAAGAGATATGTTACCACGGTGCCATGCTTGGCTGCACCTCGGCGCCTGTGCGTCCTTTCTGACGGCAGCAAAAAAAAACAATAAAAAACCATCAAAGCATATCTACGAGTTCAATGATGACGAGTGGGACAGAGTGGATGGACGGCCGGATGAACAGATGGACGCATGGACGAATGGATGAATACACGAACGCACGGACGGATGGACGGAAGCATGGATGGACGTACGGGTGGTTGCATGGACGGACGCATAGATGGACGCACCAGAGAAAGTACAGACGCATGGACGCACCGAAGCACGAACGGACCGAAGCATGGATGGACGCATTGATGGACGGACGCATGGACGGAAGCACAGATGGATGGATGGACGCATGGACGAACGCAGGGACGAACGCACGGACGCATGGATGGACGCATGAGAGTACGACCGAATGGGCCAACGCAGGGATAGACGGACGGATGGACAAGCGCAGGTACGGACGCACAGATGAACGCACAGATGAACGCACGGATGGACGCACGAGAGGACGGACGGATGGATGCATAGACGGATGCACGAGTGGACGGACGGATGGATGGACAGACGGATGGGCGGAAGCAGGAAACAGACGGACGGACGGAAGCGCGGATGGACTGATGGACGCTACGCCTTAGTCATCATCATTCACTTCATGGATATGCTGTGATTATTATTATTTATCATACTGCAAGTAACGTCCTCTAGTATCGCACCATTTGCATTTTTCAGCGTATACGTATTTTCTTATAATCACAAGTACAGCCCTCTAAGGCCGGTTCAAAAACTAACGAGAGGTTACTACATACGATTACGACGGGACGCTCTGATCACGCCTTAAGGAGCTTCGCCCCTAAAAAGAAGGTGGTGCAGGGGGGGCGGGGGGGGGGGGGTTGGAGGTGAGGAGCTTTTTCCTCCGGCCTTTAATTGCCCTGGCACATGGCGGCCCCTTGAATTTATTTATTCATTTATTTTATAATACTTTACAAACCCCGGAAGAGGCATAAGGTGAGGGGGGCATACAGTACAGTACAATCCCTAAATGCGCGTATTATCAGAAATTCGCAACATAACCGAAAATATTGCACAGGAGTAAATACAGATTGCAGTTACAATACATGATATAATGCAGCCAAAATAGCATTGTGTCATTGTACGTCTTGCAATAAAAAGGAAACCTTGCGCCAATGCTTATAAAACACAAATGTAATCAAAATAAAAAAAGCGATACATACACACATACACACTCACATATACAATAGGTGAAACTAAGCGCAGTGTGTGGAAAAATGTTAGTGCAAGTAAAAGGAAAAGGCGTCATGCTGTCTAAGTGAAGCAATGTTTTCCGGTAAGCTGTTCCGGAGACGAACAGCGCGAGGTAATGGCGAAAAGCTAAATGATTGCGTTGCACCATATAGGCGGTTGTAACTGAGAGTGTTGTGTAATCTTCGCGATGTGTGTACTTGATGATTCAAACCTGGTAGTGATAATGCGTCAGAGTGAATGACCTTATGAAACGGTGACAGTAATGCAATATCATGGCGGGCCCCTAAGGATAGCAATGATAGCTTGGATTTAATCTGCGTGATACTTGACAGGTGACTGTAGTTTTGAACAACGAAACGGCTTGCCCTATTCTGAATGATTTACAATGCTTGAATAAGGTATTTCTGATGTGGTGAACAAATGGAAGACGCATATTCAAGCAGCGGTCGCACGAAAGTTAGGTACGCAAGTTTTCACAAGGGGGGATGTGCACTGCGCATGTTCTGACGTAAAAATCCGAATGATTTGAATGAATTGGTGCATACGCAAGTTATGTGCTTTGACCATGATAAGTTGGGTGAGACATACACGCCTAGATACTTATAGCTTGCTGTCGGCGATATGATACTATTGTTATTGTGATAGGTAAAGTGAGAATCAGCAGGTTTGAGAGCGAAAGGCATAATTTTACCCTTTGACACATTTGATGTCATGAGCCATACGTTACACCACTGGTACACCACTTCTGGGTCTCGTTGAAGCACGATAAGATCTTCAGTGTGGGTTATGGGGAGGTAAATTATGCAGTCATAAGCAAGTATTTGTATGCGCGAGGTGCTGTTGTTGCGCAGATAATTTATATAAATTAAAATCAGAGGCCCAAGGAAACTTCCCTGTGGTACACCTGAAGAAACGACAGATTTAGGTGAATCGAACTCATTAACAGAAGTGAATTGCTCGTGATTGGATAAGAAGTTGCGCAGCCATGACAATGTACAAGAGTCTACTTTTAAGGCTAAATGTTTTGATATGACGCGGCATTGTGCAACACGATCAAACGCTTTTTAAAAATCAAGGAATGAGCAATCAGTTTGTAAGGAGAGGTTCATACTAAGGTGGATATCTGTTGTTAATTCGAGTAACTGTGTCTCGCAAGAAAGGCGTTTTCTAAAACTGTGTGTTGATTCCGAAAGGAAAAAGTGTTAAATTCTAGATGTTTGTGAACGTGCAAAGCAATGATGTGCTCTAGTAATTTGCAGCAAACACGAGTAAGCGAGATGGGCGTGTAGTTTTCACATGCATTTTTACTACCATTTTTGTAAATCGGCATTAATTTTGCTATCTTACAGCAAGAAGGAAGCGTACCAGATGATAATGACTGCCTGGAGATGTGAAACAGACGGGCCTTAGTGGGACAAACTAACAGAGGGTGCAGAAAACAGATTGAAGATGGAGTTCGGAGGCGAGGAATAAGAAGTAGCCAGGGGCACGCTCTGCATATTTTGTTTCCAGTTCTGTCAACAATAAACCGAAGACGTATCGGTTCTGTGGTCTCTCTGGTCCTTCTGAAACATGGTGCCGTGACCAGAAGGATCTGAAGACAGACGTACAGACTTCAACCCCATTCGCAACAACGGGTTGAAGAACGAAGCAGCGGCGTCTGGCCCAAGGATGAACCATCGAGAGAAGGACCACGACCGGTGACTGTTGGAGACGCACATAAAGAGGCAAGAGCTCTTTCAACACGTTTTAGGCATGAATAAAGAGGTCCTATCGAAGAAGCGGAAGACGCTTCGAGCAAATGTGACGACGCTTACGAGCGAAATCGATAAGAAGATAGAAGAAGACGCCAATCGAGCGCCACTTATGACGCTTATAAACCAGATGAAGAGCGTGTCACAGACGCTAAGACAAGTTAACGAACAGATAGAACCGTTCATTGAAGAAGACGACGAGGAGACAGATTTTGAAAGAGTTTTGCATTACGAGATGAAGATTGTCGCTGCAACGACAAAAATAGAGGAGCGATTACGCGAGTTGGAACAAGCGACGCACCTGACTACGAGAATAGTCACAGAACAGGCGAGTTCAGTGCAAGGTACTAACCAAATCTTGGAGACGCAAGAGCTTGTTAAATTGCCACGTCTTGAGATGATCAAGTTTGATGGGAAAAAAACAACATGGCCAAGGTTTTGGCATCAGTTCGAGACATTGGTGCATAACAGAGTGAACATGCCGAAGAATCAAAAATTTAATTACCTTCTGGCGTCTCTGAGCGGGGAGGCTGCGTCCCTCATAGAAGGTTTGCAGTTTTCTGATCAGAATTACGAGCATGCTGTCGCTCTTCTGAAAGAAACCTTTGGACGAGAAGATAATTTAAAAGAGACCTACATAAAAGAGCTTGCAAATTTGGAAGCAGGGAAGAGTCCTAAAGATGTAGATGGGTTGAAGAAACTCTTCCAAATGTTGCAAGTGAACACATGAGCATCGCAGTCATTAGGAGTGGAAATGGGTAGTTACGCCACAGGGATAGCTCCTGTTGTAAAATCTGCGCTACAGGTGGATATGAGGATTGAGATGAAGATGAAGAAGTTAAAGAAAGGTGACAACAGACCAGCAACTACGGAATCGGACTCAGCGTCAAGAGACAGCACGAGCAGTTTGAAAAAAATTATGGAGTTTTTAAGCATATATATACGCAGCAGAGAAGAAACTCGAGAGGAAAAATACGATGTTACCCAGTCACCGCGCAGTATGAGGCGGACTAGAACATCTGCGCTTCAAAGCACCTCGATGAAAAAATGCATCTTCTGTGAGATGACTGGACACTACACGGAAGATTGCAGAATAAGCATTAGTATGCAACAGAAGAAAGAAGCCTCGCAACGGGAACGAAGGTGCTTCAGATGCACCAGACCTCACCACACGGCGAAGATATGCCGCGCCTCACCACACGGCGAAGTACGCTGCAAAACATGCAAGGGAAGGCACGCGACAACCATGTGTCGACCACGTACGCCTGCAGAAAAGTCAGCACAGCAGCAAAGCGGTAATGATGTTGAGCAAGTGCGTAAAAGCGCGCAACCTGACCGGTTAGACACCAGCAAGTCCTGCAACATGCACGCACAGCAGTCTGATGAACACAAGTGCATACTACTGCAGACAGCCTTTTCGTGGACGAAGGGAGAAGACAGCGGGTGCTACGCACGGATTCTGCTGGACAACGGGAGCCAGAGGACATTCATCCTCAAAAGATTGTCAAGAAAATTAGCATGCAAGGTAAAAAGATCCGAAAAGATTACTGTAGGATCATTTGGAGGAGGAGAGATGGAACTAGACATGAATGTCGTCGAGGTCAGCGTGAGGAAGGATCCCATATCGAAGCCAGTCACGATTGAGGCACTGGAGATAGAAGTTATATCCTGTGACGTGCTACCATCGCCACCGTTTACAATACACGAAAGAGCAAGATCGATGGGAGTTCGTTTGGCTGATGACAACGAGAAGACGGACAAGGAAAGAAAAAAATATGGGAACTTCTATATTATTTGGAGCTGATTATTACTGGACTGTAGTCACTGGTCGCATTTGCGAGATTCATCCAAAAGTAATGGCAATAGAAACAATATTGGGATGGACGGTCCAAGGTCCTGTAGGACTTCATTGTGTGCCGATGAAATCGTCGACGGTTATGGTACTCAAGGTCAGTGCCAAGTCGGACACGACTGTGGACGAACTGCAGCGATTCTTGGACTTGGAAAACATGGGCATCAAGGAGGAACCAGAAACAAAGATGAGCGATGAACATGTGCTAGAGTACGTCCGACAAACAATGGAGTTCAAGGCAGGAAGATACCAAGTACGGCTACCATGGAAGAAAAACGTAACATTGGACGACAACAACACCATTGCAGAGAAGAGGCTTATCCAGGTGACCAACAGTGAATTACGGTGGAAAGGCCCCACGTGGATCAAGAATAAAAAACAAAGGCGTGATTATGACATCACGCAAGAATCGGACAGTGATGACAACAAAGACGAAGAAAATACAGAGGCATGCTTAACTACCACCACGAGTGAAGAAAAGATAATTGATGTGAGCAGATTTGGATCATACAAGAAAGCGTTACGAGTTACCGCGTGGGTGATGCGTTATATAGGAAACCGACGAAAAGAAAGGAAAACAGGTTCGCTGACAGGAGAAGAATTGGACAAGGCAGATTTTGTGCTGATAAAGGAGGAGCAGAAAACGCTACGAAATGCAGTGACACGAATATATTACAACATGAATCTGTACGGCACGAACATCTTCGAAGATGATCAAGGTGTCCTGAGAGTAAAAGGGAGGCTTCAGTGGAGTGATATGAGCTTTGATGAGAAGCATCCTATTATTTTACCAGGAGAAAGTCACTTTTCAGAACTCCTAGTTCTGAACGCGCATCAAGTAACAATGCACGGTGGCGTTGCGTCAACATTGACACATCTAAGAACGAAGTTTTGGATTGTGCGTGCCCGACAGATGGTGAAATATGTGATAAAGAAAAGCATCACATGTAAGAGATTGAATTCTAAACCAATGCCACAAGAAATTCCACCACTACCAGCTGACAGGATAACACAGACGAGGCCATTCGACACAGTTGGTATAGACTTTGCTGGACCGCTAAATGTTCGAGAGACAAAAGGCGAAAAAGTTACAAAGTTTTACATTGGGATATTTACGTGTGCAGTAACAAGAGCCATACAACTGGAGTTGGTCAAGAGGATGTCATCAGACGCGTTTATACAAGCATTCCGAAGATTTGTAGCTAGAAGAAGATTGTGTACAACTAGTTACAGTGATAATGCAAGAGCATTCAAGAAATCTGAGAAAGAGATGAACAAAATATTAAAGATGGAAGGTGAAAGGGTTCAACAGTATACCAGTAACCTAAAAATAAAATGGAAGTTTATTGTAGAGTTAGCTCCATGGTGGGGAGGATTTTATGAAAGACTGATCAGAAGCTTTAAGACATCCATGGCAAAAACTATAGGTGCTCGGCTTTTGGATGAAGAAGAACTACGGACTGTGGTTGTTGAAGCAGAAGGAGTACTTAACAACCGGCCTCTTACTAATGTGTATGACGATCCTAACGAGCCACAACCCATCACACCGGCGGACGTTATAGGAGGCAGGCAAGCAATGAATAAGCAGGAAGAAAACAGACTCGGTGAATACAGTTTGTTGAATTACTGGAGTGCGAGAAAACAGGCAATGTTAACATGCTGGACCAGGTGGAAAAAGGAGTACCTGAGGAAGCTTAAGTGTGCCAGCAGAAAAATAGAGGGTCACCCAAATATCCAAGAAGGAGATGCACTTCTGCTTGAAGAAGCACGAAAAAGAACACGGTGGAAACTCTGCAAGGTTAAAAAGATTTTCCCAGGCAAGGATGGGCTAGTGAGAACATGCTTGCTTCGTACACCCGAAGGAAAATTAGTCAAGAGGCCGATTCGACTGTTGTATTCGCTCGAAGGTTGCTTCGGTTGAATCTGGCTGGCGGGAAGATGTAGAAAACAAATTGAAGATGGAGTTCGGAGGCGAGGAAGAAGAAGTAGCCAGGGGCATGCTCTGCATATTTTTTTTTCCTGTTCTGTCAACAATAAACCGAAGACGTATCGGTTCTGTAGTCTCTCTGGTCCTTCTGAAACAGAGGGCATCGCATTGTGTCAATCCAAGTGCGAGCTTGCTAGTGTCAAGAATAATATACAATTAAAATGGTATTTGTACAGTAAATGGGCATGAAACAGCAAACGACATAACCAAGTCTTGCACTTGTTATAATTTCACTTTACTATGCATTTACTTTGCTGGGAAAGGTGTAGAGCAAGGAAACATAAAAAGTATGCTTTGGATGGGTCAGTAGGTGCTTATTTTATAACACCTTCGAGCGACGAAACAAAACAAAACAAAACAACACGCGTTAATTTTTTTTCGTCATTTTGCCGTGTTAAAGGTTACTGTGTACATAGAGTGTGACGTAAACTCAATATAATCAGTTTAGTTTGTTTGTTCAGATTTGTGCCTGCTGAATGGAACATAAGGAAGATTTAGAGCAACGTTTGCAGGCGTTGTGGACGTTGCAGGAATAGCGGGTGCCATATGAGTTTAGAATAGCATTTGCTCCCTCTAGGGAAAGTCTAGGAACTTTCACTCTGATTGCAAACCCAAATGCATAGAAGGTGCACACAGCACTTCGCGGGCCTCGCAGGCCGCAATCCCCTGTCGCTATTTCTGATTTTTCGCGGGCGGGCCAGGAAGGCGAATGGTGACTCGCGTTACGACGTATGCACAGTGGCAGGGACCGCACCGCAAGCGCTCACGGTGCGCTATTCTAAAACTTCCTATAGACGTGCTCTTCTTTCTTGCACCTACTAAACTGTTGAATGCTTCCCGTCTGCGTACAAAACGCCAGCTTTTTTTTTGCCTTGAAAGCGTGCTTTGCCGCATAAAGCTCGCGTTAAAGGTAAAGCTACATTGTGACGTTTTTTTGTGCAGTGAAGCGCTACAATTTTCACGTTCGTACTCTTGCTTCATTTTTTAAGGTTCTCAATGTGCTCAGAGATTTCGGATGGTTTATATAGAAGTAAGAAAAAAAACAAATATTGCAGGAAGAGACATATAACGTATTTGTCTCAGTATACTTGTACAGCACCACTGCAGAAAAGGTTTCTTAATATTTATTAATCTGCAGCCGCATTAGATTGAACGGCGGCTGGACAATACCGCGAATGCATCGCGAAAACAGCGTGTGTTATTGGTAAACAAGGCATGCTTCTAATAAGAGAGCTTTGTATTCCGGTCAGTTTTAATTAAGAATTGTTTTCCTTTTGAGCATTAGGAGAGAAATATATGTTGGCCAGGATCGTCATCATGATCTAGCCTAACACGTGAAGGTATCGTTTTTCACACCAGCCAAGATACTTAATTTGAAGGCACCGATATATTCACTATATACACTATTGGAACGAGAGATTTTTAGATACAACGTTTCTTTTAGGAGAATTCTTTCTGTTATGGTAATGACTTTTTCTTTGTAGTGCTGCCTGATTAAACACGTTATGTTTGACGACCCTCTGCCCTTTTACATTTCAATCTCCAAATGTTAACATCGTCATGTGTACATATCTTGTTCTTATATTATAAGCGTATGTACCCCTAACATTGATTTGATGCTCGAAAAACGCAGGAATTGCACAAAGCGGCGATCTCGTGCTGCATTAATTAAACTAACACGTGCTTTAGAATTGTATTAATGGATTGTGTCACGAAGAGTTTTCTTTCGTCTGATTATATCCCGCTTACCGTGCGATTCCTGACCAACCCATCTTGGTGCTGGATGACAAAGAAAGAAGAAAAAAAAACTCGGTAGGTTTTCGGCATTGCTTTGGCCCAATGTCACATTTCTCATGGAAACACGGGTGGTGATGGGAACTGCATTGCACGTGTTCGCGCTTTCCTGCGTTTGTGGGTGAGCGAAAAAAAAAACTGAAGACGTACTGTTTCCAGGAGGCGGGTGCTTATTCACGCATGCATGGGGTATGCAGCCATTTCATTTAGACGGTGGGGATATCGTCGACAACAACAACGACGACGGGGTGCGTTGGAAGTGACAGCATACGCAGATGAACGAAGAATAAAAACCTTAAGAACAGCGGTGACGGCATATGCACGTTGTTACGGCGAACCATACGAAAAAGGCGGCGCGCGCGCCTCACGCGGGTCAAAGTAACAGCGACGGCCGTGTGCCGGCGGCGGCTATCGAAAGGAAGCGCAATTTCGGCCGACATTTTTATGGGCGACCATTATTTACAGGCCAAGAGCCGTTTGCGAGAGGTTCTTCAAGGCGAAGTTTGTGCCTTTTTTTCCCCGGTGCACTGGGCTCATTGTTCCAGCTAAGCGCAGTCGCCGCAGGGCGAGGAACGCTCTGCGTGCGTGCTTTCCGAGCCGACTCTTGCCCTTCTCTTTTCCTCTCTTATTTCTCGTTCTTCCGCTGTACTCAGATCTCCCTCGGTGACGAGAGGAGGAAAAGTGTTGGAGAAACGGAGTGTGTTCGTTGCGAACGTTGTTAGCGCTGCCGTAAGCAGCGCGTGCGGAAAATTCGCGAGTCAGTTATGCGTTTCGAGCATGAACGACCGTCTGAATGCTTGCTTTTTTGCATCTCGAGTACACCAGCCCCCGCCGTCCGCGCGCAGTTACTATACCGCACTCGCGATGGGCTTGGTTCGTGCTGCCATTTTTCGGGAACAGAGTATTTTTTTTAATATAGAAGTGTTTAGAGGAAAAAAAACAAGGAGACCTCCATTAATTACTTTTTCGTTCCCTTTAGTGCACATCGTTGCGTCTAGAAGTTATACAGTCTATATCTTCCTTGGAGGAATAAGAAAAACCAGCTGTTGCATAAACGATACACATTAGAAACACATATGCGACAGAAGCTGCATCACGTTTCACGAGTTGTGTTTATATGAATGTGACAGTAGCCTGTCGCGTTTACTGACGCATCATAGTAGATATTGTGCCAGAGCGTTCACATTTGGCACATGTCCGTTCGTCTGTAACACTCCTTAAGGAGCCCTGCAACACTTTTGATCATGGTCAGAAAACACTGTCGATAGGTAGTCGAGGCTCCACCAGAGAACACATGTGTCAAATACTATTGTACAACACGTGGCTAGAAATTTACAATAAATTTTCAGTCACTTAAAATTGTGTTCTCTACTCTGGACAAATGACGCTACAGGCTTAAAATCACTACGTCCCAGGCCAACTATCAATCGCTGACTGATTTGAGCATGGCGCACTTGGTCGTTACTTGGACCTCCACGGGAGGGTACGATTTGTCCAGGCGTGCGCACGTGATTTCAGTGAAAAGCTGCGTATTCGAAGAATAAAAGAAAGAGAGAGAAAGAGAAAGTGCTGCATAGCGCGTGTGACGCATTTTCTTCCCCCATGCTTCCCTCCTCGTTCGGTTTTCAGCGCTTTTGTCGGGACAAAATAAAAAAAAAAGAGACAGGGCAATCGCAGCATGCAACTGGACAGATTCTGAAAACTTTTTCTAGCAGAATCACTAGTTAAACAAGTTGGTGGATGTTCACCGTAGAATATTTTACAGCGCAACGGGTTAGATACGTACAGTACTCAAGGATTGAAACAGGACACTCCGAGCGTGTGGCTGACGGTACATGTGCCGCCGCTCGTGGGTGCGCGAGGAACCAATGTGTTGCATTAAAGCATATAGCGATAGGAGAACACCTATGGACACAGATTACTCCTTTCGGTCATGAAATTGTCGGCCTGTGTTTCACCATGTGTACACTGCCAGGGTGGCGCTGCAAGGCACACGCACATTCCCATGTCGACCGAACTGGCTCGCCGCTACGCACCACTCTTATCGCCGCGCCGGCTGACAACCTTCTCGTTCTGCATGCTTAGACGATGAATGCTGTGTAAGTAAGACACGGGATTCAGTTAGGAGATTGCGCCTTGCGCGCGTTTGTAGACATGATAAAGATGTGCACAAATCATGGAAAGTTTACTTCGTGGTTTGTGCCTTGACAAGAAAGCAAATGAGTAGCATGCTTGCCTTGAGGCAACATGGAAATAATATCGTGTGTTAGTGTCGTTAGGGCAAACTGTGGCCTATTGTTGAATAAAAATGCAAGAAGCTCGCTCGTTCTTCCATGGCCGACAGCTCTACAAATGCTTGCCCCGCAGTATAGGCGCACTATTCGCTGCTCGGGGTGAAACAACAAAATACTAATTCATTGTTTCGATGTAGCACGGAAACAGGCCTGTAATTGCTGCTTTTCTCTTTCATCGTGACAAAAAGCTTCACAAACTTTATCTGCTTTTGTGCAGCTATTTATCGTGTCTACGAGCTCATTTAAGGCGTGACATCTTAGCGGTATCCAATTTCTGACTTGCGAAGCCTACGTGCCCCATCGTCGAAGGGCGCCGATCGAGAGTGTCGTCTGCTTGTGCCACATTATAAATGGTTCGCACCGTCCACTCAATTCGGGCTGCATGCGAACTCTTTAGCGATCGGAAGGAGTAAGCCTGCTCCGTAGCTGTTGTCGCCTTCACTGTATACCACAAAGCAACATCCTGGTTCTGCGCGCACCCACGAGCGGCGGCACGTGCACCGGCGGCCACGCACTACGAGTGTCCTGTTTCAATTCGTGAGTACTGTACACAGAAGGGGCACAGCGCTGAACTCACAACTGTAAGTTATTTGAGAAAAGAAAAAAAAACATATAGAGAAAAAGTTGACTCATCAAAACTGTGCGCATGTGCACATATGTTACAACACGTGCGATATAGGAGATAACTGCATGCCTTTTTTTTCGTTAGTGAGACAGTTTCGCAGAAATTCTGGTGTTGATGTCATTGGTTGTGAGCAAAAATTTCGGCTGTGTGTGACCGAATAATCAACAACCGTGCAAATAAAATAGATGATAAAAAATTCTGGGTCAAAGTGGAGACTTAACCAGGGTCGTTTGCGTCCGAGTCGGAATCGAACCTGAGTCACTCGCGAGGGAAACAGATGTTCGACCACATGCCCACACGTCTGCCTGTCAATATAGTGAAATAAAAAATTCCTCTGCTTGGAATGCAAAGAAGGTAGCTTTCATGCTTTACACATGCATGCGTCCTGTATACATGCTTCTCAATAAAACATGAAGTATAACAGTAATAATGTGCGGTACCAGAATCCATTGTCATATGAACATATGAATATGATTAAAACGTATGATTATCGTAATGGAAGTAGGTCACCCTCTACAAAAAGCACACACGCTACTGCGCCTATTTTCTTAAGGCCACGTAGTGCGCGCATAGCAAGTTCGAAAAGGTTTCATGCACTAAGTGTTCAAAGGACGCACTAGGAACAGGACATTGTTATCGCGTTCAACTCTTAGAGGCGAAAACTTAGGGTCCTCTAATTTGTTCTTGTTTCTTGCTAACTTCTGGGGCACTAGAATCCCGGTGGTGAAACTTCTTGAGCGTTGACAAAAGTTTTTCTGACATGGAGCAAGTCGCATAGCTAAAAAATCTAGAATTTTCAAGGCAAGCAGCCTGTATATCAAACGAAAGAAAAAGAGGCATGCAGTTATGCGATACCTACACGAAACCACGCATGGTTTGAAAAAAAATCTGTGCTCATCACACCGTAAACGTGTTGTTCCCCACACGTAATAAAGTAGGTAATGTGTGTGCTAGTGTCGCCACTTTGTGTACGACTCGTGAGCTTATTGACGCTTATTTTATTTTTTTAAAGCCGTACATAGTTGTCGCCAAGCCGTCATTAGAATTACACCCTGAAGAGGTTGCTTATCTTTATGGGCTTTTGGGAGAGTTAACTGATTTTTGAGCGCGCGCGTAAGGTTCTTGTGCTTTTTTTTTCTTTCTTCATATTCTACGGGTTCTCAATTACATACATTTAATAAAAAAAGTTTCAGTTGTTAGTATACGCTTGTGTTCTTGCTTTTCTCCACCCACGTCTTTCGAGCAGTTTTTTTCATGATGAATTACCAACTCGCCAAACAGTCCGTTCTTTTTGATATAACCTGTCGCTTATGCTCTGATGCTCTGATGGCGTTGTCGTTGTTGTTTTTCGGCGACAAATGACGCTGCTACTTCGAGCTTTGATGACAGTGACTGCCGTACACGGGCGCATTCGTTTCGTTATGATTTTAGCTGCTAGACACGACCCGATTATCGCAACCAAGTTCAAGAATCATGAGAGCTGATTGCCTCTGATCCGTTTTCTGCACTCTGAAGGATACGCACTGAATTCGCTCACTGGAATGAAAGGCAGCGTAAATGGGTGAATCTCAGCGGAACCTTGTCGCGGACCGTCTCTGGAATACGGGAGAGACATTAAAAGCGAGAAATGGTTATGAAGCTTGCCGTCATTTGTAAGTGTTGCAAAATTCAAAAGTAAGTGACATTGCGACAGTGCCCTTTCCGCGGCTCTTGCGTCACCCAGCACGGTATACAGAAGTGGAGTTCTGTTATTGGCGAAAAAAAAAATATATTACCATATACTGCAGACGCGTTAGCATTTCTTTTCAAAGGCTAAGCGAATGAAATCACGCACCTCGTCCGCTGCTCTTTATTTCGTCGTATCGAGTCGCAAGTAACGTGGCGGGAACACCAGTATGTGCAAAGTTTGGCCGGCTGCATAATCTTCATAATTCCGGAAAAAAAATTTGCTTGTTACGCTGGTACTTCGGAGTGTGCCACGAGGAACTCTGCACATTTGATACATGTGGCGCCGGGGCGGGAAAACGAACGGACAAGAAACGAAGTCGCGCGAGGAATGTACGGCGCCGAAAGGGAGGCAAGCGAAATGACGGCCGACGCTAGAGACTGCAGCGCTTGCGTCGTGCACGGGAGTACTTTAGAAATGCTTTCTCGGCCGGCACGACAGCTCGTCCAATGGGAAACGGCCGAGATGCCACAGTGGGACCCGTTTTTCTTCGGAGCGTTCTTTGAGTGGCGCCAACGTGGCGATGCGTGACTGATGGAAGCGCTCAGTTCTTCCTCTCGTTCGGCGATTGGCGGCGCTGCCTACAGCGCCACTGTCGGAGTGATGAGGTCGCAAGCTGCCACGTTCCTTACGAGCTTACCAGCCGGCGCGCAGCTCGTTACGGCGATTCGTCACCTTTATTTACAGCGAGCATTGACGCCTAGGACGCGACCTCTAAACGACCTTCAGGGAGGTCGGCTTTGCACTGCTCGATGTCTGTACCTTGCTTCTTCGATGATCTCGCTCGTCAGGGCTCCTTGTCGATGAAGATGGTGCGACACGGCAGCCCGCAATGCTCTTTCACTCCTCCTTTTTGTCATTTACATAGCACGTAGCACTGCAGGACTAAGCGTAGAAGCGCGCGATAATTACTATAAGCGTGCAGGGATTTCGCAAACTTTTGAGGGTAGCAACAGGAAAGGGGACAGCGTAATAAGAAGACGCTGAACTGAACTATTGCGTATGAATAATAAAACACATAAAAACAAATAGAAAACACAAAATTCACCAAGCACAAATCGAAGGGACTAGCTAGTTTTTATGAGAACTAAAAAAAATATCTGTGCTCATCAGTGATGTGAACTCGAACACAGAAATTATCTTTAACAGGTCATAGCGCTGATGCGCACTTGGCAAGCGCAAACGGATTCAGGGCATCAATGAAGGTTGAATGACTCGCTGATACATAATTACATTTCAAGTAATTGTTAAATAAAGAAGGATTCTATGTTCCAGCTCGTATTGCTTCACAATACTTGAATGTCGAATACACATCCCCCGGCAACCAGAAGGGGAATGCGCAAAGAGCCTTTGCAGTAAGCAAACTCTTTATTTTTCTACCATGTCAGCGAATCTCGTTGATTTCTTCTCGTGATCGCTCTCGTTTCACGCTGGCTTTTATCTGTTCTGGACATCGCAGATTAGCACCACCTGGCAGAGCACGAAGTCTTGATTTCTTTGCACTGTTTATGTCTTCGTCTCTTCGTCAAGACAGCCTTTGTTATTTATCCTGCAACACGATCAGTTGTTGGTTTAACGGTATTAAGCTGTATATGTTTGTTTCTTTCTTTATTTATTTTGCAGAGAACCAATTGAAGTGAAGTAGCCGATGCATTATTGATATGTGTGGTTTAACATCCCAAAAGCACCATATGATTATGAGAGATGCCGTTGTGGAGGGCTCCGGAAATTTTCACCACCTGGGGATCTTTAACGTGCAACCAAATCGGAGCACACAGACTTATAAAATTTTCATCTCCATCAGAAATGCAGCCGCCTCAGCCATTCTGTACATAAATTACCCCAAAATATGCTATGTACATGCTCAAGAAAAATGCTTCAGAAGAACTCTGGCAGATCCCAGGCATTGTGGCGATCGATTTATTTCGAAGAAGTGAGTGAGTATCTGCTTGTGCCGCATTTTTTTTCTTTTCTGAGTCAGGAACTACGACCTAGATTGATGTCTTTGTGTAAATTTAGTGATTGCGGACATATCGGGGGCTCACCTGGCACGAGCAGATGACGGCTGCTTAAAGGGTGCCCATGTAAGATGCTTAGACTGGTTAAATGCTATTCTTTACCTTCACAAAAAATGAAGTGGGTGCCACGATGTTAGCAGGGGCCTACCACAAGTGGTGATCGTCGTCGTCTTCTTCGAGGGTCGACTAACACTAGAATGTAGCACGCTGCGTCATAGAAGTAGATATGTTACTAAATCATAACCAAATGTTACCATAGGAATTACCAAATCGGTTAGCCGGCCTGGAACCACTGTTGATGTCTTTAGATGACTTCTGTGAAAAGTATTCCTTTTTTTTCCCGCAGTGGTTTCAAGTGCCGTTGTGGCTTTGTGGTAGGATACTTAACTGCCCCGCTGAATGTCGGGGTTTGGTTCTGGCTGCAACCATGATTTTTATTCGGTGCATCTGTCGAGGCTTTCTCCGACACGGCTTTTCTTATCGCTATCGTGTGAACATTTCTAAAGTTCAGGCTCATCGTTGCTGAGCTGATATATACTGCAAATAATTCATGGCGCATACCCTTATTCCGTTCACTGTGGTACGCGATGTATGTGCCATTAGTTTCATGACGTGCGGCACAAGTATGTCATGATATACATATCATGAGTTATTAACTGTATTCGCCATACACTAATGTTCTCCTGCGCTAATTTTGGTTTATAACAAATCGAGATGACAACGAGAGCACCCAGATGTACACGGTAGATAGAAAGATAGACAGAAATAGTCAGGGTCCCTTCCATCGGCAAAAATTCGCATTTTAAACAAAACGATTAATGTATCTGGTTTTCACCTGTTCGGTGTATGCGTGTATGCGCATGCGGTGTATGCGAACACAACAACTGCAACACTTACACCGCTCACATTTTATGTAGAAAAATTATCAGGAGGTTGCTTAGATTCCACCAACACGTTTGCGCATAGGCGTACGGGTTCTCAAAGTTTTTCAGTAATATTTACGACAACTACCCCTTCATTTGTTTTCATTTCAACAACAAAACTTCAAAAGCATGAAAAATTTTAAATAAAACCAAAACACCAGCCAATAGAATCAAGTTCTTCCTAAAGCGTAGAAAGCCTTATTAAGAAATACCACAGCGACTTCTTATTTGGTATTTTTAAAACCCAGTTCTAATTGTTTACTGAAAGCTGCTAATATATATTGTTTGGTTCTTGCTTGTTTGTTCTTGATAAAACTCTCTGCGCACATAACCTTGCGACACTGAATGAATGGCGCACGGAAATGAATGCTAAAGTACAAGACTCTCAACTGCTTCTGTGATGCTTGTGCAGCAAGAGCCGGAACTGCGCATTGCTGCGTAATCTATCGCTTGTAAAAAAATCGGGGCGTTCACTATACAGCCTCGGCATTGATTTGTTTCTTCTGAAATTGTTTCTTTCGTGGTAATACTACGGACCTTGTTCGCATGAGCTTTAGCTGCACTCTGGTCAGAATTTTCAATGAACGAAGCGATTTTCGCCTTGTAAGAAGCAAGACATGTATGTTGATTGATTGATTGATTGATTGATTTAGATGTGGGCTTTCCAAAACCACCATATGATTATGAGAGACGCCGTAGTGAAGGGCTCTGGAAATTTTGACCACCTGGGGTTTTTTAACGTGCACTCAAATCTGAGCACACGAGCCTACAACATTTCCGCCTCCATCGAAAATGCAGCAGCAAGGCGTGTATGTCCAGAACAAGGAAAAATTATAGCGAACGTGGGCAGAACAAACACCGCTATAGCGTATACGAATCTCTCGAGCATCGACAACTCGATGGTGAATGATGCTATTTTTTCCCGTCCTATTTTCCTCTCTTTTCAAAGCAAGATCGCTAAAGACATTCGCTGGTTTGGTTGTGTCGTGAGTTTTCGGCACTGTGGGTTGTTGGGGGAAATAGTAAGCGCGTATTGAGTGCTTCCTATTTTCCATAATCAAGATGGGAGCTGACAGATTGAAACTCGTAGTGGGGTAATCAGGTAGAACAGGAGAAGTGCCTCTGACAGACTGGCCGACGTTTAGATAGGAGGACCCATCTTTGTCAAAGGCTACTTTCCATGTAACACAGATTACCGTACGCCTACGCAGGGCCCGGCTGTTCTGCAGGAGGCTTTCATCCTTCTTTTCTCAGCTACATTTAAACTCGTCGCGGAGTAGTTTTTCGACGAAGCAATTGTAGAATAACACTAGGAATCAGAAGTTTATGAAAGAGAATGTACTGCTTTGGCAGCTATAACCGACAATCACACATTGGCTAAAGAGGCTTCTGCTAGTCTTGCGAGTAGTGTAGGCAGAGTTCAGGTAATTAAGCACGTCGTTGTAGTATTCAATGACTCGGGAATAATACGACAGACCATGATGGTTGTATCACGTGTCACCACGTTATAGTGAACATGCTTTTTTTGTGTTTTCATTCTGACTCCTTATAGAAACGTTTGTTAGATTTACACACTACTGCATACTCCCCCGCTACGTACAAGTGTTGAACTCTGTTTTTTATTCTGATTTTTTCTTGATTATCTGACAAGAGTTTCAAAGTGATGTTATGGAAGCGTTACCTCGTTCCGACCGAACCTAGAGTTGCATTTGAACAGCGATTTTACGGCCCATTCAAAAATGACAATTATTTTGTACGTATTTTCTTAATTTTGCTTTTATTTCATGGCTATCGCAGGTGCTCCAACACAATAACAACATTTCTACATAGATATTATTGACACATTACAGTGTTCAAGGGTTTATGGTACTCGATTGTTGACTCTAAAGGCATGCGACTGAATACCGGCCGGAGCTGCAGTGTTTTCGATGGAAACAAAAATGCTTGAGGCCAGTGTGTTTAGATTTAGGGGCACGTTAAAGCCTAGGTGGTTGAAATTCCCTGGACTTTTCACCAAGGCGTACCCGGTCATCATATTATGGTGTCGGGTTGGTAAACGGCAACAATTATTATTATTTCATTAGTGTTACGTATTAAAGCATCACGCTTCGATAACACAGCATCGCGAGTGTGCGACAGCAGATAAAAAATTCTCTTCTTGTTTCTCGTCGACAAAGTCCTGCTAATCGAATGATATATCTTCCTTACGTAAAGAAAGCATTCACCATATCCGTTCAAATATTACTCGGAAGAAGTATAACTAAGCCACCGCCTTCAATAAAAGACTTCATTCCAGCGCACAGCAGAACAGCTTGACTGTATTGCAACGTGTATAGGATAAGCCAGAGGGCTTTGTAAGCGCCAATTAAAGAGAAAGGAAGCCGCAGAAGTGCGCTGCAAACGCCTGGGGCATTGTAGCAGTATGGCGAACCGGGGGTGGGTTCTGTCTCTCGAAGCTAAGTAGCTCCGGCCAACAACAAAAGCCGCATTCCTCGAGCCAAGGGCAGCGCTAGAAGCGGGGCTCCGCTCTTTTTCCTGGCAGCGGGTGAGAAATGCGACAAAACGTCAGGGGCAATAAGCGAGACGGACAAAGCGCTCGTCGTCTACGTAACAAACACGACTGCTGGAGAAGGGGCCGGAGGAGGAGGGTGCACCCGTTATGGCGCCCTCGCGCGGTACCCCCGGGTCGTCATCCGAGCATCAATCAGGCCTAGGAGCGAGGGGCCAAATCGGTCCGGTCATTTCGGGCATTTCGCGACGCCGGCCATCCTGGCCCCGCCAGCAGCCGTCGCCTCGGGCTCGTCTTTGTTTGGCCTTTCCTTCCGTAACGGCACACATCATTTTGTCGCTCAAGTTCTTTCCCCCTCTTTTCTTCCTCCTATCTACGGCAAAGCCTTGCTTATAATTCTTTTATCCTTCCCCTCGCTTCACCCAGCTTTACTTTGGCTTTGCTCGATGTGGCTTCCCCCGTTCAACTTCTAAGTGTGATACTCATTGTGTGTAGTTACCGCTATGTGTGATATATATCTGTATTGAACGCTCATTCATATATATATATATATATATATATATATATATATATATATATATTCGAGATTGAAATCGATACACTATGTAGTAGTATGTACGTTTGCCCATCGGAGTGCAGCGGTCGCACGTCAAGTCAATCACGATTTTTTTGCTTTTGGTTCCTTCATTGCGGGTGATGAAGGACAAGAAAAGTGAAGATTTTAAAAAGTGAGGAGAATGCGATGGAGACTCGGAAAAGAATGAACTTTCACGACTGAACTACTCGGTTGTTTGGTCTATACACGTTGTGTCTACGTCGTTACGTCCTAGCTTGCGCGGATTCATGTCTTTAACGTTTTCTTAATTTTTTCTTTTTGTCTGATGCCGATGTCGGTCATTTCTTGGGGCATTATCGGTGTCACCACGCGTTTGGCTGCTGTAATGTTGTGAAAGTTTTGCGACTTGACGCGTTATTGTGACAAAATAAATCAAGACGCGCTCGTATACTATAGACCACCGGTATAGACAGGAAGCTAGACACTTCTGCATGAAGACGTGTAGGTTACCCCCGATTAGCTATGAATAATTTCGAACTGTTCAGGGGCCCACAAATACCCTCCGAAATACAAAGAACGAGCGAATTGTTTTACCCTGGCATTCATTGTCTTTTCTATCTGTTCACGTGAGAACTCTGTTCACGTGAGAGCTATCTGTTCACGTGAGAAAAATGAGCTCTCGATTGGTCCATATGCGAGGAACATCAGTTTTGAACTGTCTCTTACCCTGCTTTATCATGCAGCCTCGTTCTCGTTAAGGCCTGTCTCGCGTGACTCTGCTTTGCGGGTGCTATCTGCAGCTGCGACTGCGCAAGTGGAGATGGCAGCGTGCCGCCACGAAGCATAATACCCATGATTAGGCTCAAAGCTCAGTGCTAGCGGCATCGTCCACCGGTTTTATGAAGAAACAAATGACTAGGAGTAGATAGCACCTGTAAGAAGGGCAATGATGGCCAGAAAGACCACTGTTTCATCTTTGAACTCGGGGTGGTACATGGACCCTTTAGTTAGTGGCTTTATTTCTGAGGCCGTCATGTTTGTCCAGAAATGAATGAATACTCGATCTTTCATTTGGTACTCAAAGGTGAAGTTGGATGTTCGTGGTTGATTTCTAAGTAGTGCTCTTCGTAGTGTAGTTAATTAAGCGGCTTTTGATTTTGATACTCTAGTGGTGATAACCAAGCTAACACAAAAGCGAAATACAGTATACACAAACATACATCCGCAGGATGCACAGATTTTGCTCGTTCTAGTCAGCCAAACAGTTCCCTAATGTGAAATGCCTGAGGGCTTGTAGCAGATGTGATCAATGAATAACACATGTGCTTTATTATGTGTATAAATAGGATATGTCAAGCTATCGAGATCCATTCGGTTTCTGTCTCGGCATGGTACATCGAAAACACATTTAAAGGCCGGTCCAAATGCATGTCCTAAAACAAAAAGGAAAACGCAACTCCTGCCCGCGCTGCTGAAGCTAGCAATCTGATCTTTAAATTAAACAAGACTGTCACTGTAGAAGAAACATTGAAGTTGTCCTAGCCGGTATTATCAACGTCTTAGCACACAATAAAACATATTGTATTCAATAAGACAATAAATGTCTTATTATTTTTAATAATTATCTGGCCGATGTGTCAGATAATTATTTTTGTCTTTAAACAGGGGATCTGTTTCATGCTGCTCTGTGTTATGAACGAGTTACTGTCCACCATTATTAGTGGTCAGACAAGCTACTATTCCGCTACATACAAGCGACCTCAACGTAAACAAACGTGAGTATCTGTTTACTCAGACCATGATGTTTTATATCATCGTTCATAAACGCGATGATTTTTATACGAACATTGAATCTGGTTAGATAGATCGAGTGTCTGCATTTGCATATTAAGACCGCAATTTAATGCAGTCTGCTGCAGTTTTGTAGTGTAATTGATTCTTCCTTTCCGCGTTACGTTTTCCGAGAGAATACATTAAATGCATCTGTCACTGGAATTGATTGACTGGGCCTGTTTGTTTACACAAAAAGAGATCTCTTCACTCACAAGAACCACTTGAAATATTGTGGCTATACATTCGAGTTGCACTGTTACTGCCACCATAGAGCCATTGTGGCAAGAATATTTTTGTGACTCGATGACAACGCAGAGAATATGGCTGCCAAAACAACGGAGCGAATTAAGTGCATAGTTGTGCTAGCTACACTCTGCACAATGAGCGTTGCGTACATGAGCTCGACAGTGCTGGGCGCACATTATTGCTGCGCATGCACTACAAAAACCACAGTGACCTGTCCGTGCATGGAAAATGCACCTCTGCGTTTTGATGTAATGGTTACGACGGTGGCACAACCGAGAGTAAAAATCCGAGCAGCAAATGGCAATGGTCTTGTGCAACGCTTGCTAGGTACCCGGCTGCTTTACTCCCCATCAGTGTTTTTATTTTTAAATACCGGCTTACTATCGGGACGCTGTTCTCGTCACGTGGCACCAGCTTGAAAAAGAGGTGCTACAATACCTTTAGCAGTTATCGCAAAACACCTTTATAACTGAACTCAACTGCGTAACGAATTCGCTGCCACAATCTTTTTCTTAAGTCCGCCAAGAAAAACGGAAGCTGTATCGTGAGGTTGACAATCTGTCTTTTTCCGCCTGAATGAGGTAACAGGAGTTGAAGCATGGGCAAAGCTCCTCAACGAAGTTCTAGAGGCTTAGCACAGAAAAAAGGGGCATGGCAATAGAGAAACACATGCTAAAAAATATAAACATATTAAAGGACATGTGTTATTGATGGGTAAAAACATGAGCGCTACTGCCTTCAGAATATTTTGGGTGCGTCTGATCATCCGTTACGCAACCCAGAGTGCCAAGCGCTCCTTGAAGTTCGCGTACCGCAAAAAAAAAAAGTCTCCTGACTCACCGCCCATTTTTATTGCCTCGGGTGCCCTTTGTCTTTATTTTTGTTTTTATTTATTTATTTATTTATTTTTACATACTGCAAGCCCTAATCAGGCCCATGCAGGAGTGGATACATAGAGGTAACATGAGGCATAATAACGCTCCACAAAAAGAATATATCATGGGCTGTGTCCCATAATATATGCTTCATTTTGCGGTAAAGACAATTGAACAACAACGAAAAAAGGACAAGATAAGTTTTTCAACTCGGTCTAATTCGTCACTGTATTACCACACACGTGTTTTTAACAGCATTGAATAGATAGATAGCCCTATATACTTTACTTTTGTTTATATGTCTACCCCGTGAAACTCAGAAGTCACGAAGCTAGCATCTGCATAAAGTGTCAGGAGAGTTATCTGTTGCGTCCTGAATACGGAGAAAAGCTTCGCAGGGAACATAAAGAACGACAAACCAGAGAGAGCCGGGTCACGAGGCTAAAGGAAATGTAAACGCGGCAGTCGCCCAGTGAGAAAATAGGGTGGCAAGCGCAATCCCCATTGAGAATGCGAAAGACGACCCGGAGGCGATGGATCTGGCTGCCGGAAGCACTCGGCCGCCCTTTTCCCTAAAACAAGCGTTCCGTCTTCAGGGCACGTGCGCAGTCTTAAAGATGCGAAAGGGTTCACAACAGGGCCGTGTTGGGCCGTGCGTAGCAACTGAGCCGTGCGCATTTTCTTTGCGCATATGCCGCGCGAGGAACGCTGGGATCATGACGCTAGCCCCCCGGATGCCGGCGAACCCGACCAGAGGACGCACGCTGCTCGAAGGCTGGATGTAGCGTTACGTGTAGCGCTCTTTGCCTCTTTACACTCGCGGTGACGTCTCTGTTTATGACCTGAGGATTAGGATGGCGAGTCTTTGCTCAACTGGACAATGTCAGAAAAGAAAAGAAGTTTGCGCATGCCCACTAAAGCATCGCTAAAGTAATATACGGATGTAAATTGCCTATGCGCTACATCGTTACTTCGCCACTAACGCCTTGACCAACTTTCAAAACTGGCGGTTGCCTATTAGATTGGCTACAACGCTACCGCTCATAACCTCCTTTCTACTTTCTCGTACGCTTGCTTTTCCTTGACTAATTTACTTTCTCCTTTACACCCCCCCTCTCTATTACTTAGGGTACATGAATACAGTCGTCACCAAAAAAATGTCAACTTGTCAAGAAAGAAAAGCGTGGTTAGGTGTAATCGCAGCTGCGAGGCTGAAGGAAGTGCTATATTTTCTTTTGTTCAATGAGCCTACGAAAAATTCGGTATACTTAGCCACAGTTTCTCTATAGGTTATGCTTTACCAATTTTTCAGAGTGGTGATTCATTATAGCTTACTGCCCACTCCGACACACCGACGGAAAGACACACGTAGACAAGCGCTTCGGTACACTCGAAGACGAGTGCATGGTATCTCCCTTTTCGTGTTAAGTGTAACATAATCTGAAAACGCTTTGCCGCAACTGTTTGTTAAATGAGTACAGGAATATGATGAGGTGATTACGGCAGATAATCAACATTGTGCAAGTTAAATGAGCGACGTCCCGATCACGACAACACGGTGTTTTCGCACTTAACGCAGGACATGATGGCTTTGCGTATGTACCCTGATATGTCAGCGGGCTGGGTAGATTGTTTGGCGACGCACCAGGTGGAACGTAGGGTGCCTGGTGGGTGATGGTAGTTCGATTCCTAAAGCTTGCCTCAAATGTTCGTTCGTAAAATTACACTGCGGCTATGAAAGTATGTGCGATCTTATTGGCTAGAATAACCCTATGTTCGCGACGCTTACTAATTTTTTTGTTTTATATCTGTTGCGAGAAGTTCATATGCACACACAACATTTTTCTGACACTCATGACTTATGACTCCAGTGAAACGATAATGGGGAGTGAAGTGAGACACCTGCGGTAACGAAAAGTTGCGATGGTTGCGCATTCAGAAGGCACCTCAAAAATGTGTGACACCTTCTGGTCAACTCCAACTATGGACTGGTGCCGAGTGAAGTCTTGTATCTGTATTCAATGTTTACGCACACAACTCGCGAACTCCCACAACGAATTTCCCGAAATTGTGCGTGCAATGCGCACAAGAAAACTGGGCCCGGATTCACAAAACTCACTTATGAAAACATTTTTGCGCAAGATAAATTTTGTCGCGTAAGTCGATTCACGAAACGAAAAAACGTCGTAAGAGGCCATAGTTGTCACATCGGCCGCTGCAAATAAAGCGCGCTGTGACTGCCCGGGAACATGTCAGCGATGGTGATGCAGTTGCTATATTTACTTACGTCACCGAAAAGCACTCGTAAGTGGATTCACGAAGCGAAATTGTGCGTAAAAACAGCATGGCTGAGAAAAAATCCCAAGAGTGGCCCGGACCACTCTTAGGAACAATGTGGTTTCTTCGAACCTGCTGCCGCGGCGGTATACTTTGGTGCCCTGGCTGGTTTTGGGTTAATTCACGCCCATTAAGGGCTGCCTGATGACTGCTGGCGCGTTTTTATTTCTTTCGGCGCTTTGAGCTTCGCGTGTTGTTTCCCTTGTACGTAGTGGATGGTGTTGACAACCACCACCATCCAATAAGTTTGAAGTCGCAGTAATTGAAGAATTCTATTGGGCGTCAATGGCATAAAACTACGCATGTAAAGATTTGTGGTTGGATGAAAACCAATGTGATACGTGAATGGTGGGTGCATTCGAACGCGACATGACATAGGATCAACCTTATTTGTTATGTTGTTGTGTTGCGCCCCATCTCATCCAATTAAAAGTGCGACTCGAGATCCTTGCCTCATTGGTGGAAATTACCACCAAAGAGGTTAATGGGAGCACATTCTTTGCACGCTATTGGAAATAAAAATGAGAGGAAGTTTTTAGTGAGTGGTTCCTAAAGTTTGTGCTCTAGTTTACTTTCATTGGCTCTAACTGTCCAATGGTTGTGATCTCTGAAATACAGCTGTCGATACACTTTGGGACGATCTGGAACAAAGCGTACTTTGTAAACTAAAGCGTATTAGGGGTGCGCGTGATTACGCATGGAACTACAAACAAATCATGCATCTTCACCTTCACTGTTCAGACACCGATATGGACCGTGATATTATGGCAAGCAATCGGAATGAAACGACCCTAGTAACTTTGTATGACACCAAAAATATGCAAACCCTCAAGATTCTGGAGCAAACCTTCGCTGAATTCATCCCTGCGTCAATTACCAGCCATTTAACTTGGTGCACAAACATCATTCAAAGGTAGAGCGAGCCACTGACATGTATTTTGTGCGACGTAGCAACCACTTGACCTGAGAATAATAGCGTTGCAAAGGCGAATCCCCTGTCGCATGCTCTGATCGAAGCAGACGACAAACGCGAGCAGACGACGGTTTGGCCGACAGGCACAGCTTGTGGTTGGTTGTGAAGCAATACCCTCTACATCAGCTCACTCCGTGACGTTGCCAAAACACTTCTTTCATCTGGCACGCCTGTCCTGTTCGTCATATCACCCCCCTCGAACATAAGAGAAAATTTTTTCACGCCGTGAAAATAGTGCAAGTACTTTCTAAGAGCTCTCTTATCATCTTATGTGCTGCGCAGTTGTCGAAAACAACATGGCGTCGTAAACAGCATATCGGTCGGTGCGACTTTCAGCAAACGCTTCTCGCTTCTCGCAGTTACTTCAGCGTTTGACCGGATGTGTTGTGATTACAGCAGCTCTTTCGGTGCGTGTAAGCAGTGCGGAAAGCTGTGGCAGTGCAATGGTGTATGGTGAAGCGCAGCGAAGCCTGTGCGTCGGTGTGGTTATCAAGCGGGGATCGGCGTCGGTGTATCGACGGCAACTAGCACTCGAGAAGCCTGCAATGTGTGTTTGTGTGCCGGTAACAGTTCGTTCGCTTGACTTTCCAGTCTCTCAGTTTGGTGCTGTGCGACATTTCGGATTGACAGCGTTTTGACACGTTACTTGAGTAACCCCAAGTACGTACGGAAACGTATGAACTACGCGCTCGGTTCTTGCTTCGCCACTAGTTAGCCCGTACGCTTCTATTTACTTGAGAGCAATGTACTGTTCGGGAGTGAAACGATGTTCGTTGTGAACAGTGGTGCTGTGTTGACGTTCCAAGACTTGTGAACAAGCTGTGCTCGTGTGACCGAAAATTGAAAGACAGCGTTGATAACTGTTTTGCCCTGCGAAGTCGTGGTGGGGCAGCTTGGCGCTTTTGCTTGTTAAGTCGTCACTTCTCCTTTTTGTGATAACCATAGTCCTAGCGCTGTGATGTGATCAACCAAAACTGCGAGATGTTACATTCTGTTGTGGATCGTGTTACCCCCCCCTCAAAAAAAAGCAAAGATTTCACCGGTGCCTTGCTTTGGATGAAGTTGTAGGCCAATATCGCCTAACTACAGGTTTCCGAGTTCGTCTGGCCATCGTTTTGCACGGCACTACAGCCTTGACAACAGCCGGTCATGACCAGTTCTTACACTTTATCAATGGACGTGCACGCCTGGCCAGCCCTTCATTGCTGTCACCGGCAGCTTCGAGTCTGCAGATGCCCTTTGCCTGTTGGCCGTACTGGGTTCCTTATGACACCGATGGCTACTAAATGCTGCCATCGGTGAGTTCACCTTGCAGAACTAAATTTCACCGGTACTATAATTCACGCAGTTCTATAACGTGTGCAAAATTTTAAGCCCATCAGATGTAATGTTTCTCTATCGTAAGTTGAAGCATGAAAAATTTACTACTACTGTGTATACATACATATATTATGGAGCAAATACATAAAAAGTTTTTTGTGATTTGATACAAGTGAGCTCTTGTTTGATTATGAGGTTGGGCCTGTCGATTGACCACGTTTGATAGTTGGAAAGTTAATGTGAATTTATTTTTCAGGAGCCAGGTTGCACTTAAAAAATTTATGTTATTTTGGCAAATTAGTTCTATAAACGATTACCACTGTGGTAGTACTATACTTCAGTAGGACATATATATTGCGGTACGTAAATTTTACATGAGGCGTCAGTTTATTTCAAAGTGATTATAGCAGATTTTGGTCACTTTAACGATGTGATAGCTTCCTCGAATAAGTATTAGAAGTGAGTGCTTTTAGTGATTGTTTTTAAATATCTCGTTTTTGGCTCTTCACAGATCGCAGAGATTGGTTTGTTAAGGTCCTGTGATGCATCGGTTGCACATTCTGGCACATCAATCCTCATCATTACTTGGAGCACCTTTACAAAAATAGGAAGGACACATTCTCCCTAACTATGCAAGCCTATGTCACTGCTGGGACTGTTATCATTCAGCGGATGTGGCGTGGAAGCATGCATGGCAGCTTCATCTGGAAGAACTGCGATCTGCTTGGGAGCTTCGAGGGCACAAAACTGCCTAACGGCTGGCTGCAAGGTAAGTTTTTCTTTAATACATACGATTACGTGAACACCACTTACTGTGCACAAATTGAAAATCCAAGCATGGTTGCTTTCAGTGAATACCTGTATTATTCTTACACATAATTCTTATTCAACATTTATACAACTAAATTGCAAGATAATTGAGAATGTTGAAAGCTGAAAGCCTGCAGCTTATGAATGAAACTTCAATAATCTGAGACACAAAAGCTTGTGCTTTGAAACGAGCACAAATACTTTGATTCCTTATTGAGCTCTCGAGCTTGTGACTCCCTCTGTGGATCAAGTGCTCTGGAAGGAAATAGCAAGTGGGTGAAAATTGCCTGGCTGTTCACAACTTGCAAAGAGAAAGACCTATTGAAGAAGCCTCAGATGACATAGGGCCAGCAAATGCATCTTTTACCTAATGTAGCTTTTTCTCTCTCAGTGCTGTTACTTGTGTTTCAGCCGAACATGTTCACCACGATTGCAAAGTGATCTATTTTTTTCTACAAATTGTACCTGACCGAAGTATGCATTGTTGATCTCTAAAGGTGACGTTCAGTGTGTTTCAAAGCCATGGCTTCTCATTTCTCTGTCTGTGGCTAGCCTATTTCAGCAGCAGATCGATGCAGCTAGCACACATGCAATCCAAGTCATGGAGCGCTCCTTTGGTGTTCTGTGAAGGACGCAGCATATCCATCCGGCAAGACACTGGTATCAACAATAATGGTGAGTGTTGGTGGCACCTGTAGAAGCCCGTTGTGTTTGTTGCGTATGATTATTCCCCCTGATGAAGTGCATTTTTGAAAGGTTTTCTTCATTTAGAATAATAGACGTCAGCAACAAGCACACTCATAATCCACAAGTTCTTTGTGTCTTCTAGACTGCCCATTTGCTACTATATGCGGTATGGTGAGCTGGCTATGTTAGACAGCCTTAAAGTTATCAACATTTGCTGTTGTGTTGTAATGCAGTCTAACTTGTGTTCATTAGTGAACTTATTTGTGGTCTGCTTTTGCACCTAGTGTAAAGTCAAAATAGAAGAAACTTTATTGGCTTTTTATGTCTGGCAGAAGTTTCATGCCTTCATCTATAACATTGTAGTTTTGCTCTTGTTTTATATTGAATATATTTTCAGTGTTCACTGTTTGTGTGTGTGTCTGTTGAGGCTTGTCATTGGCTTCTGAAAATACAATATCTGTAAATGTGAGCACATAATTGACAACTATACACTCTTGCATGTAGCATGGTTGTAACAATGATCTATATTTTTCTAAGTTCCAGCAGTAACAAGGGGTTCGGTGCTCCACGGTCATGTACAGTGTATCAAGAACAGAGCACAGAAGACCAACAAGTATAAAGGGACTGCCAGTGACTGTTCTCCTGCTCAAAGTTTACAACAGCATAAAGAGCACATTGTGATGTCAGGAGCAGCTGCTGCTTAACTTCTTAGCAGTGCATTATTCAGCAGTTCATTTGCTTGCATTTGAAATTATTTAAATTTTGCATGGAAAATACCAAACTTTGACACTAATTTAAAGGCTGCTGTAGTGTTAGTGGGCAAATATTTTTGAGCTGAATTTTTTAACATGTGTGTGAAGTGCCTGCGTGCCTCTACATTTACATGCCAGAAATCACAGCATCCATGGTCGCCAATGGTAACTGTGTTTGCATTCTTTGTAGTACAAGAAGTAAAGCCATGGATGCAGTAATCATGTACTTAGTCGATGTAATCCTTCAGTGTACACTCATTTGTATCGCACCAATTATGCCATGAGTGTATAAGCTCTGGGAAGTGAATCTATGTGGATTATTTTTTTTGGAAGGAAGAGGATCATCACTACTCCTAGTGTATCTTAACAGTAGATTTTAGTGCTTGGGTATTATCCCACTGCCTGTCCGTCCTTCAACAGTCTACTTATCTACTGTGTAAGTGTAACTTTTTAAATGTATACTTTGCTCGGATAGGTTTGTTCATAATGTAATGCAAGTGACTTATCATCTATGCAGCTCTACTCAGACTAGAAATAAATGTATTTATTTTTGTATGTAGCGATAGCATGCATTCACCTGTGTTTTTCTAGGTGCCTGTACAATTGTTTAGCCCTACAAAAGTGCTGGTATACTCTAATATTGAATCCGGCATCTTAAAATAGTTTGTTAGTGGAAGTAAGAATGTGTTTACAATCAATATTACTGTCCTCAGATGAACTGTGAAAACTCTGTGGAAATTTATTTACATTTTTTGAACTTTGTGAAGGCAAATGTTGTTATGTTCTTTTATTGTGGTCCCTGTTTCATGCAAATGACACATTATTACTTTGCAGTGGCATAGTATTAGTTGTTATTTTACACATATGTGCTGAGCAACATCGCAGTTGAGGCCAGCAGCAAGACATACATGCAGTGCACTGGAGCATCACCTCACAGAGTGTACAGTCTTTGCCCACCAGTAAACTCATATTTTTCAAGCAGACTAATAGACAGCTGTATAAGAACTGTGTTGATGTGCAAACTTTGAAGTCTTCTTGAGGAGTGTTTTTCATCATTTTTGTCCAAGTGAAGTAGCTACCCAAGGCCACAACTGGTGGGAATGTGGTGGTTTCCTCTTTCCAAAAGCACTCTTACCAGCTGCCTCAATGGTAGCATGGGGTGAATTTACGAACTGGAAAAATAATTGGTCTTTGTTTTCTTGGCCGAAAGAGTCACTTCCACCGGTGAGCCACCACGACGCGCCAGAATAGAAACTTTTAGCTAAATAAAGTTGATTCTACTTTTGAGAAGTGTTTTGGGGAAATGAAATGGCACCTATAGCTATCAATATAAACACTGTTTGCACCAAGGAGCTTAGTAGCTTTTAATTGTATTATTCATGTATTGTCTAGAATTTACTCGCGCTGTGCCAACTTTCAGCCCAAGTGTCCTAACATGCTTTGTTAGTGGGTTGTGAATGAGCCAAGCTATGTAAATAAACAGAGTGATATTGCAGACATGTACAAAATATTGATGCACAGCCCTTTTCTTTAGCATGACATTGTCAAGGGCTTTATTCTTGTGTTTTTTAAAAAAACTGCTTGTCACTGGGCAGCAGCGGAAAACTATGCATCAAGCTTTTGCGAGATGGTTCGAGAAACACCGTGTTCAGACATAACAGTGCCGGTGGATTTCTCTCGTAAGTTACTTTCTGTAGTATATTCAAAATGAGTGTATTAGAATTGTTGTTTTATAGCCATTCATTTTAATATTTACACCTGAGTGTATGTATGTATGTATGGGTGTACATATGTATACGTGTGTGTGCGTATATGTATGTATGTATGTATGTATGTATGTATGTATGTATGTATGTATGTATGTATGTATGTATGTATGTATGTATGTATGTATGTATGTATGTATGTATGTATGTATGTATGTATGTATGTATGTATGTATCTTTTAAATGAGAATCCATTTATCATTGGTGAGTAAGTTTGGTAATGATTTGGCTGAATTTGTTTCTAGTTATTTCTCTTTTGAGCCATTATACATTTCAATTTGTTTTGTACTGCATAAAAATAAATGTAACCTTACACAGAATATGTGTGTTCGAAGAAGTTGTTTCATTTACCAACCTACAGTCATGGGCAAGAAATTGGGTAAAATGGAACGAACCTGCGAAGATTAGAGCATAGCTACTCTACATGGCATATCTCATACACATTGCGTTGGTTGAATATGTCGATTTCAACCTTTCAATTTTAATCAGAATAAGCAAGATATCACCCGTGGTTGTATATGTGTGTGATATTTATGCATACTGTGATACCGGTTCGCAATTACAATTAAGGTCACAAACCTAGTCAAGCTGAATACACGAATTTTGTCCATGCACCTTTCATCTGCACTGGAACTGTTGTTAATAAAAAATAAACTTCAGTTTAGAAATTTATTCTAGTAACCAAAAGCAGGGTATATCTTTATCACACAAATCAAATTGCCATTGTTCTGTTCCATTCTGGACAATAGGGGACCCTCTAAGCAGAACTCGATTAACTGCTATAGTTCATTTTAACCATTGACAGCGACATAACACTGAAGCGTGCAGCATGACAAATAGCGGGAGAGAATATACAAACTAATCACTCTGTTTGCGTGAGCTCTAACTGTCCGTGCTCTTTGGTCTTGCTGCATGTGATGATGCCCACCAAATTAGCACGAAAGCGTGTCCCTACAAAGGCAGTCAACTTGGCTGCAAGCAGTTAGCTCACTGCATGTGAAGATTTTCTTCAAAACACCGTGAAGACTGATTGCTGGTCGAATATCCAAACACGTGAAAAGTAATATACCAGGTATGATATTGGTATTTCAGCACTGGATACTTTAGCGATAAGAGAGGATGGAGGAGAAAATTACGAACCCTGAATTGTTTAATTTTTGAAGGAGCACAGTACAGCGCTTTTGGGTCAAAAGGGGAGTGAAAGAAGCAAGTGCGAAAGCCTACTTCTCAAAAAATTAGTACCCGCCACCACGCATAATGTCAGGCCGGGCAACTTCTTGAAAAAAAAAGTGCCCAGTGATTCTGCGAATCGAACCAAGTACCTCCTAGATTGTAGTTGAGCGCTGTAACCGCTCGTCCACTGCAGCAGTGCTTGTGTTTGCCCTATTGCTGATATATCGTCATTCCTTCGAATGAAGCCAAATGCAAAAACGTCCCGTGAAACTTTGTCAAAATAGAAAAAATAGTTAGAATGCGTTTTCCCAAGGTTACTAGAAGATATAAACCGCCACGTGTGACTGTATAACCGTGTGCTATTTATTCTTGTACATTACTGTCATGACGTTGGGATAGCCGGCTCTAACGTACGCTACCTTCTCATAGTTTGCCAAATATAGATAAGAAAATAAAAATATATATCGGCCTGTGACAACGCTAATCAACTATTATGAGTTCACTGTCACTAGTGTCACTTTCACTAGATGAATGCTCAGTTTGCTTCCATTATCGTTATTTAGGAAAGTTTTGGCTCATTAACTCAACTCTCTTAATTAGCATTGATTCTCACACCTAAGGACAGTCACACTTCATCTCGATTTCTGAGTGGCTGTCACTCCCATATAACGCGTACTCCACCTTTTTATGCTCTCCGAGCATCTGACCCTGCTTTGCGCAGACTTTCCCTGACGTCTGCTGGGCCAGAAAATTGTCTTTATTATCTATCAATTTCAAGCTTTCGCGAAGCCGAAACGAGAGTCTCTCTCTCTCTCTCTTTTCATCCTTTTCGAACGTGTGATAACGTCTCTCGACCTCAAGACTCGTATACACGTCCCTTGCTTCGTTTGCGCACTCAAACAACGCTGGGCGAAATATTTGCACCGTGTTTTGTGAAAAGCATTATCACTGAGACACCTCCCGACGAGTCTCCCTCATTTTACGTAGACATATACCTAAGCGTAAGCGTATGCACGTTCTCGCATTCCGGCTTTATAAAAATGTTGCGGTGCATGGAACCAGCGAAATAGCGCTCACAATTTCATTTGATTACTGCTGTTATCTATTTCCGCACAATTCGTCTGCAGGCACCAAAGTCGCTCTTGTGTCTTGTAATAAGAATGTTGTAACAAAGGCTACCTCTGACTATAGGTACAAAACACCCTTACGTTCACCACTATACCGTGCTAGATTGCACCGAATTAGTTAGGTAGCAGCGCAGCTTCAATGAAATGTAAGGTAACTGGTCGCGTTAAATAGGGGAAGACATTGGAGGCACATTTTCAAACATTGCATGCATCGATTTATGTGTGGTTTTGTTTATGTGGTACACCTGGAGTGTTGTTTACTTGTACTTGGCGAGATAGTGCATGGATTGCTCGGTGGCTTAAGGCCATCGAGCAATTATTTTTTTTTAGCTACAGTCGTTAATTAAAGGCGAATGCTTGGCTTTGCACAGCCCACCAAAACGTCTATTACAACGTACGCGGCATCCCGCAAGCGCTGTAGCAGAAGCTCGCGGAACTGAAACTTAGATGCAGCAAATCATTGGCTATCATCGTATACTCTCGATGCTAGACGCTTTGCGTGCTACCTTGATATTATCGGCACACACTTCTTTCTTTCCTTGTCGTTTCATCGGCTATCGTGTGTCCTCCTTGCCCTCTTAAGTGCCGAATAAGGTAAATTCTTACCCGCACTATAGTAATCCCTCCAGATAAGAGAACTTTTGGCTAAGAAAATGCGTAGCCAAAGAGAAAGCTTTGTGAATTCGGCCCCTGCAAGTTAACCTCAGCCTAGATGACTGGAAATAGCACAGATTTATTGATCTAAAAACTCTGAAAACGTGAGCAAGCAGTCATAATGATTGTAGTTGTGGGATAGAGAAAGATGCGTTGCTCTAAACAGCGCCCACAAGCAGAGGTTAGTAAGTAATCTCTGCTTGGGGGAAATCTAGTGAGTGGGCAGAAATAATTATGCACTGAAAACGAAACACGTACACACGCGCGCATACAACCTTCACCATGGCCAACTTTGCTAAATTTCCAAATTTTAACTTACTTTTTTTTAGCTTTAATCCTGCGGGCTACTTCACAAGATGAAGCGTAATGTTGCTTATATGGGCTGATGACTTGAAGTGAGGTATACATCACCATGATGAGCATGTACTACATAAAATCACCTTATAAAGAAGTGCGAGTACAAGTCTTTATAATCTAACGACCAGCTTTGGACAGAAGGACAAAAAATGTTGGGTCCTGTCTCAAAAGTTTGTCAAGTCAAGGAAATACCAGATTGTCAGCCATCATTAAATAATATTGACTTGAACATCTAACATTATTATGTTAAAAACGGTGCAGCGAAGCTATAGCTTCACTGTTGTTTCCAGAATAACAAGTCATAGCTGATTACTTGCCTGCTATAAGGTCTTTTTGGTAAACTAGAGGTTCATTAGGCATGCCGTAATAATTCGCCAAACTGACTAATAACGCCAAGTTGCTATTTGATCACTTTTAATGTAAACAGAACACGCGACCGTACTGGAGTGCAGTGCTATAACTGAACGTAAAATATGAATAGAGAGTTATTTTTATTTGGTTTTCGCATTCGCGCGTGTAACACATATTTATAGTTCCTATTTAAATAGCATTCCAGTACAAATAGGCTAGTATTCGCAGTTGGGCTTGAGGAATATCATGAAACCAATGAGATGACACATACATAAAAGCAAAGTTTAGGGTATATATATATATATATATATATATATATATATATATATATTACCAGCCTCTGCCACAATACGCGGCACCCCTCCTTCTACGACGAATTGTTTACGGGACACCGAGTAGTTAAAGGCTTAGGACTTCCTGAAAAGCTCTTTATTGCCCCACACTAAACCGCCAGTGCCAGGAGGGGCCGTCTGATCGGGAGGAATGCGTTAGTGAACGGAAACATACACAGACCGCTGACATCAGGAGGAGGAGGAGGAGGAAGAAAGTTTAAGCGGAAAGACAGGGAGGTTAGCCAGTTCTTAGACCGGCTGGCTACTCTGTGCTGGGGAAAGGGGTGAGGGGAATGAAACATGTTAAAAAAAGTGTTGCGAAGAGAGGCAGAAATTACAAAAAAAATTGCGACAGAGGAAAGGCAACATCAATGAGTATAAGACACTAAAGTCTGTCTCTGAGGCCAGTTGTCCGCAAAAAGCGCAGCAAAGCTTTCAAAGCCTTCTGGGCTGAGGATGGGCTCGGCCAATGACCCAGAATCCTTTGTTCCGACAAAGGCCGATTGTCTAGTCTATCCAGAGCTGCAGCGAGTTCTTGTTCTTGCACGTTGAAATAGGTGCATTCACATAGAAGCTGCGCGATGGTTTCTTCACAAGTGCAGTAAGTGCATGTAGGAGAGCTGGCCATCCCGATGAGATAAGAGTATGCGTTCGTGAAGGCGACTCCAAGCCACAGGCGGCATAGGAGAGTCTCCTCAGCTCGAGATATCCTAGGGGGAAGACGAAGCTGCAGATCGGGATCCAAGTTATGCAGGCGCGCGTTTGTGAAGTCTGTCGAGTTCCACTGTACCAGTGTGAGGTCACGTGCTAGCGAACGAAGTCTTGTAGCTGCGTCGGTTTTTGAGAACGGGATGGCTGTGTATTGGGTACCATCGTGTGCAGATCTAGCGGCCTCATCTGCGCGGTCATTGCCATATATACCGCAATGACCTGGTATCCACTGATACACTATGCTGTGCTGTTTTTTGGTTGCTTGGTGATGAAGAAGCCTTATTTCAGCTACTAACTGTTCATTGGGTCCTTGGCGAAAGGGTGATATAAGACATTGAAGAGATGCCTTCGAGTCCGAGAAGATCGACCAAATTCCCGAAGGTTCTTTCACTATAAACTCCAGAGCTGCACGAATGGCTGCAAGTTCTGCAGCTGTCGACGACGTCAAATGCGATGTCATGAATTTAATTGTGATGTGCCTCGCGGGAATAACCACCGCCCCTGCAGAGCTTACTGAAGACACCGAGCCATCCTTGTAAATGTGAAGGCGTCCGTTGTGCTTCTCTTGCAGGAAAAGTAATGTGGCCTGTTTCAGGGCTAGATGCGACGACTTTTTCTTATTTTGGATGCCAGGAATTGTAAGAAGGGCTTTGAGTGGGTGTAGGCACCATAATGGTATCGGCGGCTGTGCTGCATGCGTGAAGTGCAATGGAAGCACTGCGCAATGCTGAGCTACAGTTGCGCTGAACGCTGAGTGGAGCCTGGAAGTTCGAAGTGAGGCTAGGTGATGAGATGGAAGCCGAGCGAAATGTCTTATGTGCATTCTCAAAGCGCCTACGCGGATGTATGCGTTGACTGGATAATCAAGCGCAATGGTGACTGTCGCTGCTGTAGACGCGCATCTCGGGAGACAAAGGCATATTCTCAGGGCTTGGGCTTGGATCGACTGGAGGACGCGCAAGTTTGTTTTCGGATCCCGCAAAGCACGGGTAAGCTGTATCGCATATAACCGAGGAACAAAACAGTGTAGAGTTGGAGCATTGCTTTTACCGATGCACTCCACGTTTTTCCAGCAAGAAACCTCAGTACGTGGGTGATCATGGTGAGTTTAGTTTTCACTTGGGCGATGTGAGGGCTCCAGGAGAGGTCACGATCAACTATGACTCCGAGGAATCGGTGGGTCTTCACGTAGTTGATCGTGTGTCCGTTGATTTTAATAACATATGGGCTCATAACCTTATGCGTGAATGCTATAAGCGAGCATTTCTCTGATGACAGCTCTAGTCCCCGTTCTTCCAGGTACTTTGTCGCTATTTTTGCCGCTCTCTGAAGCCGGGCACGCAAATGAAGGCGTGTTACGCCTGACGCCCAGATGCAGATGTCATCTGCATATATTGATAGATGGACAGATTCTGGAAGTGCATCAACCAAGCCGAGTAGCGCTAGATTGAAAAGTGTGGGGCTAAGAACGCCGCCTTGAGGCACACCTCGGTGGTTGCAATGGTGCGTTGTTGTGCCATTCTCCGTCTGTACAAAGAAAGTTCTGCCTTTCAGATAGCTGTGGATCCATTGGTAAACCCGACATTTTCCAACATTTTCCTTGCATCCAGAATAGCTTCATGTGATACGTTATCGTATGCACCTTTCACGTCCAAGAACAACGCCGCAGAAAAACGTTTCAGTCTTTTTTGATGCTGAACAGATGAGACCAGGTCTATAACGTTATCAATTGCAGACCTCCCACGCCGAAAGCCCGTCATAGCATGATGGTATACCTCATGGTGCTCCAGGTACCACTCCAGGCGAGTCAAAATCATCCTCTCCATCACTTTCCCGAAACAGCTGGTAAGCGCGATGGGGCGATAAGAGGTCAAGTGCAAAGGAGATTTACCTGGTTTAAGCACAGGGACGAGGCGGCTGGATTTCCATGAATGAGGGATAAATCCGCTGCTCCACGAGTCGTTGTACACGGATAGAAGGGCCCGTCGAGCTGCTTCTCCGAGGTTGCAAAGAGCCATGTACGTGATCCCATCCGGACCAGGCGATGAAGATCGTTTGCATGCCGTCAAGGCCGCTTGTAGTTCCTCTAGAGAGAAAAAGGTGTCCATTCTTGAATCTCTGGAAACTGGAGCGTTTTCTAGGTGGCGCGTGGTGCACGCGGACGCATGACCAGCAACTTTCATGCAGAAATCTTCTGCTACATCAATTTCGGAGCGTCCTTGGTGGAGAGAAAGACACTTGAAGGGGCGATGTTGATGTGGCGATGTTCGTAAACCACGGACAATCCTCCATGTCTGCGTCAAAGGCTTGTGTGGATCCAAAGATTCGCACAGTTGTTTCCAGCGAAAGGATTGAAGTGAAACGATTCGCCGCTGAATTTTTTTCTGTAGGCGCCTTGCCTCCCTCAAGTCGTGAGTGGACTTAGTGCGCCTATATCTTCTTTCTGCGCGACGACGGATTGCTCTAAGCCGTTCCAATTCCGCTTGATATTGACAATAATCTTAAGTATGTTGAATATGATAGGTTGCTTCTTGAGTAGCACCTCTAATTATATCCTCGAGGGTGTCAAGAGGAGGCGCTTTATTTTCTTGACACCTTTTTTCCGTCAGTGACCTGAACTTTGTCCAGTCGATGCGAGTCGAAGTGTCGTAGTTTGGCGATTTTTCCAGGCCCTTGATCTTCAAATAAGTTGGTATGTGGTCGCTTCCATGAGCTTCATAGTCTGCTAACCACTTGACCTTTTCAATTAGGCTTCGTGACACAAATGTAGAGTCAAGGCAGCTGCTGAATGTCGTTCCCCGTAAAAACGTTGGGCTTCCGTCGTTTACACAAAGCAGCTGCTGCTCCAGAGCAAAGGAAAATACTTGCCTTCCGCGACTGTCTGTCTTCTGACTTCCCCATAGTGGGCGGTGAGCGTTGAAATCTCCGGTGATGATCCATGGTCCAGGTGTGGCTGTTAACAGTGCACGTAGTCTTTCAGGTTCAAAACGGTTTGAAGGTGATATATATGCGCCTACAAGCGTGAAATTGAGGTCTCTACGTTTAACTGTCAAGCAGACATACTGGTTGTCATCGTGAGGTGCTACATGGTGCTCGATATAGGTAAGGTCGCATCTGATACATACAATGACTTTACTCTGTTCGTTGCAGGTAGCGGACTTGAAGGCTTCGTACCTGGATAGTCGTATTGCATTGTGTAGCCTTGGCTCACAGATAACAATAATTGGAAACTGGTTTTTGAACACAAATTGTCGTATATCAGAAATGCGGGGCTTGAGGCCTCGGGCATTCCACTGGAATATCGAAGCTCCTTTGACCTCTTTACGAAAGGCTTGCAGAGGCGGAGCCATGGTGCCTTTCCAGACTTGATAGCACCGGCTTCAGCGCATCCACAAACTGAAGTGCACTCTTTGCAGCCGGACTGTCAATGCTAGTGAGGAGCATACGAATGGTATTCATAAGGGCCTTTACCATGACTACGATTTCTTTGTCGCGACTATCACCGCATTCTCGTTCCGAAGTGATTGTAGACGAGCGATGCGGCGGCTCAAACGGTGGGTCTATCGTTGGCAGCGCTGGCCATGCTTCAGGCGAGCCGGTGATGCTCTTGTCTTGCTTGGAGGATTTGTTGTCGGCGTGTCTGGACGCTTGAGGTGGTATACCGGCGGTCGTTTGGTGAGGTTCAATCCTTGCTTCAGCACTGGGTCTCTTCTGGGGCCTCCGGCGACGAGACCGCCAGCGTCGTACTTGGGCAGCGGCCTCCCTGTGAGCTGAGCCATCCCGGACCATTTGCTTCAACACTTGCATTTCCTTTTTCATGATTGGGCAATCTTTCGACGATGCTTCGTGAGGGCCATGACAGTTTCGACATTTTCGAAGTTCTGCCTGGCAAGCGTCTGCGCTATGTGATTCTGAGCATAGCGAGCACACAGCCAGGTTTGTACAAACAGCACTGACATGTCCCAATCTATAACATTTCCGGCATTGAAGGGGTTTCGGTACGAAGGGTCGCATTGTGTGTCGAAAATGGCCGACCTTGACTTGCGATGGAAGGCTGTCACCCTTGAACACGAGCTTCACGCAGCGTGATTTGCCAAGGCGACGAGCTTGCAGTATAGTAAGTTCTGCAGACACCGGTTTGATGAGAGCAGCAAAGTCACTTTCGCTGATGGAAATGTCGACGTCGTAAATGACGCCTGCCGTAGAGTCGCGGCCATCAGGTATATATGAGCGAACATTGATGTTATCCAACATCTTGACGTTGCTCAGCACTTCCAATGTGCTTCGTTGAGTGACGTCTACGGCAAGGATATTCTTACGGCTATTGATCCGCACGTCCGCAATCTCTCCCTGGGCGAGTTTCTTAAGAAACCTAGACGTGACTTGACGATTGAGCCGGTTGAGGCTATGAGCCGCATCGACCGGCACAAACAGAATTGTGTATATCGTGGGCTCTCGCGTCGTCGTCGCATTCTTACTTGTTGTTGGAGACGGCATCACTAGTCTTCTTTTTCACTGCCGCCTTGTCACAGGCACGAAGTCGCCTTCATCGGAGCTTTCGTCGCTGGTCTTAGAGTAACTCAGCGTGTCTTCACTGTCGGCATCACTCGGGTGGCCCGTACGCTTTCTCGTGGTAGCTGCGGACGACGTCGATGGTTGCGGTGGAAGCCCAGGCGAATCCACGTCCATCGCCGCAGTCTCTGGAACGGTGTCTTCCACAGAGTCGCAGAAAAACTTTGAAAAATTACAGATAGTGACAGCAGTGTTCTACGCCAGAATGTTCTACGCTGACATCAGAAAGGTGAAGGGGAGAAGGGGGAGAGAGATGAAGGGGGAAGTGGAGGAAAGAGTGGAGGGGGAAGTGGAGCGAAGAGTGGAAGGGGGACACCCGAGGGGCGTCCACCGTATATTATTTTTCTCTTCTTCTTCTGTTTTTTCTTCTTTTTCTTTCCTTTTTTAATGTCTTTTTTTCCTCTTTCCTTGCCCTCCGATTTGAGATTGTATAAAGCTGAGCACCAACAAACTGTATCTTTAATCCTGATGAAGGCCAGACTCTAGGCCGAAACGTCGAAATAAACCACGTTGTGACCGCTCACGGAGGATCTACTGGACTATATGCAACGCTACAGCCACTCAACCACCATGCCTGCCTACATATATATATATATATATATATATATATATATATATATATATATATATATATATATATATATATAGGAGCAGTACAAATTGCTGTACCGGTTTGAATTGCTTTTCATTCTTTGCTGCTTCGACTTCTTCGATAAATAGTGTAAACGGTGGGTACGTTCGCAAGTGTCTTAAACATTAACAAATTCAAATCTGGCATTTTGGTTTTATCATGCATGATGTTTCCAAGAAACGTGGAGGAAGTAACCTGAACGAGCTGGATGGACAAATGGATGGATGGACGGACGGATGGATGGATGGACGGACGGACGGACAGAAGCATTGTGGAACAAATGCATGGATGGTTGGACGGACAGATGGGCGGACAGAGTAGGGTATATTTTCAAACCATGTGCACGCTATGAATACGGTATAGGTAGCCCCTGTGTCTCGGTATGACGGGACGCTACAAGAGCGACGGCGTCAACGAACATTTTGCAAGGCTAAGGAACTTCGCTCCGTAAAGCACGACCACTCTCAACGCCTTGAAGCGTGCGCCAGAATTCTGATTTTGACGAAATATACAACCTACGACGAAATCCCCCCTCTTCCCCCCTAAAAAAACAAAACAAAAAGAAAACAAGAATAACAACAACAACATCAACAAAACAGTATCACTACACGCCTTTCAGTCTATCTCGATCAACTTAGTGCCGCGTCTTTGCGGCTTTTTGTTTACAGTGTATTTAAAGTTTCTCTCTCAATGACACTGAAGGGAGCTCGCTAATCTTATAGTGTACAACAGCTCGCAAAAACGAGAAGCGATGGCATCGAGGGTTCGCTCGTTTTCGCATTTTCAAAAATAAATGACCTCGTTCCGCCCATTGCGATAAATGCGATGACTCGCATGAGTGACTCATATTTCTTTTAAAATAGAAAAATTCAACGTGACAAAGTTGCAGTTTTTCAACGGCTCCCCCAAGCCTCGCTGTGCCGCAAACGCATCATCTCACGTAGGTGGCGTTGCACAGCCATCACGAAGAAGTGCGCGCCTCGTGTTGTAATCGCGGCTCACCGAGGTTCGCCGATTGCTCGTTCACGCGGAGGCTCTTCGTGTGACACGCACGCATTAGGAGGAAAATGACGGCGTTTCGACTCTTACCCAATTAGGAGTTCTAAACATCCCCTGCTACAGTTCCCTTTGGGAATTATACTTCTTTTACAGCGAAAGCTGTTATGAGATGAGAATTGCTGTTTTCGACGCCGTAGTTGTCCAGCGTAGCCGGTGTTCATAACCGCCGTAGCCGGTGTTTGCAAGAAACAAAGAAAACAACAAAACATCCCACAAAGCATGAGATTGGAACCAGGGCCCTCTACGTTGCAGCCCGGAATTACTCCACGAAATCGTGCCGGTGCTGGAAACTCTTTCGTAAAAAGACGCTATGCAGGTGTCACGTCAGCCAAGAACCATTTTAGCATATGTGGTATAACGTGGCAGAATTATTATTTATTGTTTTATTTTATTTGATTCGATTTGCATACACAGATACACAAGGACACAGAGGAAAGAGGGAGAGAGCAAACTGGCAACTGCCACCTGGAGGGGCATAACGCCTGCTCACTCTTTCAGGAGGAGGGAAGAAAAAGAGGAAACAAAGATTAGAGGGGAGAAAGAGGAAAGAAGATGACGAAGGGAAAATAAATGACGAAGACTTCGACGAGTATGAATACAAAGCATAAATAAAAAAAAGATTGTCTATAAACGGGTGGCCAGGTCCGTTTGGTTCATAAATGTAAGGAGGCCGAAGAGTACAATTATAACCAGGCATCACACAATGTGAATACTGTAACCAGGCGTCACACAATACGATGTGCGTTGCGAGGGTGTTGTTGAGTGCTTCCAACTCATTACAAAGGGCTCAGACGAAATTCATCGTAATCAGCCACTGCATCAACAAAGTGCACACAATGCCTTGCAGATGCGTAGCGGGTACCTCGTTTCTTCGCAGATTGACAAATAATGGCGTAGTGGGTGTTTCTCAGCTTGATAAAATTATGATTTATGGCATATAGTAGGTACTTTGCAAGCGTACCTGTATTAGTAGCCTCGAGAGTGCTTGCAACGGATTCTAGAAATGCCGCACTTCCGGCTTTTGCTGTGGCTATGCTGCGCATTGGGGCCAGGTCTGGCGGTTTTTTTTTCTTTTTGTTTTTATCATGCATCGAAAGATTAGCTTCTCGGAAACCACAGTGTTAAAGGGCTCCTGTTCTAGTGTATATTGATACTTTCCTTTTGTACCAATGATATCAGTACAGTTATCTCTTCACTTGGAGAATAAGAACGCTTACTCATTTAAGCTTTACCGTCATTAAGGGGTAACGTTATTTCGTTCTTTAAACTTCTTCATTTAGGTTTGCGTCCGTGCATCATGTACGTAGGAGGACTCTGACCACAAAGATATTCATTCGCTTACATATGTGTGTAATGCTTTTTGGCGTCTAATTTCTTGTGTTTACACGTCGTTTCTTTTTTACCAAAATGTGATAATAGTTTATTATAATATTTTATTATTATTTTAATAATAATAATAATAATAATAATAATAATAATAATAATAATAATAATAATAATAATAATAATAATAATAATAATAATAATAATAATAATATGATTTGTTTTGTCAGAAACGAATGATCACCCCACTCTACCAAGTTTTTCTTCTTGTGCGGTTTATTGGTCGTGCGTTTGTTGAGTCTCGATTTCATGAGTTCTAGAACACCGGCCACGACGAACGCTACGTTTTAACCTTAGAACACACGTAAGAAAATTAATTACGCTGAAGGCATTTATGTTAACGTATATCTGAGCATTCTTGGAGGTGCCCGCGTAATAAAGCACCGAGCCAAACCTGAATTCGATAATGAGGTACGTACATCGGAGCTTATGTAGAACAATTAACTAAAAATGTGTTTTTCAAGGAAGCTCTTGGAACGATTGAAACTAACAGTGAACACGAATGAACACCCTCTCTCCGAAGGGAACCTTGATGAGATGCAAAGCAGCAGCGGTTCGCACGGCGTTGACCCGCTTGAAACGGGCGTCGATGCGGGTGCTGGAAGAATGGTTTGAAGTGAAAATCTTGTTAGCATTTAATCGAGTAAATGTTTATTTGAAACACTAGGACATGCGAGGCTGGTTGGGTTTTGTGTAAGCTTCATCGTAGATAAAGGAGGTGTAAGAGTCGACAGATGTAGTTGCGCTTTCGCAGCAGCCTTACGGACGCAGCCTGCAAGCCATTTTCAATTACAGGCCGCGTTCAAGATGCTGCTACGTGTCTTTGCGTGTGGTATAGCGTGGCGGGCTGTGGAGAGGGTGAAGCGAGTGAGAAGTGTGTTACGAGTGGGTGGAGGAGCCAGCAGCTGCGAGGGCTGCGGCAAGCGTGCTGCTGTTGAGGGAGAGAGTGATGTCAGAGCGCACCGGCGAGGGAACCTTGCGAGGGGAGCATGACGTCAACGCGCAGCCGTGGCGGGACCTACTTTGCACCGTTACAACACCTGCGGAGAGGAGAACGCGTAGCGGCGCGTTCGAACAGACGCACGTACGTATATACGACGTTACACACGTTGGTCAAAGAGCTGCTTCGGATCTAATATATATATGCCAGTTCATCGCATAGGTCTTAAAAAACGCACAGGTCTGTGAAATTTTTGAAATGAGTGCAAAAAACAGCAAAGAAAGAAAGCGAAAATTATATGCAGAAAAATTTCGCAACATACAGGAAAGCATGAATGTGCTAATAGCTGTTTAAAATATTACTGACAAAATTTGTTCCTTATCCAAGCCGTGTGGCAATGGTGGTTCAGCCGTTCCCGATGGAGAGCTGTACTTCACTAAAATTATATAAAAACCACTGCGCAGTAAAATCTTATGTATGCACTGCTTCTCGTCGTGTTTCAAAGCTTGTTTTTTTTCTTAGATTCCTTAACGAGGCGATGGGAAAGCTTCAAGCTGTTTGTTAGTATTTTCGATGTTGCCTCAGCAAAGACTGTGGGTACACATCTGCACTTCCCGCAGATTTACGCAAAATACACTCAGGCGATGTGTAGTGAGGGTTGCTGACCATTTTATGCTCAAAGGGGCCTGCGAAGTTTTGTTTGTCCTTTTTTAAAGATGTTTGCTCTCCCAACGGGTAATAAGAGTTTGGGCAACTCCTGACCTGTTTAAGTTGGCTTTCCGTCTCATGCTAGAATTCTTTTGTTGGAAAAGAACACAGCACATAAAATAAGAAAAGCATGTCTCAGTAGCGAACAAGTGGGTGACAAGACGATGAAGACGGCAGCTTAGAGTCAAGAAAGACGTTCGAAATCTGGCAGGATAATCCGAGACAAATAAACTCGCCAGAGAAGTCAGCCGGGAACGGTTCATGCACCGAAATTCAGGCCTGGGATTATAGAGTGGCCTATAATCGAAACGAGTTTTGTGTAGGCACGTTCTTATTGGAAGTTTCGGCAGGGAAAATAATGAAGCTATCTTTTAAAAATTCATGGCAGAGCTTCGTATATCTGGCAGTGACAATTATATTAATATAATAAAAAACTCCCAATAAGCAAGTTGACGCGCATTCATTCTAACCCATTGGTTGAACTGGTGATTGCCCCCGTTTTCGAGGCAAAACCATGAAATATTTTCATTTCACGAACCTTTGACGATTTATGGGTGCACCGCGCACGCTTACACGCCCCATCTCTTGGCAGGTCAGTGAGTTGTCGTGAGCTCGTTCACAGTGTTATTTTTGTCGCTACGGCCCAATCTAGTGTGAGGCCCCCGAGACTGCTTTATTCTTTTCCATAGTTGAGTACCTGGTGCTTTTACTTATTAAATTTTTTTTTCTAAACGCCCGCCACACGCGTTACACACACGCGCAAGTATACGCATCCATGCACATTCGAATGACCAAATTAAAAAAAAAAGAGTTTCTGAAATGAGAGGGGTGCGCAAATATTCGCCAGTATATGCCATAACTTCTTCCCGTGGCTTTTAAATCTAGCCCTGAACTTAATATTGCATAATGCCACAGAGATTTCTCCTACTAATTATTTTACAAAGAGGACCAACGGGACGCTATGTGAGCGTCTACAGTGCCTCGCAACCAACGAGACGCTATGTGGGCGTCTACTGTGCCTCGCGCCTGCTCACGCATCTTGGGCAGAGCAGCGCATGCCTCGGGTGTACGACCACGAGCCGGGAAGACTGACGGAGTAGTTGTTCAGAAAGGGACACGTAGGCGGAACGCTTTTAGCAGACTCTTCTTTGTGACATAGGTACTTTTCTGGGCAAAAGTTCGCCTTCAATAAGTCATTGTGTGTGTTCCCCCTCTTGTATTACGTGACAATATGAGGCCTGAAATCTGCTTATCTAAAAAAAAAGACAACCGAAACTCGAGTCTGGGCACAATTCTCGCGCAGCCGAGCAACGCGTTACTGGGGATAGACGCTGCCGGCGAAGGTGGTGCTGCCGGTGAAGACGCTGCCGGCGTCGCATCATTGACGCAATCCGAGAGTCCGGCGCGTGCGCGGAAGCGGGGGTGACAATGATGGCGAAAGGAGCGCCGTGGATATTCCCACTTACAATAAAAGCAATGGTGCCGCTAGACGTTGCTTTGGAAACCTGTAGCTTGCGGAGAGCGGAAAGGTAATCGCCAGGCACGCTTAGCTGGTTAAAATGTCAGACATGCCCCAGAAAGGCAAAGAGCGCAAGAAGAAGCGGCGCGCCTTAGCGTAGCGTTCACCACTTCCACCTGACCCGACGACGGACGCGCACGTGGGGACCATTCTAGCCTTTTCCCCGTCATCTTTTGCTCGTGGAAAACGGCATCGGCGATGCCTCGCGTGTACCGCAAGCACAAAGACTGGACGACGGCGACAACACGTCGCGGCGCTTGATACGGCACCGACCCGACATAAGCGCGCGCGCATTTGGCGCCCCGCGTGTCGGGCATGCCGTATCTCTCTCGAGCTCGCCTGCTTGCTCTTATTTTGCGGCATTCCGAACACGCATTGGCCATTACGGTCCGCGCGTTCTGCACGCCCCTCAGGGGAACACCGGCGCCTTTCGAGACCGCGTATGGCTCCCGTACACACGAGCAAGCTGGCCGACCGCTCGGCCTGTGCGGCGTACAGCGAGGGATGCTTCACGTGCGTGTTTCTGTCTTTCTCTCTAGGAGCCCGTTATTCTCTCGCACTATCCCTGTATCCCATTCTGAATTAGACGGTCAGTGATTATTGCCGCTTCTGCTAACGATTGTTGATCATTGCTTTCCTGCCTGCGCTAGGGCTTGTGTTTACTGTGGTGCGACGAAAGGAGTTCAATTTGTAACTCTGCGTGACCATTTTTTCGGGAATGATGCCTATGCACTCTCTCCCAAGCTTCAAGCCTTTATGAAAGGCAGTTTCCTCTTGGTTCTATGAATAATTAGCGATGAGCCCACGTGCTCATTACTCATAGAGGCACTGAAGGAGGACGAGAAAAGGATGCACTGCCTTTTGAAATGAACGCGGACAGGCAGGCTTTTAATGTATTGGCCTTGGAAGCAGTTCTCCAATTATCCAATTACGTCAAAGTTTTTGTCGCGTTATTAATAGATTGCTGCGATACGAATAAGGATAACAGGTTTGCAAACTTAAGGCCTGTAATAATTTGCAGAATGTTTGAGTGTATAGTGTATTCGATGCCTGTGTCATACAACATGCGTGAACGACGAACAAAGCTTGTTTATTTTCAAGTGCTCAGATACTTGTACCCGCTGCTCTTGGGATCACACATGCACGCTTGTGATCATGTGCGCGCGTACGGATGATGAAAAAACCTGCCACAGCGCTGGCGAGGAAGAGTTAGGAGGGCAAGCAGTTGCAGCAATGTCATGCTTAGTCCCTGTATTGCGTTCAGGTAAGTGATGTGGCGGGCTTTAAATAAGGCGATGTGATTAAAATCAATCAATCAGTCTTGAGCATGATCTGCACAAATATAACGCTAAGGAGCTAAAGCATATGAAACCGTTAGGCTGCAATATATCAGCTGGCATAAGAACCCAAAATTATAGCTCAAGTTTAGTTGTACTGTTGCTTAGACTGACCATTATTAAATGAAAGTGTATATCGAATGGATGGCTGTGCAATAATGGAAAAAAATTTGTGACCTTCCGCCCCGTCTCACCAAACCCCCGCTTCTCAAAAAAAGAACAAATAAACGTGTTTAGGTAGCCTTAGATTCACATTGCTGTATCATCGCAGGACACACAACAGAGGGAGAGTTATAAATATGCTGTGCACACGCTTGGCTTACCATGCACTTACTTTGTCCTCCGTTGTACACTCATGCGATAACAGACTCCACAAAGTTTGCTTTGTCTTTATTTATTCATTATTTTGACCGTTAAACGCACAAGAGCTCGGATGAGTTCATCCGGAAGGGAAAGGCCATTTACCCCACTTGGGAGGACCACATTGCCGTGAAGGATCCACTTGTCAAATTCAAAGCCTACAGCTTGAAGAGATGGTAATGTCGCCAGCGGCCGCAACAAAATGGGCGGTCTTGTAGCATGGCTTGGAGAGAAACGTATTGCGCGATTGCGGAATGCCTTGTGGCGTGAACGCAAATAACTGTGGTGGCGTGCATTTCGCACGCCCGCGTGGTCCGTGTCTCGCGTTGAATTTTCTGTTATGGGCTTTAGGGAAAGCTGAACCACTTTCTGAAGCAATCTCGCAACCTTATAGAAAAGACTGCCGTTAAATGTCTCCGGAAAACATGGCTGTTGGCGATAGATAATACTTTTTTGTGTTCGTAATAGAAAATTGGAGAGTATACGGGCAGAACATAGTGATATAGCAATTTGCGTCTATTTTTAAGTTGTAACAGTTGCTATAAGGCATGCGCATCCGAGATTAATGCGCTTACAGACGAAGAAGAAATAAGGAACGCGATTTATACATTTTTGGAAGTGCAACAAACGTTCTACGCTGCCTTCCTGCTACATACTGTCTGTCCTCTAACGTTAGTGAAATCGCTTACAGGGACTTCATTGGTTTTGTAACCAGCGGTTACATTTATTTTTGGTTGATCTATTTGCTGTTTTGAGTTTTATTACGCAGTTAAGTACAGCTCCTACTTTTTCTTGATGTCGATCTCTGCTTCAAACAAGAGGACCTCCTCCTGGTCTGCTTCTATTGTCTCTCATGGTGTACCTTTGTAGATCTTTCTATGCAGTGGATTCAGCAGCACTTATGTTGCTATTGGGCCGTGGAATAATGACTTCGTGCACATGAAGAGCCCCAAGGCCATCCCGACTGAGCTCATGTTCATTCAATTTTATAACTTGGTCACAATTTATACCCAGGGGGCCAGCTTACAAGACTGATTCCTGGTTCTTTTTGAGCGAGAGGCCCTTCGAAGCTGTCTAGGGGTACACGTTTACTGAAAATAATGCTTTATGCCAAGAAGCTGAATACCTACTTTATTTTGCAGATTCTCAATTCTTGCCATCAAAACACACTTAAACATTTACGAATCTTCACAAAGACGCTTGGAATTGGTATTCATCCTTGAATCGACAACATTTTTAATGAGTTTGTTCTCGCGTATGTAAACCACAAGTTTTGCTCATGCAAAACCAACTTCAATCATTAACATACGCGACATCATTCCAGAGGGGGAATCATCGACCAAAGCAAAAATTGAACTTGATGATATATTACCGTCCAATACCAAATTTTTACCGCCTAGACCTTTGAGAGGCTAATTAGAAGGCAATTATCGTCAATTGGAAATAGATAATGTAGCTGTCACTGTGTATTTATGGACAAAGAGAAAACGGGAATGAGGCAGTTTCTCAGGGGCTTTATCATAGACATGCCCCTTTCGTCTTCCAGATTATACTCCTATATTCGAAGCTGAGCTCTTAGCAATTCCGTTATCCCTTAAAAAAGTGTCAGCAAACTATTTGGCAGTTGTTGTAATAACTGATTCACTGACAGTATTCCTTTCTCTCTCGTTAACGTCTTCTGAGTCTTCTGTGCTGAATGAATTGACATCATTATTCCCTAAAGACTTGCGTTCCCATGCGGGTACTATGCATGCCAGGCCACAGGGCCATAATTATAAGCAAGATGGCTGGTACTCTAGTGAGGGGGTTTCTAGGTAGTCCTGTAAAGTTCATTGTGCCTGACACAGCTTTTATTGCAGAGTTTAGATTTCGAGAGTATTCGTTAATTCAAGATGCCTAAAATACAAAACTATCCGTTCAGAATATGACCATTGCTCTTTTGCCTGGAATAATAAATGGTGCCCCACTCGGAAACTAGAAGTAGCTATTACATAATTTCGATGCCGTATAACACCCTCGTTTTACTTTTTATTTATACAGCTCTGATCTCGTACAATCTGCAATTAACTATTACTGTCAATAGCCCAAAATCTTTCATAATTTTTTTTGCTTGTGTGCCATATTTTTACTAGCCATAAGAAAGTATTTCCAAATGTTATTAAGAAACTGAAAAATTGCTCTGAATTCTGAAAATATTCTTTCCGTCGAGGCATCTTCTCTGACATTGAGCAACAAAAACGTATGCTCAGCCATATGCATGTTTCTCAGTCACATGAAAATAATTTCCTGTTAGCAATATTTTCTATCAAAGTTTGGTGGTTCATAACTCGTTTCATTTGTTCGCTGTTTTTCATAATATTCTGATATTTTATATACACAAGTCTATTTTACATTTTCCTTTATTACTCTAGTGATCTATGTCCACCTCATGCCTTCTTGAAATTAAAAAAAAAAGAATGCCTTTATATGAACCACCGGTTTCATGGCCAATCCCCCGTAGTGGGTAGGAGTCAAAGGCAAGGCACACGCAAGCACGCAAGCTGCAAACGGCGAAATAAAGGGAGACGAGAACCCTCTTGCGCATCTATGCTCAGTCAGTCGCGAAAATGTGTAAAGGGGTCTTGCCGTATAGGAGTACGCTAGCTTCTCTACGTTGCAGCGATACCAGCACCAGCCATAAGTGGCAACCACGTCGAGAGCCAGTCTCGTTGAGAGTCGATTGCAGAGGGAGGCGACTAATTCACAAACCCTGGCCTCGATGGTTACAGACGGGACATGTGTTCTTTTGCAGAGAGCTGTACGTTTTGCTCGGATGAACATTTTCTGCTGGCTAAATTGACCAACTCTGGCAGCAGGACTATTTTTTGTGGAGAAATATTCTCGCAGTAGTATATACGAGAAAATTCGTGCGTGTGCTTTGACAAAGTGTTATTCACAATGCAAATAGCTATCTTTAAAACTTTATTGTCTACTCGCATGTCGGCGCTGCTTTGCAGACGTTGAATGTGCGAGCGCCCGCGCGCGTGTGTGTCTGTGCGTGCGTGTTTGTGTGTGTGTGTTTGTGTGTGCGCTTTCCGGGGCTATCAATGTAGAGTTGAAGTAGGGGCAGAGCTAAAATATTCGCTGTGAAACGGAGTCAACCTCCTCCAAACGTGCTGCATAAGCTGTTTCAGTCTACAATGAATTTGCGACCAAATTAAGTGGGCACACGAGTGTAAAAAACGCGACCTAAGCTAAGCTTGATACGTGTAGTCTCGCGGAAAGGAAATTGCGAATGAAGGCATATAAGTGGATGAATAGTGCATTCTCTATTACCGCGTGTAACCTGTCAAACCTCGCAAAATTATCCCCGGACAACACTGGTCGAAAGCCGTACTTTTTCAGTGATTTAAAAAAAAAGGGCTCCTAAAAGTAACGTTGGGAAAGAAATTTCTTCAAGGGGAACAACTTGACCCGCACACACGTTTGGCTGCCTTGAACGTAGTCGTATCCAGACGTCGCCGCGAGGCGAAACAGCAGGTGGTGAGAGCCGCGCAGAACGCCCCGAGCAAAACGCACAGGGCGAGAGGGAACGGAGACCCGCTAAAGTAGGAGGATGCGTAACCATCGTCGATTGATACAAATGAAGGCCGCCGACTCAAGAACCGATCTGCGCGAACCAGAAGAGGGGCTTCACGGAACGGGAGGTCGCGAGAAGCACCCCCCCGGATCAGGTGGAGGATAGCTCGATGAGCGGTCAAACTCAATCGAAAGCATGCCGAACTCTCCGAACGCAGCGACGACCGCCACCACTGCTACACGACGGCTCCTCGTGAAATCGAATAAGTGCTTCGCCCAGACGATGGAGGTAGGAGGGGAGAGGGGGCAATAGGTCCGGCGCAACGGAGAAAACTTTTAACCTCGTTGGCCGCAGCAGAGAACGCGCCGCTGAACAGACGATTCCGTTCCTGCGCCCACTCGCGGAACGCGTCGTCGACTGTATTGGAGCTTCAACATCACTTGCCCTCCCGCTCCGCCCCACCCCGCGGCCGCGGATCCTCACTCGCTGACTCCTCCGTCTCCGCGGTACCGCAACGTGCGAGCTCGGTCAAATATACGCCAGCCTCGGGTTATGAGCTTCAAAGGGAACCTCGCTCCTCTTCCGTTCCCTTTCCGCTCCTATTTGCCGATGAAGTACTTCGCGGTAGAAGTGGCAGTCGGTCCAGTTTGCCCCGAGTCAATAGCCATCAGCCGAGTTAAGACCAAAATGGGCTGATACAGGCGCGACCGGCGCGGTGTAGAGGCCCCTTTAGCGTGGCAAGTTGCACCGCGAAAAGGGGGGCCTCGCTACATTGTTGGAGAGCAGTATCGAAGGCAGATTTAGACGAAAGTGGCCATCCAATGGGCGTTATAGTATAGGACGCATCGTCGAAGCTTGAGCGACGTAGAGCGGGTTAGTTAAAGCATAGCAGAAATTACTCACTCGGCCATGGAGTTGCGCAGGCAACGAAATTGAGCTGTGTTGGACTTTGTGAGAGGGTTAAATTGCCATCAGAAACGACAAAAAGAAACGATGCTTTTATTACTGAGTTTATTCTTTACTCTCAGTTTCATTTTAAATGCGCAGCACTTCTTTGCGTACTTCAAGAGCTTTTGGTAATCTATCTATCTATCTATCTATCTATCTATCTATCTATCTATCTATCTATCTATCTATCTATCTATCTATCTATCTATCTATCTATCTATCTGTCTATCTATCTATCTATCTATCTATCTATCTGTCTATCTATCTATCTATCTATCTATCTATCTATCTAATAGATAGATGGATGGAGATATAGATATAGATATAAATATAGATGGATAGATAGAGAGATATAGATATAAATATAGATGGATAGATTGGTTTTGAGCGAAAATTAGTCCTATGCATACCAAAAAATCGAGAAAAATGCAAATGAATCAAATGATAAAGAAATCCTGGGTCCAAATGCGGATCGAACCCAGATCGTTTGGATTTGAGTGAGGATTTAACCGGGGTCGTTTGCGTGGCAAGCGGATGTTCTACAGCACGTTTACGCATCTTCTTGTAGATATAGTGACAATAACTCCATCTGCTCGAAAATGCAGTGAAAGTAACTTTCATGTTTACAAACATAGGCGTCCTGTGTACATGCTTCACAATGCAACATAAAATATCGCAGCAATGATGTGTAGTACAAGCGTACAATGTGATCTGTAATTATCATCACTTCAGAACATGTGATTATCATTACCTCATCGTTTAAAGCGAGCCACCCACCCCAGAGGGCGCAGCCGCTACTGCGCTTATTCCCTTAAGGCCACGCAGTAGGTGCATAGCAAGTTCGGAAAGGTTCCATGCATTAAGTGTTTGATGTACGCACTAGAGACAAGATATCGCTATTGCGTTCAATTTTTGAAGCCGGAGCTTTGGGGCTACCTAATTTTGTGAACATCGCACATTTATTCATGTGATATAGCCGTCACGTTGGGGTAAAGTCGGTTGTAGTTAAGTGTCATCCCCTGAAGTTGATTTGTGTAGCAGTGTCCAAGGCTACCATTCACGCGATCACCAGCGCTTCATATCAGCTTATCGCTTCTGGTGTTGCTGATATTCGTGTTCCTGTCGGCATCGTCGCGCACGTACCAACAACTGGCTACATAAGCATCTGCTACTGTTCAACTTATCTCTGTGCGTGCAACATTTGTAAATAGCGTCATTTCATAACAAGTCACTCCATAAAAGAATTACGACATGGTCGCCTTCTATACGCATGCTTCGCATAACGTCGATTTCCAAGTTACGTGGGATCTGCCGATTTTTATTTCATCCTATATGTTCTTTTTTTCTATGTTTCCCTTTCCATAATGAGCAGGTGGGTGTTATGTTCTCTAGGGGGACTTGTAGGCTGTTCCTTCCCCATTTCCTTCGTGTCTTTATATTTTCTGTATAAACAAACTAATGATGATTTGATTGATTTGATTTGATCAAACAAACTAAGTAATAATAAATATTGCGCAACAAATGCTGGAAATTCTACGGCCTCACTGCAATAAAAAAGCCATTCTTATTCGCTAACTGCGTTAAACTGAGCTGTTGGACTGTTACATTGTATGTAAGTACGCTTATAGATGTAGGGTTCTTTTCAGATGCTCTACAGAAGATTTCAACACAAATTTCAACACAATGTCGCTTCATGCGCGGCCTATGTCATGGCTGCTATTTCACGCTTCTTAATTAACAACTTTGTGCGAAACGGTTAACGCAATGTTAGCTATTGCGTAAGGCGTCTGATAATGCCGAACAAAGCGTTTGAGAAGACAAAGCATTGAAAACGATAAATTAATCTAAAACAGCGCCGAAGACGATGTCGAGAGGAAAAAAAAGAAAATGCTTTCACAAGTGACCACGCACCCAGGAAGACGAGAAAGAATAAAATCGCCAGGGACGGAACAGGGTGTTACGTGGGCGACAGTTAGGAAGTCTTTCGCGTGAATGGTCTTTTGTCACGGAAGCTGTCAACAGATGGTGCTGATGGCCCTCGTAGTTTTGACAATGAACAGTATGTGCACTTTTACGCACAGCGAGAGAGAAAGAGATGGGTGCCAAAAATTTTTTTATTCGCGTAAATTAAAAGTGCGCGATCAAAAAGTGAAAAAAAGAACAAAACGAAAGGGCGAGAGTGATCGTAGCAGCGTCGTTGAAGCTGCAAGGAAGCGCTTTCATGAAAAATGCCGGCGCAGCCAGAGCTGGAGAGAGAGAGAGAGAGAGAAAGACCAACATCCTGGGGAGCCGGAGACCCGCGCTAGCAGCGCCCAGCACTTGAACGCTCACGCGGGCCTCTTAATTACACGGCTTCGAAGAGAGCGCTGCGCGTTCGTGAATTCATTAGCCTGATAGTGGTGCAGATGAAATGAACTGTAAGACGTTTCTCCGCGCTGTCGTTGGCTCAAAGGCTTTTCTTTGCTTGGCGAAGCACATGGGCCTCGCGGCATATAGGCGCGCTGCGATACACTCGCAGATAATAAGACGGCTTTTCGCGTCCTCTTCCTTCGCCTCTTCTTTAATTTTTGCTGTCCTCACGATTTTCTCGCTGACGTATTTCTTCTGATTCGTAAAGGCAGTTCTAAACCAAGGGGTCAGTATGGAACTTCAGGTTAAGAAGCAGGCCAGTAAGAGAAGTATGAATTATTTTTATTGCATTCAGCTGATTACTGTTCAGCGCAAGAATTAAGTCAGTGTGTAATTAGCAGGAACCCTAATGACAAAAAAAAACAAACAAACTAATGTGTCTGGGAGGCTAAGCGTCCTCAGTCATAAGCGAACCGCATGTATACCTAAAGATTAGCGTGAGCGGAAGTGTAGAAAGAGGCTAGGTGCAAGGCTGCTAACCAAATCCGAAGCTGTAACATTGGACTCGACGGAGTACAGGAATAGTTGCCAAACTATTGAGTTGATATAAATGTAAAGGTTAGGCCCACACAGTGACAATGCAAACAGACAAACGATGGTATGCCATGAAAATTTGACCATACGTTTAATTTTTATCTGGTTATAAAAGCCACCATCGAATAATTTTAGAACAGGCACTCAAATACCCACCTGATTCAAGGTGTTTTTTCCGAGTTGAATAACTTTTGTTTTGATAAGATAGATAAAGATAGTATCATATTATATCATTGCTGGAATCATTGATTACATCACTGTTGAAACAAATGGCAGCATACTTCTCTATCACAGTGTCTATTGCGTCAATATGAAACCGTGCATCTTTCTAATACAACTAGCGAAGGTCAAGGCTAGAAGCTAGCCCGCTGGCTGATGTCTTATTACTTGCAGGATGGTGGAAGTGTTCATTAGTATAATTATTACTAAATGATTATGTCACTGAATTTTATTGTAAAAGTGGCGCCAACATGTGCGAAGAGGTAGTTATATTAATTACTCTAGAGTGCTAACCAACATGGACGAAGCAACAAAACACCATGGGCTCTCAGTGGCATCTAAAAGCCTTGTAATAAAAATCGATTCATACGTGGTGTTTCACAGATTTCGCATGTCCTGCCAGTTTAGCTCAGAAAGATTACACTGAGCAGGAGACCGAGCATAATTATCTTTTGGCCAAAATGATCTCGGGAAATCTAGTTCGCAACAACGTGAAGTCGTGGACACTTGACTTGTGCAAGGGTCCTTTTGTTATGTCCTGCATTAAAAGCCTTAGCCGTAACGTGGTCAGTATGTGAGAAAATAATCGTAATATCTCGTACTTGGCAAGCAGACACATGGCCGACGATACCTTGACGTAATTGACTTGGATGTTCGGTTTCGTGAGTTCTGTGTTGCCTTGACCGTTCACTCTTTACTGCATGCTTAATTGGTCGAGCTTCACATTAAGGTGAAGACGCAACGTCTATGCGAGCCAAGTTATCAACCTATGAAATTTTGCTGGTCTCGCTGGGCATTTTCATTTTTCTGTGTCACGCAGAGACTGCCTTTGTAAAAGTTCCCAATAAAACCAAGATTATCATCATTATTTTTTCTTGCAATGACGCAGAAATCTTTTTTGGTGCTGTTGAACTTTAGTGACGCGCAGTGATGCGTAGTGAACATTGCCTGAAGAGCTCCTTTATACTTATAAAAAAGGGAAACATGGACAGGGAGCTATTTAACGATGGCCATCCTACAATGAAAAAAGAAATTATTAAAAAAGAAGGAAAGAAAGGAAGAAAGAAAGAAAGAGAAAAAGAAAGAAAGGACGGATCATAGAAACATTTTATGCAATTACGTGTCATGTTTAGGATTGTAAACGAACAAGTAAATAGATGGCATTGTCGGAATCAGCCCGAGACATCTGCTTGCTTGAATAGTGATGAACAACACACCCTGTCTCAAATGTGCGCCTTGAAAGCAAGATCTAACTTGAGCAAGGAAGTGTTAACGATTTGAAAGCGCTGCAGCCATTCCCTTCCAGTTACCTAACGTTACCTTCGAGCCATCAGTTATGCTTATCTTGGTATTCGCCTTCTCTGTAACACTTGGTTGCAAAGACAGCTGCCATGCTAGACCTAGCTCGAACATTACGTTTTAAAATTCGCACATCAGATAGTATCTCAACCTTATCTCTCTAGTTTCACATTTTGTTATTTTTTAAGTCTGGCGACTGACTCGAATTGAACGCGCTCTTGATAGAGTTGTTCGGCGTGTATCTATAGGGTGACATATCTGAGATATCGTTCCTACGGCGTCTCGAACTCCAATATTCCTATGCACGGCTCTATGCACAATAGCACACGCCACAAGTTTCCGGAAGGAAACATAGCGGTACGCGTTTAGCACCAAGGTGGCAGTTATAGTCCCCCTGGCATGGTTCCCAGACTCTAGAGATGCGGGCCGCTCTTTTGTCGAGTGGCAGGGCTGCCTACCATTGTTTGCGTCACGCGAAACAGCGCTTACTTCGCGTACCCAGAAGGGCCCGTTTGGAGAGGGCGTGTCACGTATGTCTTTTGATCCAATGGTGCACAGTGAACGAAGAGAGCAGACTCGTAGCTCGCGGCAGTTTCTTATTGGCTCGTCCCCACCTACGCGGGCCGCGGTGTGGACACGAGCTCTCTTTCTTTCGCATGCAATCAATGACACACATATCGCATGCTGCAGCTGTGCCCAGGTTCAGCAGATTCACCCTACAATGCTGCGAGAGTTGAGCACGCTGCGCCTCGCTACGTGGGACGTCTTCGTGCGTTGGATGCCGATACCGTTAGATGCTTGTTTTTGGTGATATCCATGGTACTCCTTGTCTTCTTGCTATGTGTACTTAATGGGCGTATTGTATAAACAAGACATCAGGACGTAATATTTCGGGACAAATGGCGCGGCTGAGTGAGCTATATTTGAGGTACATAAGCCCGTATTTAAAGAAAGGTATAGTTATACGATATTTGTCACGGCCTTTTTTTGGAGTGCATATATTCGTATACCGTTCTGCGTTTACTCTCTCTCTCTCTCTGTCTCGTGTTTGTGTGTGTGTGTGTGTGTGTGTGTGTGTGTGGTGTAGTGTATGTGCGTGTGTGTAGTGTCTGTAGTGTGTGTCTGTGTGTGTGTGTGTGTGTGTGTGTGTGTGTGTGTGTGTGTGTGTGTTAAAAAGCTGGCACGCGCTCCAGCTTTTTTAACCAATGCGTAGTCATAATTATGAACGGATACGTCGAAGAGCGTGGTGCCTGTCAATCATTTTAACGAGCGTCAGAAAATCCGCAAGTACACGCAGTGTATTGCGTGCAGCATCATCGACGGCACGAGTACCATGAATAATCTGCCGCTGCCAAACCGTGAGACCTGTTTTGAACTGCGAGGGTAGCACAGTAACCACCTTCTTCTTCATATTTTTTGTTAATGGTATTGCGGTATACTGTATTCCAAGGCACCTGCTAAGAATACCAACAGCACTGGTGGACAGCAGAATCACTTGCGCAGTGAGGCTTTAGGTACTATCGCTGTCAGAAATCCTCTTCGCTGCGCTAAGTTCTTACTTCATTGTTTTTATAGCGCTCTATATTGAAATGTTTGTATAACGGTCTCTTTGGAGAGAGCAGCATACACTGAAATATGCAGTGCATGTAACATCAACAAGGTAGTATGCGGTGACACTTTTCCTTGAACTGAAATCCCATTAGGTGACAGTGTTTTCGTGCGAAAAATGTCGCTGACACCACAATGCTACTGAAAATAACGCGAGCGAGGCCTAGTGAATAAAAGTTGTTATTGCTTTCACGTCAGGATGATATGAATGCTTGTGCACATACCCTTAGCTTTGTGTATCGCACCATCACTGGATAATGTGCCAAGCTGCGCATGTTTAATGTTTTCTAGAGCACAAGCCAGAAGCTTATGCCTTAGCAAGCCTTCAGCATGACAGGGATGCTGACGTTTCATATCTGCCAGAAAATATTATGCCGGACTTTGATCCCGCAGTGAAACAAGGATCCTTCCTACCACATCAACACATTCTTAGAAAGACAATTCCATATTTTTGTTGTAAAAAAACAAGGGTATTTTAGAAGCTTCTTTGCAAGCGAAGAAGCGAAAAAAAGTTTCTTGTAGCCACGCATTTTTTAATGGGTGGCCTCTGAAGTTTCCAACAGATGAGGTTGAAGTAGGAAGCGAACGTCTAGAATCTCCATGCAAACATAGCTTAGTAGAGCAGAAGATTCGTACACCTGGTGCGTCATGATGTATCACGTGATTTCTTGGCCTTATACGGAGCTTCTTTTAAGTGCAAGATCACCGCTTGAAGAAAACATGCTGCGCGTGATGCAAAGGCTTGATTAGGGCTCACTTCCTCCTGGTGGTGCATTTATCTCGGCATTCAAGGAAGCAGGCGCGCCTTGTCCAAGATCGGCTGCTGTCACGTCTTTCTACAAACATCCGGCTATACGCTGCTCTTTGCTAAGTAGCTCCAACCGGAAGTTTTTCCTCCCGGCACTGGCTGGCTTAGTTCCTGGCCTTGCGAGCTTCTTGAGTCTGAAGCGCGCGCTTCTCACCTAGGAAGAACTTGGGAGTGGGGAGTTTCATTTCAATCAATCCGAGGCAGCGCTGTGAACTTATGTCGAGAATATGTTACAGAAATAGTTTGTAAAAACAATTCACATTTTAATGCTCGGAGTTTTCGCGCAGCCTGTGTAAGTAGCATAGTCAATAATGAAGAGTGCAGTGGGTCACCTCTGACAGACTCCAAATTAAAGGTAATCTTGAATACAACCTGCATGCACTAGAAGGAGGGACCATCTGTAGTTTGTGCAGAACTTTTATCATCGTTCGCGTACTATTGTCATGTCGTACTTCTGGAGATACACGCTCCCGTTAGTACCTCTAATTTACTCGGGAGATGTTGCCAAACTGTTGAATGCAATATTAGATCATCTGATTGACTTTAGATGAAATCGGAGCACTGTAATCAATTTTATATATTGCTTGCTAAGTTGTTAACTTATTTGTCTATCATTATAGCAACTGTACAGTTACTCCATCTACATTAACAGAGACAATGACATTGTTTCTATGGACGCGAGAACACGCCTGAGGAAACATTTCTGTTCGTTTTTTTTAAGGCGGCGCTGCGCAATGAAGCCCGTCATTGAAATGGTTGAAATGTCCGGACAGAAATGGTGGTTAATGGTAGTGCTGATTGGCGTTCCCCCTATCTTTGAGGCCTTATAAACGAATATCAAGGACTCAGGTCTTAGACCGAATAACGCCTTCGTTCATATATTGATGGGCTATGCATAGCCTCCCTTGAGGTTTAAGCTAAAGTGTTTGAACATAATTTAATACAGCGCACTACATCCTGGAAGAAATCTACAGGGGATCAACTGCTACCATAGTGCTTCATAAAGAAAGCAACAGAATACCAATCAAGAAGGGTGTAAGGCAGGGGGACACAATCTCCCCAATGCTATTTACCGCGTGCTTACAGGAGGTTTTCAGTAGCCTAGAATGGGAACAGTTAGAGATAAGAGTTAATGGAGAGTACCTTAGTAACCTGCGCTTCGCCGATGACATTGCATTGCTGAGTAACTCAGGGGACGACTTGCAACTCATGATTACGGAGTTAGACAAGGAGACCAGAAAGGTAGGTTTTAAAATGAATCTGCAGAAAACGAAAGTAACGTACAACAACCTCGGAAAAGAGCAGCGCTTCGAAATAGGTAATAGTCCACTTCAAGTTGTAAAAGACTACGTCTACTTAGGGCAGGTAATAACCGCGGAGCCGAACCACGAGATTGAAGTAACCAGAAGAATAGGAATGGGGTGGAGCACATTTGGCAAGCACTCTCAAATTTTGACAGGTAGATTGCACTATCCCTTAAGAGAAAGGTATATAACAGCTGACTTGCCGGTACTTAGCTACGGAGCAGGAACCTGGAGACTTACAAAGAGGGTTCAGCTTAAATTAAGGACGATGCAGCTAGCAATGAAAAGAAAAATGGTAGGTGTATTCTTAAGAGACAAGAAGAGAGCAGAGTGGATTAGGGAACAAACGGGGTTAAGGATATCATAGTTGAAATAAAGAAGAGGAAATGGACATGGGCCGGGCATGTAGCGCGTAGACAGGATAACCGCTGGTCATTAAGGGTAACTAACTGGATTCCCAGAGAAGGCAAGCGGGTTAGGGGGAGACAGAAGGTTAGGTGCGCAGATGAGATTAAGAAGTTTGCGGGTATAAATTGGCAGCAGCAAGCACAGGACCGGGTTAACTGGCGGAACATGGGACAGGCCTTTGTCCTGCAGTGGACGTAGTCAGGCTGATGATGATGATGATGGTGACGACTACACGTACACAAGAGAAAAATGTGTTAAAATATGTTCAATTACTGCCACCAACTCATCCAGGTTTAAGTCCTTGAGCTAAAGTGCTCTAAGTAGGTCAAATTAAGGTCTGCGTGCAAGCTGTGCATGTCTGTTTGCAGCGATTTGTGAGCCCCAGCTGGGATTCCAGGCCACCCGAGTCTTTCGTTTATAATATTATGCCATGCGTTTTTTACGTATGTGGATTTCCTCTGTAAAACTTGTTTTCAGCGCTCGGCGCAAATTACGCCGTAATTTTTCACAGGCTTCAGGATTCTTCAAGGTCATTCTGTTAAGACTGCGCACTGGAGGCCAACAGTTTCGTTTATTCAAGAGCTTACACAGCTACCAGCCATAACGCTAGAACCTTGGATAGCAAATGTATGAAAGCCGACGCGCTTTTCCGCTTGTCATATTACACAACAGCTGACGCTTGTCGCGTTGCTTTCAGTGTACGCTGTCGTCTTTTATGAAAGGGAACACGCGAGTGTTTGGCCTGCGCTCTGCAGCGAATGCCTGCAGCAACATCAACTGAATGCTGAAGAAAGCGCTTCCACTTTTGGCGGCACCACCCGTTGTCAGATCTGATCGACAGCGTTATCCAGGAGCGCTTGTCGTACGACCATGATTTGTTATTTTGTTAGCCAACAGATGGCGCCAAAAGCCGACTGCCGTAGGTATCCAAGCCTTCAGAGGTAAAACAGGTATCCAAGCCTGCAGAGGTAAAACGGGGGCTTAGGCAGGGGTGCCCCCTGTCACCCTTATTATTCATGATGTACCTACAAGTATTAGAGGCAAAATTAGAGGGAAGTGGACTGGGCTTCAACCTCTCTTTAGTCAAACAAGGAAAACTTATTGATCAGGCACTACCAGCATTAATGTACGCAGATGATATAGTGCTAATGGCCAACAACAAGGAAGATTTGCAGAGATTGATGGACATCTGCGGTAATGAGGGAGATAGGTTAGATTTTAGATTCAGTAGGGAAAAATCAGCAGTCATGATTTTCAATGACCACGAAGGTAGTGAGCTTAGAATACAGGAGGTCACGCTAGAGATGACAGATAAATACAAATATCTGGGCGTATGGATAAGCAATGGGACCGAGTATCTGAGGGAACACGAATTATACGTGACGACTAAAGGTAACAGGAATGCAGCAGTCATGAAAAATAGGGCACTGTGGAATTACAATAGGTATGATGTTGTGAGAGGAATATGGAAAGGGGTCGTGGTTCCTGGGCTGACGTTCAGCAATGCGGTCTTGTGCATGAGATCAGAAGTTCAAGCAAGATTAGAAATTAAGCAACGTGGAATAGGTAGGCTTGCTTTAGGAGCTCACGGGAATACACCAAATCAGGGAGTACAAGGTGATATGGGATGGACATCATTTGAGGGCAGGGAAGCTAGCAGCAAGATAAAATTTGAGAAGCGATTGAGAGAAATGGGGGAAGAGCGTTGGGCTAGGAAGGTTTTCAGCTACTTGTACATGAAGAAGGTCGATACAAAATGGAGGAAGCGAACCAGGAAGTTGACTGGTAAATACTTAGGAAACAGCAGGTGGCCAAACCAAAAAGAACTATCGGTTAAGAAAAAAGTGAAGGAAACGGAGACTGACATGTGGAAAATGGGCATGATTAAGAAGTCCGCACTAGAGATCTATCGAACTTTTAAGCAGGAAATTGCTAAGGAAAGGATCTATGATAATACTCGGGGTAGTTCTCTACTGTTTGAGGCCAGGACGGGAGTACTGCGAACCAAGACATATCGGGCCAAATACGAAGGGGTCGACACAATATGCAGTGCGTGTGGAGAGGAAGAAGAAACTGCCGAACACTTGATAATGTTCTGTAAAGGGCTTCACCCTATAGTTCAGGATGATGGCGCAGAGTTTTTCAAAGCCCTGGGATTTAGGGACAGCGAGGGCAAAATAGACTTTAAGCGGGTAGACTTAACTAGAAGGAGGTTATCTGATTGGTGGCTAAAGTCAAGGCACGAGTGAAAATTAAACCCTTCACTGCGAAGTACGAATCGTCAACTTCATTATTTAAAGGAAAAAAAAAACATAAATGTAATGGTTAGTTCACTAAGTATTACGGCTAGGTGGCGTTAGCCGCCGCCCGATCTAAAGGGTACAGCCACATCCATCCATCCATCCGTAGGCAGCTGCCGCAGAGCTCATGCCACGCGCTCGCGTATTCCCTTTCATCAACGATGACAGTGTACAGTGTCTATTGCTTATACTTAACATTTTCATTTCTCGGGAACAGGTTCTCCTCCCAAATAAAGAGTTTAGCCTCGAACACGCTGACTGCTTCGTTCGTCGACGTCCCCACCACGTGACTAAAACTCTGCTGAATCTGTCAGGCGTGCGCGCACATTTAAAGACCACAGATGTATATTTCTACCTCCATATACTTCAAACCTAACTTAAACCTCATTGTCGTTAGAATAATAAGGCGGACCTCTTGTAAGAACGAAGCCGGAAGGGTTAACGCAGCGCACGGTTTAAAACACAAAGAAGAGAACAGGAACAATATGAACGTCACATCAGTAATTTTCACAAAACGCCTGAGTTTTTTCTTACAGTTTTGCCTGCTCAGAGCGAGTAAGTTATTATTTAACTAACCCGTCGAAGGACAGGGCCTGAATGACCGTCTTGCCATCTACCGAGACATGTGGCGCCGCATGTGCCAACTTTATTATTTACTTTTTTTACTTTGGCTTTGAAGTACACGAGCATCCCACAAATCCCATCTCGCAGGCGAATGAGCGGTGTAACTTAAACACAATACAAAAAGGAATGTTACGAGTGCACATGAAAGTTAAGACCGAAAGAGGGAAAGAAAACAGGAAAAAAAAAAGCAGTGAGAGCGCCTGTCCAAATCTTTTCGCAAGAATCATTTTCGCTGGCCTGCTTTTCCTCTGGCCGCCCTTATTTTACGGAGCTTTTCTCGTCACCCGACGCGGCGGAGGTGACGAGACGAAGGCGACGCCCCAGCACGGAGAGCCCGTGGAGGGCCTCCCTGAAGGCGCGAGCGGTGGTCGCCTGGCCGCGCAGAGTGAAATTCCGCGAGCTCGTAATTTGTGGTGTTGTACGTCAGCGGGCGAGACGCGGACAGCTTCGAGAACGCTCGGCCAAGGGCCATTGTTCGGAATAACTTAACAGTGCCCAAAGGCACCCTTCGACACGGGTATTGCGACACTACATCAAGCGCGAGACAGCTACAGCACTCTCCCTGGGCGAGCACCACACGCGGCATGCCGAGCTTGCGAGAGAGAGAGAGAGAGAGAGAAAAGAAACGAAAGACGGAAAATAAAAAAAAAGGAAAAAACACCACTTTTTAGTGCCCGCATACGTTGCCGTGTCTCATTTCATATCCTTTCGACACGCTCGAACGGACGGTGCAGCGAGGGAAAAAAATTAAAAAAAGTTAACAACCGTAAGGGAGGTTTATTGCTGCCTTATAACTTTCTATAATGCTTTCGCTACTTGACTTTCTACGCGTTTAATGCTATTTATAAGACGACAAGCTTTTTACATGATTGCAACCAGTTAGAAGAAGCAAGAAGAGTGTTGATAGAACTGACAGGCGGAAGATGTAGAAAAAAATGTTTTTGGTGTTTTTTTTTCATATTCACGTGCTTTTGGAGCCACCCTCCAGCAGTGATCTATTGTGCCCTGCCAACTTTTCGTCAGAACTGGCCGCAGTCAAAATCATTAGTAAAACTGCGAACGGAAATTATTAGAAGCGCAGCGTGAATGATATTTGCAATCCCTAAACCTCAGTAAATTTCCGTTTTTGCACTCCACTTCCTTTTTTACCAGGATCTAAGGTACTGATTGCGTTCCTTATATTATACAGTTCACAATACTGCGTCTTTTCTACATCAGCCTTCTAATGGAGAAACACGGTTCCTTACAACACAAAAAATTTACTTGGAGGATTTGGGTGTACTCTGATCTGGGCCACGCGAGAGAATTAGGAAGGCAAGAGATGATGGAATAGAAAGAATAGCTCGCCATACATAAGGGACACTACGGGTGCAGGGACTCAATAAAAACGCCGAGAGATTATTTGTTCGCGAAGTTTGTTCTCAAAAAGTGCACGATTACCTCTGCTCAAAGTGTAGCGAGGAAAATTTCAGTCTCTATTTTGTGCGCGAAACGATGGGACGCAGAGGTCTACCCTCCTACTGGGTGAATGCCACATCTGCTGTGAGTTTACAGACTACACCAATTGCGCTTATAAAAAGCATATTTTTTCACTTTTATAGATGCAGTGTGTGGATTGGGCAAGCATGGCCATCCATTGTTCAATGTATGATTAACATCATTTCCCCATCTACACTTGCATAGCACGGGAAGTGCACGTAAGAGTAAGAGCAGCATGACTCTTCGACAGTCGTTGCTTAAAATAGTGCAGGACGTTCTCGTGCATATTTAGACTTACTGCCTCTGGTATCTGGCGTCACCTTCAAATTCAGATGCATGGGATTGTAGAGGGGAGGAAGTACGATGTACGCAGACACCTCTTGCCCAGCACCCGTGGCTTGCCTAGAACACTGTCGGTGATAACACCGTGGCGTCTAGCCCACGTACAACGCAGTTGAGGCACCAGTCCCTCTTCACCCATTCCCCCCCCCCCCCCTTTTTTTTTTCGTCCTTTAAGATTTTGGGCACAGCTAATCAGTGTCACACCAAAAACTTTGCGCTAGCAAGTAATGTAATATGCCAATTTGTGTACTGTATGAGCTCATGTACATTATTGTGATTTATGACGGTCAAAGAAGATGACAGATCTAAAAAAAGTTAATTCAAAATTTCTTTCAGAGCCCTTTACTGTCCCGGTATTTAAGTTGAAGGTCACTAAAACAGTGGACACATCATCATTGATATCATGTCGATAATCTTATTAAGAAAAAAAACTGCAAGCAGCGTGTTCTTACAAATAAATTAACGAAAAGTGGCACATTCTTTTGAGTGAAGAACATTACCTGCTAAGGAATACCGCTTCCAAGCTTAAGAACGTGCCTTTGATGCCTGGCAATGGCGGCCTTATTTTGATGGAAGAGAAATGAAGAAACACCTTTGTACTTACATGAAAGTATACGCTAAATAACCCCACGTTGTCCATTTTATTAGACGTTTCAACTGCGGCGTGTCTCAAAATTATATCGTGCTTACGACACGTGAAAAGTTCTGAGCTTATTCAGTTATAGCCAGCCAAAATCAGTTTGCATCGTTAACTTCTCTGCACTTTCAGTACTGACTCCCTCCCTCCTGCGCCTGTGTTCATCCATGTTCCCTACAGACACGTGCACAATTGTTGTTTATCGATGGCATTGCTTCAGCTCACTGTAAACTTCGCTACCTGATGAACTAATCGAAGGCAAACGAACTTCACCTGTTTGAGATTAATTAATGACAACGCTTTTCGGGAACAAAAAGTGGTGCATGGCAGTAAAAACAACACTGGGCCTTCATATGACTAGTTTTTAACATGAATGTGAACGAAGGATTTAGCTGGAAAACCCCGACATGCCCCACAAGCGTTTGGATCGAATCAAATTATCACAAGGAAAGGATGTCCGAGATGTTCTTTCCCTATAAAAATAAAATAGAGTGCTTCACTTCTTTTTTTGCAAACGCTGTATATCATTTCGTTTAATAGCTAAGCCGTAAATTGTTTAAGCGTAAGGCTTTCTTTTTCTATGTTTTTATCGCACTCATAATGAATTCCCCCAGTGAGTCCTTTCAACCTGCCACCTTTCCCGCTTCTCTTTTCACCCACTGCCACGCTCCCATTTATTGCCTCCTTGAATCCGCCCTAATGGCACACTTCGCTTGAAGCAGCGATAAGCAAAGAATACTTAAAGACGCGAGACGGAGCTACAAGGTTTTTGGTCCGATATATCGACGCTGGTAGCTAGCTTTAATCAATGCGGCCATGCTTTTTCCTGTCTCGGTCGAGTGGTACGATCCAGCTAGGGCGATTACTTTGGCTGTTTCTATGAAACGTGGTTCATACTTCTGAGTGATTTCTTTGTCGTAAATGCTGTGACAGCGTTTGTACGCACGCACGCACGCACGCACGCACGTACGTATGTATGTATGTATGTATGTATGTATGTATGTATGTATGTATGTATGTATGTATGTATGTATGTATGTATGTATGTATGTATGTATGTATGTATGTATGTATGTATGTATGTGTGCACATACGCACGTACACAGGTGGTCCATAACGTAATTTAGGGATGATATTGTGAAGTGACTGTATGCCGCAGCGTATCTGACCCGGTTGGAATTGGAGGGTGAAATTCACTGACGCATGCATACTCGCACGCACGCTCTCTCAGCAGTCTGAAACCATCGGGAGGGTAAGGAAGGGCTTTACCGTACACCTTGTTTTCAAATGTCATGCAAGCCGTAATACTGTGCTCGTTGGAACGAAGTAATAGCATCAAATTTTGTGTAAAACATGACATGCCCATAGTCTAAACTTTTCCTATCATTAAGGCAGCACATGATAATGACAGTTTGTCGGAATGCCGATAATGTCGATTTGGGGCGGTTGACAAAGGGACAACGCCAAAGAGACTTGAAGCAAGGCTTTAAAGGGCTCTGCAGAAGAGGTCTACAGTGATAACATTGACGCCCGCAATTCTTGCTGAAAATGATGTGTCGCAGGAGGAAGAGCCTACTTCAAAACTGTCTAATCAGTTGTAACGTTTTCATAAAACATTTTTTCTATCAATTGACGGACATTACTTTTTGTACATACTATGTATGCATGTATGTAGCCCTTGTATGCACTCGTTCTGTAGCACTATCTTTACAGCTCGAGAGTAAGGGTCAGACTTTAAACAACAGAAACAAATACATATTATCAGTATTGCAGTTCAATGATTTGCAGTATTTCTTGCGAACATCGAATTATGTCACTGCCTAAGTGGCCACTAAAAATAAAGTTGGTTCCAACGTGAACGTTGCAATAAAACTTGCTCTGTCATGGACTGGATTTGTTGGAAATAAGAGTACGTGGAATGTTCTTTGCCTTAAGAAGTTACGTTTGAATTCCTGTGAACTGCCCTTACGAAACTCTTCCGGAAATATTGTTCAATAGATTGTTATTCATCAACCATGACCATCGGTTGACTAAACAAAGAGAAACCACATTATACCGTACTTTAAAAAATAAAACCAGTGATTTGTGGCAGGCACCGACGAAAACTAGTGTTCTCACGGCTGCCTGTCTTTTTAAAAAAAAAACTTATTTTGAAGTGGTTGTCCTGATTCCGTTTCTGTTTCTTGCTTTTACAAGAGGTTGAAGTTGCCTGCATGTTTTGACATGGACATGTCGTGAAGGAATCTTGTGGTCTTTGCGTTACTTCTGCAGTGAACGGACTAGAATGTGTAGTATAGACGGGCTGTCATTCCTTTTTTTTAGCAATTCACTTGCTTTCCTACCGGGGAGGTTTCTCTCGCATCTTTCATTTATATACAAAAACATACTCCAAGGACCCCCTACCTTTGAAAGAAAATTTACGACGGAGGGCGAAATAGGCAGTTATAATTATTCAGTGTAATCAAAGAAAAAAGCAATAGTTGATTAATTCTTACGCAGTCTTTTCCCGACAAAAAAAAAGAGAGAGAGAAGCGAATCTACGAGCGCCGCAAATGTCACGGGTGCACCGTAGATTAGAGAAAGAAAAACGAACTTCAATTAAGAGTAACGAAATTCATGGGATTGTCCGTTTCTTCACACTGGCCTGATTTCGACGAGAGGTGACGCTGTCCTCTTATCTTGACAGACGCGGAGAGCTTGTCCGGTCCCGTAAGTGAACGTTGCGCACCCCTGCTCCCTCGGCCTTCAAGATTACGCGCCTAGCAGGAAAGACAAATGTATTGAGAAGGATGGAGGTCCCATCGCTGCCAAGACGGTCGCGCAAAGGAAGCCGTCTCGTTCAGCCACGAAACGGTACTCGGCTGATGCGTTTAAACAGAGCTTCAGCAATGTAAACGGTTGCATAATGTTGCGTAAGAACCGCTATAGTTACTGCGTCCGTGAGAGCGTTAAGGTGGACAACATGCGTTCGTAACGCTGCTCTTTTTATTTAAGCCTAGAGCGCTAGACTGGTGCTTCGGCTAAACATAACAGCAAGCACTCAACTGGCGTGTGCCTCGCAGTATCATACACTTTAGCTGACGCGTAAGCTAGAGAATATGATATACGGTGATAAATAGTAGAAATTTGACATAAATAACAAGCACCTTTATTTTATCCATACTTTTATTCATTTTAAACAGTCAGGCTTCAGCCCTATAGCACAAGTGCTTGTTTAGAGTACGTGATTACATGCAGCGATAGAGGGGAATCACATGCTAGCTTACTCGAAATCTGCGTGGAAAATTTGTTAATTTTATTAGCTTACCTGTTATCATAATTAAGCATTTTCGCCCGCCAACGTGTACGTCTGGTCGCGGTAAACTTTAGCCTGAGCAACAGAAGTAACGTTACCTACGTGTGGCGCATCATCCAGTTTTATTTGGAGTTCGTTTCACTCGCGCCTCTCTATAGGTGAACAATTATTAAAGCAAAAGCCTTTAATAACTCATACTCGCGGTGTCCAAACATTCGTCCGTTCCTGCCCTGAAACGAGCCCAGCTGTGGCCTCTCCCCCTAAACCCCTCTCATCAATCACGAGATCCACAGTGGCATGGATCTGGCCCGAATTTCTGGTATGAAACTCGTCCAAAACTCACCCGAATTTCTGTGCCTAATCACGAAATGCCCCAGCGGCGCATGGCAGCAGTTTTTTCACCACATCTGGGGCCACTCCCCCTCGCACTCTCTCAGCACTCACGTGATGGCACAGCAGATGCGTCCTACCGTCCGTCCATCCATACCCCTTCACACACTCTCAGCAATCACATAATTATAGATTGGAGAAAATTGTGGAGTTCACTCAGACTCACTCGAGAAAAATGTTTTGCTCTTGGGGCTCACTCGGACTCCGGCTCACGAAAATTTCCTTCAACCGGACTCACTCAGACGGAAACTCACGGCTCATTGCGAGTCCGAGTGAATCGACTCATCAGTCCGGCAGTCTAGAATCAACTTTCTCAATCGTGGTGTCAATGCTCTTTAACACCAATATCTCACATAGTTGGTACTATTTTTAGTGCCTTTTGATATAAAACCTCCGAATACGATTTATAAGTGGTTGCAAACCAGTAAAGACATTTTAGGGGAGAAGCTCCTTAAGGCGTGGGTCTGTCCATCCCTTGTATGTATGTATGTATGTATGTATGTATGTATGTATGTATGTATGTATGTATGTATGTATGTATGTATGTATGTATGTATGTATGTATGTATGTATGTATGTATGTATGTATGTATGTATGTATGTATGTATGTAGTACGTAACCACCAGTGGCACATACCCAGTATGTGCCACAGGGGATGCGAGATGGTACTTGGAATGTTCACTAGATGGACGCACAGACAGACGGACAGAAACACTAGCAGACGGACAGACGAATGGATAGACGCGCGGACGTACGGACGTACGGGTGCACGAACAGACTGTCAGACAGATGGATGGACGGACTCACGGACGGACGCATGGACAGGCGGAGGGACGCATGGATGGATGCACGGGTGGTCGCGCGGGCGGACGGACGGAAGCAAGAACGAACGGACGGACGTATGTACGAACGAACGGATGCTTCGCCCCACTCATCATCATTCACTCCATGGATATTCTGTGATTTTTTCTTGAAAGAGATGACAACATCAGATATATTCATTAAGAACTTCCCTGGAAGAGTAGGCAGGGGTGGAGCTCAGGGCAGCCATCTAACTTAATTCACGCCTCTGATTAATAAATATTGAAATGGTTTACGAACGATACTGCTTTGGAACACGTGTTAGCAGACGTAAGTAGAAAATGTGAATCCAGGTAAGGCTCATAGTAATGCTGAAGATGATTAGATTGATGCACAGTGGCGTGTGCGGCAACGCTCCTTCGTGAGACACGCCTCGTTGCAGCTTCAGAGCGCGCGTCATGCCATGAAAAAAAAAACACAGCATAGTCAGTCGAACGGCCACAGGCTTTCATTGAACGCACTTCGGAATTCACAGAATGTCCTTCAAAATTTTCTGGATCAATTTCTATTATTATGAACTGAATATTTCTGGTTAGTAGTAAGCTAGGCATATTTGAATATGCCACAACACAATAATGCCAGTGCCTCGGGGTTCCATCACACACACACACACACACACACACACACACACACACACACACACACACACACACACACACACACACACACACACACACACACACACACACACACACACACACACACACACACACACACACACACACACACACACACACACACACACACACACACACACACACACACACACACGCGCGCACGCACGCACGCACGCACGCACACGCACATGCATTAGTGCTAATGTGTTAATGGCTATTATTGTTGGTATTTAATTTTAGTATTGCCCTCATGGTTTTCAGGAGGCCTTTGAACTAAATAAGTAAGTAGTAAAATGAAAATAACGCATTCTAGTTGGTGAGCCACGTGCAGGTATTATGGCTACATCCAACATCAATGTTAGGAAATAACGAAACGTGAAGCAATGCTGTAGTTGAGATCGTAGCAAATACACGGCGACGTTTCTTACCTCTACTTAGAATGCATACTGCATGTACCACAGCGTGGATCTGTTGCTGCTAATGCCATTGCACGAGATGGGGCTTTCAGGTACTCTCAATGTTTGATCAGATAAAAATCTTGGAGAAGCAATTACGGCTGCACTAGACCGTGTGTGCATCATTGCAGACAGATGTTAGCTCCGGGGTACACTTACATCCTGTCATTCCTTCGTGGCATGCGGGTAATGGAGCATACGCTTTCGGGCAAAGAAAGATGGCGGTCTTTCCAACCGGCAGCCTTAATGCACTCTTGCATCTATTATTGTTGACCAAACAAAGGGTTGTGTAAACGGATGTCGAATATCTGTCAACAAGCCACGATTGAGGTTTAGCGTTGTGTCTATTCACATGCCTGTTCTTGTACATAAAGCCATGTGAAGCTTTTAGTAATATCTTGCCTCGAGACGGTTCCTCTGCAGCGACAAACGCTTTATGACGCCCAGGACTAGCTCGCTGTATTTACGGCAACATCTGAGATCTTCATATTAGGAATGCATTATCACTGTGCAACTGTGAGCTTTATAACTCGAGAGTCAGATCAAACACCTTCTTTATGTGATTATGCACGACTGCTACCATTGAAACGCCTCAGTCTACTTGCGAAACGTTGCAGTTGCGATGTTGCTTGTCGCATTGTGCATGAGCATGTGTGAGCCATAACTGCGTTGCTAGTTTGCGATTCCGTGCGCTTGCAGAATAAGCGATGTTTAACGTCTGAACCTTTATTATAATTGGCATGTTCAGGATAAAATGGCGGCACAAGACGTGCATAAATTGGCCCACAACATGGCGCTGCACTTCCTCTGTTCATGTAGAAAATCGGTTTGGTACCTTTGCTCCTCGTCAACGCGAATCGAGTAGCGCGGAATCAAGCCGAACAAGCGATAAAAACTGCCTCGCACGTATGGGCTTTTTCAGATAGGGAGTCGGCAGCGCTAAATAAGGGTGCACAAACAGTACACACGGGGTTGCTTCCTTGTCGGCTGAACGAGTGGGCGTAAAGATAAGAAAAGCAACAGAGAAAATGGGATAGCGAATCGCCAAAGCCGCGGCGGTGGCTAACACAATGCTGCACCACCGGCATCACCCCCGTGAGCAAGAGCAAGACGCAGCGCCCTGAGAAAGTCGTTTCAAAACCAGTTCGGTAATTAACCGGATTGAGAGCACGAGAAGTACCGTCGTTCTCCGACCTTAATTAGAGGGGGGTATCGGCCGCCTCCGGACAGGGGTCAGACCTTTTACGGTCCGAGAGCAAAGTGGGGCTCCGGATGGCTCGCGGGAGCTGGGAATTCCACCGGAGGGTAGAAAGGATGCGCCAGCTGAGAGTGAGAGGAATGGGCTATCCGCAGTGGAGTACGCTGATACAGGCCGATGGAGAGAGAACAATATATAGAGGCCGGCATCAGCGAGGCAACAAAGCGAGGCACGAACGAGTCGGCGGCTTTTCGCCTACCCAGCCATCACCGCCTCGGGCCGACCAGACAGACCGGAGACCGAGGAGCTTCGCTCGCGGTTCGGAAACGAAGGAGCTTCACCGCGGGGCCTCATTTAGGAAGTTGCAACTGCGCAGCAGCGCCGAGATTGTCCGCACACTCGGCAGCTTTTCCTCCTCTCTCTCTCTCTACATTCCCGATGTTGCATTGCACTTCCATGCCACTGCCATTTTGTGTTTTCATATTGGCGTACTTTTTCTTGTTTTACTTTCCTTTCTCAATACGCGCCCTCGGGATGGCACACTCTCTCAGACGCAGTGGATCTGGTCGTATACGGAGCACATACAACCACAGGGCGTGTTTTCGACTCCCTGGAAGACGCCGCAGCGTATACCCACCGTTCCTCTGGGGTCGTATAAGGAGAACCCCCTGCGGTTGTTAATAAAAGTCGCGCTAGGTTTGGCAGCTAATTGGGAGCGAGAAGGGCTTAATTGTTCTGCTGGGTCCATAACCCTCTTTACTTTTCTTTTGAAGCGTTGTATTTATTTATATCAGGCCGTTTACTAGCGGCTGTGCTGTGAAAACGAGACTGATTTGTCGAGCTGTTCGCTGCTTGCGCTTTCCAGTAAAACTCGAAGGAAAAAGCGCGTTTACGACCGCGTCGGCTTGTGAGTTGCAACGCGAACCGTGATTAGCATCGAGTATAATACAGCAGATTGTTGTGTGGCAGGACACAAGGTCTATGAACAACTTCTCTATCTGAGATATAGTTGCTTCGTGTGTACACTGTCGTATACATGCCACAAATTTAGAATGGGCAAAGAACAGACAAAACAATTCGCCACGTTCGTTCGGCACTGCAATTAGGCGGCACAAGCTGTGCAGGGGTATGCAACTGACACCAAAAATAAGTTTGTATGATACTGATTCCTTTTTATTATTCATGCTTGTTATTATTCCTGCGTAGGGTAGCAAAACAAATACCTGCTTGATTATTATTCACACCTCTATTCCTCCTCTCATTACATATAGGCGCAGTTGGCCGAAATTGTTCGGTTCAGGAAGTATGTTTAAATGAAGTGACAGTGAAATACTTGTGCAAACTAAAGGAGAAACATTGCACGTGGCAGGGACGTCTCTTTGCTTCTTCTTCAGAACAGTCGTTTTAGAAGTATGCCTCTGATTCCGAGTTCACTCAATCAGGACTCTTCGCGCTGTGATACCTAGTAACTATTAGCTTGTTTGTTTGTTTATTGATACTGTCAACCTGAAGGGGGCGTTTCTACAAGTGTGAAAACGCATATAATTTTGCAAAATAACATACAACGTTATGCTGAAATTCAAGCAGAAAAACTACATGGCCAAGAAGTACATTTTTTTTAAAATATACACATACAGCGAACCACAGTCATGGGCACATTACATTGTGCGCATTGAAAATAAAATAAAACACGGGCATGCACACATACGTTCTGAGCATGCTGTGCATTCTCTCTGCGTATGTGTGTGTGTGAAGTAAGGTGAGCTCTACTCCAAAAAACAGTGCCTGTGCTCTACACACTTCATCGTTCATGATTTCAATCGTTTAAAAATAACTTTCTTTTATGCCAGTTTAGCACCGAACTGCAAAGGCTCAGCTGTTATTTTTTCTGTCTCTTTCTAGCGTTCACTCGGAAATTCCTTCCCCAGGTGCTTTGAGCGGTCTCGATTAATCCGCCTTCGTGCACACGCGAAAAGCCGCTTCAATTCTCTCCCTCCTTTATTTACTGTTACGTTATCTTTCCCCTCTTCCTTGTCTGCCATCCCTGCCAAACAATGGCCTTAGGGTGGAACGGGGGACTCACCCTGCCTGCCTCTCTGTCTCCTATTTAGGTACAGGCTTTCTAAACTCAGTGACTGCGTCACGCCCTTTCCATCCCTGTTTCATATCATTATTTTTTACGACCCCATACACATCCCTCTATTTCTACTCTTCCCGTTCTCCGAAGAAGCGTTATGCTTGGCAGCCGTCGATTCGCGTCCCTTGCATGTATTCCGCGGCAGAGCCCTCTCTTTGAAAGCGTGCGAAAGCGGGGAAACGCTTTTACTTTCTTGCCCGTAATTCTTCGTTCGCTTTCATTTTGATAGTGTCCTTATTCACGGTGGCCAGTGTAGGCGTGCATGTAATCTCTTCAGTGGCAGGCACATGCGGCGGCCCGGCCGCCGCCGATGGCGCGGTTGCGTGGTTCAGGTATCCTTTCTTTCTTTTACTATTTCTCCGAACCAAAACAGAAAGAAGTAGGAGAGGGTGCAAGTGCGGGGCCACGGCTCGGGTTTGCCAGGCTGCGACGGTGCGGGCCTTGGACGAGGCAGAGGGAGCGCAGTTGTGCTGGAAAACTGGGGAGAGGAGGAGGGCGCGGAGAGGGAGGGCGCTTGTCTCGAGGGAGCGGGACCTGGCGGCGAGCCCCCTAATGGAATCAAGCGCACTCTGTAAATGGCGCCACCGCTGCTGCGGCCGACGTGCAGCCTCTTTCGGAAGCACTCATAACCACCATCATCATCATAGTCCGACGGTGGGTTCTGGCGGTGCCGTGCGGACCACTCAGGGGGAGTCAGCGGTGTGCCGCGCTAAGATGGAAGCGAGATCCGATCCCGCGCAGAGGGATGAGGCAAAGTCGATGCCTCGCCGATGCTGTACTCGCAGTTATGAGACAGTGCGTGCATAAAGAGTGAGGAGGAAGACAAACTAAGAATGAAAATGCAATGAGAGAAAAATAAAGCAAGATGCGATCAGGTTTGTAAGAGCTTACGCTTTCGAGAGTGTAGGCGTGCGAGAGAGAGAGAGCTCTGTGAAAACCGGGTGGGTTGAAGTAGCATGGCCCACGTGACAACATCGTTCTTTACTATGAACATTACTCTTTATAGTCCTTAAAAGGGTCAGAGGGTGCTCGATCTACACGTGTTCTTCCGCTTGATGCCTTGTCCGCACGTTTTTTTAGGTGCGAAGCTTTTTATAGCGGTACCCGTTCATCCCTCGTTGTCGTAGTGTGTAACAATCGTTACATTTTGACCTCCAAGGTGTTGCCGGTGGGAGTTTTTTTCTGTGTGTTGTTGAACAATAAAAATAGTGCTCAATGTACATGCCAATGGCTGCTAAGGGGGAATGAGAGACAGGAGCATTCGGCTTTTAGTTAACACGCACGCTGCAATCCCCATTAGCAGCCATTGGCATGTACATTGAGCACTATCTGACAAGAAAGGGTTGCTACGTGATACTCGCTGGGTGTAACCTCCTTAGTTTTAGAAAGGTTTAGCGAACGTTGAGCCGCAGTGCCATGAATACAATAAACTAGTATATACCATGAACTCGAGGTGGTTAACGGTGGGAAGTAGATACGAAGCGCAAGCCGTAAGAAAGTAAAAGCCGAATTCACTTGTCTCTCATTTCCCATTAGCAGCCATTGGCATGTACATTGAGCACTATCTGACAGTGAAAGATTGCTACGTTATACTCGCTGGGCGTAACCTCATTGGTTTTAGAAAGGTTTAGTGAGCGTTGGGCCGCAGTGCCATGAATACAGTGAACTGGTATATAACATTAACTCGAGGTGGTTAAAGGTGGGAAGTAGACCCGAAGCGCAAGCCGTAAGAAAGTGTGCGTGTGCCACCTCTCGTTTAGTCCTTGGAATGTCTGCTTGATGGCGGTGCTTCTATATGGGGAATATATGATGAAAAGATGCGAGATGGTGATACTTGGAGTGTTGAATAGATGGACGAACGGACACACAGACAGATGCATAGATGGACGCATGAACGGACGCAGGGGCGGATGCATGGACCAACGCAGGGACCGACGCACGAACAGACGCACGCACGGATGGGTGGATGGACGCACGGACGTTCACACAGACAGACGCATGGATGGACGAATGCTTCGCCCCACTCTCCATCATTCACTCTGTGGATATGCTGCCAATTTTTTTATTCTTCATGGCTATATGCACATGGTGAACTTTAAATGTGCTTATAAAGTTACCCCTTACTTTTCCTGACTTTGGATAGCGAGATAAAAGAATTAATTTTCGTACATCATAAACGTTCAAGCCTTTTTTATCTTTAGGAGCATTTTCTAATTATTGACTTTAGTTTTCTCAGCTTTCTTTGGCAACCCTTCCTCATTTCATGCTTCATTAGATTTAAACTGAAAGCGCAATGTGAAAAAATAAAATCAAAGAATTGTGCAAAATGTATGAGCAGATTTTTTATTTTTTTTTATTTTTCGCCCCGCCGTGGTGGTCTAGTGGCTAAGGTACTCGGCTGCTGACCCGCAGGTCACGGGTTCGAATCCCGGCTGCGGCGGCTGCATTTCCGATGGAGGCGGAAGTGTTGTAGGCCCGTGTGCTCAGATTTGGGTGCACGTTAAAGAACCCCAGGTGGTCAAAATTTCCGGAGCCCTCCACTACGGCGTCTCTCATAATCATATGGTGGTTTTGAGACGTTAAACCCCACAAATCAGTTTTGATTTTTCACATTATCTTCATGACAACAATAAGCTGAGAAACATGAAGATGTGTGGTGTCGTCACCATCATAAATACATGAAAAGCTCAAAAATTGCCCTAATTCATAAGTGGGGTTGCAGGCCGCCTGATGCTTCTGAAGCAATATTTTTGTCTTACTTAAACAACCATGTCGGTAGTGTGTATAATTCATTGTTCGATAACAGTTCAGGTGAGCCCACATCTAGGCAAACCTTAAGATTAACATTTCCATTACCACCCTCTCTTAATACAGGGCGCTTTCGTGAAGTGGATGCAGGTTATCCTATATATACGAGGAGATGTCGCTATCCAGCATGACGTCTGTGCCAATTTTAGTTCTTGTAGTGTGCCTGCTCACACAACAACGTCATTGAACGTGAAGGCAATCTCGCATAAAACGGGGCACCAGAAAGAGTAAGGCCTGAAGACATCAACCAAGACGCGCGAAAGCACCAACGTAATTTTTTCGATCACTCAGTCAAATTTGATTATGTGGTGTTAATTTCGACTATGTTGTCTTTTCGAAAGTGTACCTACACTCTATCTCATACATCTGGTGAAACTCTGTGGAATCTGTACGAGAAGTTCGGTAAACAAAATGCGCAAAACTATGCCTCTCGCGTTTGGGTTTCGTTGTTGTAAATGTGGCCTCCGTGAAAGGGTCCGGCTGCGTGCTACCAGAACAAATCGCAGAGGTGACGATACGAAAACAATCACGTAATAACCAATTCAGAGGGACCCATCGAAAGCCATATAAGTACTGGGGTTTGTTCATTTGTGAGGCGCAAAGTACCTTCATTTATTACTAAGCGTAAAAAAAATCACAGCATATCCACGGAGTGAATGATGATGAGTGGGGCGAGGCGTCCGTCAGGCAGTCCGTGCGTCCGTCCGTCCATTCCTGCTTGCTTCCATCCGTCCGCGCAACCATCCGTGAGTCCAACCATGCGTCCATACGTCTGTCCCTGTGTTCGTCCCCGAGTCCGTACAACCGTCTGTCCGTCAGTTCGTGCGTCCATCCGTCCGTACGTCCGCGCGTCCCATCCATTCGTCCGTCCGTCTGCTAGTCTGTCCGTCTGTCCATCCATCCGTTCGTGCGTCCGTCATTGCGACCATCTAGTGAACACTCCAAGTACCGTCATCTCCCATCTCATACCTTCTGTGGCACATACCCGCTCTAAAGCGGGTATGTGCCACCGGTGGTTACCTACTACTACTATATACACCAGAGGATGTAGAGGCCCACACCTTAAGGAGCTTCGCCCCTAAAACTAAAAGAACATGGTGGATGCCGTGGTCATAGGAATTGATACAGCACGAAAGTGAACTGTGCCTTCTCAGCATATAGTTGATTGTTTGTTGTACATTGATTGATGAGAGCTTATGCAACGGCTATTGGTGTTAGTCAACTAAAGCAACGCTGGATGTGAATTCCCAATGTTAACGCCTAGTGGTGCATCTCCATCCCGACGATTAATCTTGGCTTAATCCTTGTGGCAGCTGAAGTGATTAACACACCAGTACAATGCATACGTTCAGAGAGGGAGAGAAAAACATTTATTAATGCAAGACGAAGGGATAGGTTGAATCTCGCGCAAAGGTGACATCAACCAGCACATGAGGAACACTGGTACTTGATGTTCACTGATGCAAAACACCGTCGTCTTACGAGACAAATGCCAAGACGTACCCACCCAGTAACAGAATACCCTACGCCTGTACTTATGCTTGTACCACACAGCGCTTCAGGAGCGTGAGTGGCAGAGCTCATAGCTTGAACCATGAACGCGGGAAGATGCTCCACCAACCACTGGCGTCTCTCTCTCCTTCTCTATCTCTGCATTAAATCACTGATCACTTGACATTAGCACATTGACGTCATTGCATTTCCGTGCCGCCTATGCCAAACTGGTTAAAATCTCTGACCTCCCCCTTTCTTTTGTTTTCATTTCTTTCCGTATGGGAGCAGTTTTATTAGCCGGCGATATCGCACTCGAAGTGGTAGGTGGCGGAGAAACTCCGCTGATGCATGTGAACGCGGCACTACTCCATCAACGAGTCGTCACGCTAACACGATGCGAAAGGCGAAGCTCGTTTTGTTTTGTGTCCTTGTCAAGTGTTGCGCTGTAACCTACTTCATACGTAATGCTCATGAAACTAGATAGCCAGTGCTGCAACCACAAATGGCGTTTCACCAACATTACGCCTGCATATAGCGTCTCTTGCCAAGGCATTTTTGATAGCTTACCTTACTCTGTGGTAGAATACTTGATTGCGGTGCAGAATGCTTGAGATTGATTCCTACTGGGTCAGTAATATCTGTGCTTGGCGTTCGTCGGGTCAACGCCGGCATTGCGAGTTTTCCTTACACTGGCAAATTTAAATTACCAGCATTTGTTCTCGCCGGTACTGGGTAAATATAAAGTGTCAATCATCTGTGTTGCATACCCGCACACCGTAGGCCGTGTTGTATGGCATGCACGAAACGGGTCTGGAGGGAAAATTTCGACGACGCACGTGACGGTATTTCGCAATATTCATGTCATGACTCGCCATACATATCCGTCAATATCGCTTACTCTCCATACTAATTTTTTTCTTCCCCAAGTTAAGGAGGCTATCACAAAAGCAGCACATAAAGAACCCCAGGTGGTCGAAATTTTTGAAGCCCTCCACTACGGCGTCTCTCATAATCATATCTTGGTTTTGGGACGTTAAACAGCACAAATCAATCATCAATCACAAAAGCACCCATATGTACTCGGCCAGATAGATGGGTATATAGAGAGATACGTAGATAAAAACGCTTGATGTGCCTCCACTTCGACATCATTCGCATTTAAACCAAATAACAATAAAAAAATCGAACCAGCCAGCCGGGTATTCGAACCAGCGACCTCTCGCTCTGCAGCACCCCCCCCCCCCCAGACAACACTACCACTCGTCATGCTTTTGTTTTCTTTATTGCAGTGTTGATGCATTATGTAAATATACAGATGTGCCTCAGATCACATGTGTAAGGTTCGCTGCACTTATTGGCCGGCATAAAAGCGACGACCTATTCACACCACTGGTGACATGCAGATCTCGGAGTAGCTTGAGCGTGTTCTTTAATTGTTACGCAATGTTGCAACATTTTCTTACATTGCAAAAGTGCCCTTGAGACGTGCTTGAGAAAGTGGCTTTGTTCTGCACTCACTCGCAATCTGGGTAAAAAAAATCACAGTATATCCACGAGGTGAATAGTAACGAGTGGGGCGGAGTGGTTGGACGGACGAATG